>NC_041391.1:561990428-562050115 GCF_002162155.2 Triticum dicoccoides | reverse complement strand
AACGCTCACTGTTCATCCCAGAGGCAGCATCGATTGGCTTCAGTTAGCAGCAGTAGCGAAGGAATCGCTCCATCGGGTTCAGTTAATAGCCATCGATTGATCGCTCGGGTTCAATAACGCGTAGCTTGCAGTGCAATCACTCGGGTTCAGTTAGAGCCCAACGCCTCGCTCGGCTTCGGTTAGAGCTAACGCCTCGCACACACGCACGTACGTACAAGAGAAACACGCATCACTCCGCCCCCGACCTCCCACCGTAACCGGCAACTCCCCGAAATTTTCCTCCCCCTCACTTCTACCACGGTTTTTTCCGTCATGGACGGCCCAAAGAATGTCATGGAGTTGCGTCTCCGGCCCGCCCAGGACGAAAAGCCCATTTTCTGTCATGACTTTTTGTCATAGAAGTAGGAGCCCACCACATCTATGATGATACCAGGTTTTGTCACAATTATCGTCATAGAAGTGTCATATGTATGACAGAATTTTTTTTTGTTCGGCCCAAAATGTCACGGATGTGTCTTTTTTTAGTGATTATCAGATTCATCACCGTGGCACCTCTTCTTTCCATCATGGTGACCAAATGCTACATAACATTCTCATGTCAACATTTTCATAAAAATTGCATAAACCTTGATTATGTCATCCGCATCATGTTAACAACATTTAAATGGTTAAAATTGTGTTTGCATTATATTGCTAAATAACATATGGGGATTTTCGGAATTGTTGTTTGTTGTTTCCGGCCTCATTTAAACTTGCCTAAATAGTTAGTTTAATTATGTTTCACCTCTTTCCATGTTTATAACAACATGTAATATTGTTGTGTTCCTAAACGAGAGAGAACCAAATAATTGATGTGGTGTTTCATGCAACTCATTGCATATTGAGCTCCACTTAACTTGTAGTGTTGTTTGCGCATATTGCCATGCCATGCCTCCTTAAACTGGACATGCATCATACCTGTTTGTGCATCATGACATGTTTATGCTTGCGTGTTTACCATGTTGTTTGCTTCTTTCCGGTTTGCTTCTCTCGTTAGCTTCGGTTTCGTTCCGGAGTTGTGAGAATTCGTTCGACTACGTCCGTTTGTCTTCTTCATGGTTTCATTTTTCTTCCTTGTGGGATCTCAGGCAAGATGACCATTAACCTCGATATCACTTCTATCTTTGCTAGCTAGTTGCTTCGTTCTATCGCTATGCTGCATTACCTATCACTTGTTTACCATGCCTCCCATATTTCTATGTCAGCCTCTAACCTTTTCACCCTTCCTAGCAAACCGTTGCTTGGCTATGTTACTGCTTTTGCTCAGCCCCTCTTATAGCGTTGTTAGTTGCAGGTGAAGTTGAAGATTGCTCCATGATGGACAGGATTATGTTGGGATATCACAATATCTCTTATTTAATTGATGCATCTATATACTTGGTAAAGGGTGGAAGGCTCGGCCTTATGCCTGGTGTTTTGTTCCACTCTTGCCGCCCTAGTTTCCATCATACCAGTGTTATATTCCTTGATTTTGTGTTCCTTACGTGGTTGGGTGATTTATGGGACCCCCTTGACAGTTCGCTTTGAATAAAACTCCTCCAGCAAGGCCCAACCTTGGTTTTAACATGTGCCACCTAAGCCTTTTTCCCTTGGGTTCTGCAGACTCAAGGGTCATCTTTATTTTACCCCCCGGGCCAGTGCTCGTCGTGAGTGTTGGTCCAACCTGTCAGCCGCCGATGGCCACCAGGGGTAACTCTGGGCTGGCCTACCGGAAGTTTGGACAATCCGGTGTGCCCTGAGAACGAGATATGTGCAGCTCCTATCGGGATTTGTCGGCACATTCGGGCGACTTTGCTGGTCTTGTTTTACCATTGTCGAAATGTCTTGTAAACCGGGATTCCGAGACTTACCGGGTCTTCCTGGGAGAAGGAATATCCTTCGTTGACCGTGAGATCTTGTGATGGGCTAAGTTGGGACACCCCTGCAGGGTATAAACTTTCGAGAGCCATGCCCGCGGTTATGTTGCAGATGGGAATTTGTTAATGTCCGGTTGTAGATAACTTGACACCAGATTCAAATTAAAACGTATCAATCGCGAGTGTAGCCGTGATGGTCTCTTTTTTGGCGGAGTCCGGGAAGTGAACACGGTCTTGGGTTATGTTTGGCGTAAGTAGGAGTTCAGGATCACTTCTTGATCATTGCTAGCTTCACGACCGTTCCTTTGCTTCTCTTCTCGCTCTTATTTGCATATGTTAGCCACCATATATGCTTAGACGCTGCTACAACCTCACCACTTATCCATTCCTTTACCCATTAAGCATTTCTAGTCTTGATACCCATGGTTTTGAGATTGCTGAGTCCTCGTGACTCACCAGATACTATCACAACAGTTGTAGGTGCCGATGATACCAGTGTAGGTGATGCAACCGAGCTCAGATGGGAGCTCAACGAAGATCTTGGTCGTTGCTATGTTTTGTTTCATGTTGATCAGTAGTGGAGCCCAGTTGGGACGATCGGGGATCTAGCAGTTGGGATCTTCTTTTCTTTTGGCTTCGTCCATAGTCGGACTATGTATGTACTCTGATTGATGTATGATTTTAATATATGTTCATTGTGTGAAGTGGCGATTGTAAGACAACTCTTTATCCCATTCTTGTTCGTTACATGGGATTGTGTGAAGATGACCCTTCTTGCAATAAAACCACAATGCGGTTATGCCTCTAAGTCGTGCTTCGACACATGGGAGATATAGCCGCATCGTGGGTGTTACAGCTAGCGCCTGCTGGACCTGACCGAGATGCTTGCCACCATGCACCGTCGCCTGGACTCCGCTCAGCTGGAGCACTACGCCGCCTACGGGTTCATGCCTGCCGCGGCTGAGCCAAGCCGGGTCGCCGACGTGCGAGCCCGTGGCGGCGGGATCGGCCGCGCCATTGGCGCCATCCTGCCCGTCTACGAGACTCCCGTGAAGGACATGCACACTGGCCACACGGTTGCAGTCGGCCTGGATCAGCTCACGGGCGAAGAGCTGAGGGACCGCCTGAAGAGGGTGCACGACCTCCACGACATGGCCAACACGCAGCAAGACCGCCTCAACCAACTCGCCAAGCTGGCGAGATCTAGGTCTGCCCGTGCCGGCGGACCCGGCGATTAGCAGAACATGACGTCTTCACCACCCGGCGAGGCGCACTCCAGCCGCACCCGGACCCGGTGCAACCCCGCCCCGACGACTATCGGCGGCTTAGGTGACGAGCCGGCCCTGGAAGACCGACGCAGACCCGATCAACCCGGCCGGCGTCTGGCTTCTGTCGACCCGCCCCCCGCGGCGCGGTCGCCAGCCGGCTCGGCGCACGCGCCATCGACGACACCGACACCCGCCACCGCCTCGATTGGCTCGGTTTCTCCCTGTAGGTGGAGGAGAGAGGCGCCATCGGACCGTGCTTCGGTCCATGCATCCGAGACGAGCCCTTTCCGAAAGGGTTCACGCTCCCCCGCGACACCCCCAAGTACAACGGCACGGTGAAGCCAGAGGACTGGCTCACCGACTACACCACCGCCATCGGCATCGCAGGTGGCAGCCATCGACTCGCCGTGCTCTACGCACCACTCATGCTCCAAGGGTCAGCCCACACCTGGTTGAATAGCCTGCTGGTAGGCAACATCAACCCGTGGGTCGATTTCGAGCAGGCTTTCATTTGCAACTTCACCGGGACCTACCAGCGACCCGGCCGCCCTAGCCAGCTCGCCATGTGCATACAGGGGGCGGCGGAAACCGGCCGCGAGTACCTGCACGCTGGACCGCGCTCCGGAATAGCTGCGAGGGTGTCCACGAAGTCCAAGCAATCTAGTACTTCGTCAACGGGTGTCGGGATGGCACCCTCCTCAAGCACAAGCTCCCGCGCTCCAAGCTGTCCACCATGGCCACGCTCATGGTGACAGCGGATAAGTACGCCAACATCGACTCTGCCATGAAGATCCAGGTGGTGCTGGATGAAGCCGGCAAAGCGAAGCCAATTTCCCCTCTGAAGCCGGTCGGTGAAGGCAGCCGATAGCAGCACAACCAGCAGAACAACAAGCGCAAGGCTGACCAGCCGGCCCAGCGCTACGACAACCGGTTCGTCGCGGCCGCCGAGCAGGCACCCGCGACCGACCCGGCCGCCAAGCGCCGGTAGACCGGCAATATGGCGTGGGAGCCCTCCATGAGCTTCGAGGAGATGCTCAACACCCCCTGCAAGCACCACAGCGGCACAAGGCCGTCCACACACACGCTTCGGCAGTGCGCCATCATCAAGCGCATCATGAGGGGCGACGTCCCACCTCCTCCAGCCCCGACTCCGGGAGCGGGGCAGCCACTTCCACCTCCTCCACCACCCCCAGCTGGTGGAGCGATGCACGATGACGTCTACCTGGCCCAGAACGCGACCAACGTTGTCTTCACCAGCCTCAGTGACGACAAGCACAGCGAGCGCCTCCTTCAGCAGGAGGTGAACACCGTCATCCCGACCAAGTCGGAGTACATGCACTGGTCGGAACGCCCAGTCACATGGACCCGAGAAGACCACCCGACTGCCATGCCAAACCTGGGTGGCTATGCCCTCGTCCTCAACCCCACCATCGTTGCACCTTGGCACACGTGCAAGTTCTCACGAGTCCTCATCGATGACGGCAGCAGCATCAACATCCTCTACCGCAACACCATGACCAAGCTCAGCCTCAAGGCCAAAGACCTGGAGCCGACCCGGACGATCTTCCACGACATCGTTCCCGGCCTCTCCTGCTCCTCTATCGGCTAGATCCGGCTCGACGTCCTGTTCGGCGACAGCAGCCACCTACGACGCGAGCCGATCTGGTTCGAGGTGGTGGATCTGTCCAACGTGTACCATGCGCTGCTAGGCCGGCCCGTGCTCGCCAAGTTCATGGCGGTCTCCCACTACGCTTACCTGAAGATGAAGCTGTTGGGTCCGAAGGGCCTCATCACCATCACCGGCGACTACTGCAAGTCCCTGGAATGCGCCCGAGACGGTGCCAAGCTGGCCGAGTCACTGGTCGTAGCCGAGGAATGGCGCCAGCTCGACCGGATCGTCGCCCTAGCCAACGAGACATCAACCACGCCGATCCCGACCGAGGAGCCGGCTGACGAGGCCTCCTTCAAACCCTCCAAGGAGACCAAGAAAGTGAAGCTGAACCCGAAAGACCCCCGCTGTAGCAAGTACGTTGTCGTGCGCCCGCCTCGACAGCAAATAGGAAGGCGAGCTCGTCGACTTCCTCCATGAGAAATAGGATATTTTTGCATGGACCCCAAAGGACATGCCGGGTATCCCGAGGGAGTACGCCGAGCATAAACTCCATGTCCGCAAGGACGCAAAGCCTGCCCGCCAACGCTTACGATGTTTCTCCAAAGAGAAGAGAAGAACCATCGGTGAAGAGGTCGCCAAGATTTTGGCGGCCGGCTTCATCATGGAAGTGTTCCATCCCAAGTGGCTGGCCAACCCAGTCCTTGTCCTGAAGAAGAACAATACCTGGCGCATGTGTATCGACTACACCAGCCTGAACAAGGCCTGTCCCAAGGATCCGTTCGCCCTCCCGTGGATCGACCAAGTCATCGACTCCACCGCCCGATGTGAGCTCCTGTCCTTCCTAGATGGTTACTCCGCTATCATTAGATAAAGCTGGACCCGGTAGATGCCCTGAAGACGTCCTTTATCATGCCCTTCGGGGTGTATTGCTACATCACCATGTCATTCGGCCTGAAGAACGCTGGCACCACCTTCCAGCGCTGCATGTAGAAATGCTTGCTGCCGCAACTCGGCCGCAACATCCACGTTTACGTGGACGACATCGTGGTGAAGACCAAGAAGCACCTCACGCTCCTCGATGACCTGAAGGAAACATTCGCCAACCTGCGGGAATACAAAGTCAAGCTCAACCCGAAGGAGTGCATTTTTGGCATCCCAACCGAAAAGTGTAGGATCGGAAGTATGTCTAGAGGGGGGGGTGATTAGACTACTTGACCAATTAAAAACTTATCCTTTTCCCAATTTTAGTCTTTGGCAGATTTTAGCTATCTTAGCACAAGTCAAGCAATCTTCACACAATTCAAGCAAGCATGCAAAGAGTATATGAGCAGCGGAAAGTAAAGCAAGCAACTTGCAAGAATGTAAAGGGGAAGGGTTTGGAGAATTCAAACGCAATTGGAGACACGAATGTTTTTGTCGTGGTTCTGATAGGTGGTGCTATCGTACATCCACATTGATGGAGACTTCAACCCACGAAGGGTAACGGCTGCACGAGTCCACGGAGGGCTCCACCCAAGAAGGGTTCACGAAGAAGCAACCTTGTCTATCCCACCATGGCCGTCGCCCACGAAGGACTTGCCTCACTAGCGGTAGATCTTCACGAAGTAGGCGATCTCCTTGCCCTTACAAACTCCTTGGTTCAACTCCACAATCTTGTCGGAGGCTCCCAAGTGACACCTAGCCGATCTAGGAGACACCACTCTCCAAGAAGTAACAAATGGTGTGTTGATGATGAACTCCTTGCTCTTGTGCTTCAAATGATGGTCTCCCCAACACTCAACTCTCTCTCACAGGATTTGGATTTGGTGGAAAGAAGATTTGAGTGGAAAACAACTTGGGTAAGGCTAGAGATCAAGATTCATATGGTAGGAATGGAATATCTTGGCCTCAACACATGAGTAGGTGGTTCTCTCTCAGAAATCTTAAGTTGGAAGTGTAGGTTTGTTCTGATGGCTCTCTCCACGAATGAAGAGGAGGTGGAGGGGTATATATAGCCTCCACACAAAATCTAACCGTTACACACAGTTTACCAATCTCGGTGGGACTGAATCAACAAACTTGGTCAGACTGATTTAGTAAACCTAGTGACCGTTAGGGTTTTCGGTGGGACCAACATGCAACTCGGTAGGACCGATATGGTTAGGGTTAGGGCATAACGTAATCTCGGTGAGACCGATTACACAAATTCGGTGAGACCGATTTTGGTAATAAGCTAACCAGAGAGTTGGTCAGGTAAACTCGGTGGGACCGGTTCGCTCATTTCGGTGAGACCGAAATGTTACGAGAAGGAAATAGAGAGTTTACATTGCAATCTCGGTGGGACCGATCGCTCATCTCGGGGTGACCGAAACGTTACTAAGGGAAACAGAGAGATTACAATCCCATCTCGGTGAGACTGAGATCCCTATCGGTGAGATCGATCTGCCTAGGGTTTGTGGCAGTGGCTATGATATCTGAACTCAATGGCTCCGGGTAGAGAGAATCAGTGGGGCCGAGTTTGACTTTTGGTTTGGGTCATATGTGGATATGAGAAAGTAGTTGAGGTTTTTTGGAGCATATCACTAAGCACTGTGGAGCAAGAAACTCATTAAACAACACCTCATCCCTCCTTGATAGTATTGGCTTTTCCTATAGACTCAATGTGACCTTGGATCACTAAAATATAAAATGTAGAGTCTTGAGCTTTTGAGCTTGAGCCAATCCTTTTATCCTTAGTATTTTGAGGGATCCACTTTCCTTATCCATGCCATGCCATTCATTGAGCTTTTCCTGAAATGTTCATCTTGGAATGATGTTAGCTCAATGAGCTATATGTTGTTAGGAATTACCAAAACCACCTAGGGATAGTTGCACTTTCAATCTCGCCCTTTTTGGAAATTGATGACAACATATAGATCAAAGCTTCGACAAATAATAATAAGAGTGAAAAACATTGTCGCTTTGAGAAGTATGTGATAAGCAAGAGCTCCCCCTAAATTTGTGCATAGTTTAAGATTTGCTTTGGACTGCAAATGCACAAAGAGTTAGACTCACACCAAGCAAAGTGAATGATCAAATAGAGAAGATGAGATAATGTCATCCAACAAGCATAAATGTAGCATATGATCAAACACATGATCATCCAGGTATCACACAGACATAAGGTATCTCAAACACGCAAATAAAGTTTAACCACCAAAGCAAGAGAGAACAAAAGCAAACTCTCTCTCTCGAAGCCTATGATCTATACATTTTTCTCCCCCTTTGGCAACAAGTTACCAAAAAGTTCCTAGAAAATGCATAGTACTATGTCGTCTCTCAGGCTTGGTCTTCATGTGGTGGTGTAGATATGACTCCTTGGACGAAGGCTTCAGTCGATGTGGATGGAGCTGGAGGTGTAGGTGCTGAAGGTGGTTGCACTGGAGCTGTAGGACCTGTAGCTGGTGCAGATGAAGTGGCTCTGGTGTCTGTCACTGGCACTGCAGCTGATCTCTGAGCTCTAGGCACTCTGGTAAATGCATCTGTGGCTGTCTTGCCCTTCCTCTCCTGCATATGATCCTGAAGCTGCTCAACAACAGACTGGATCTCAGTTACCTTCACATCCAAGTCATAGAACTTCTGCTCCATGATCCTCTCCAGGCTCTCCTGGTTTTGAGTCAAGGTGGCCAGCCCTTTCTCAATCCTTAGAGTGGATGCAATCAAGTAGCCTAGTTGATCTTGTTTGCTCTTCAAAAAGTACTGAGATGCCTCTTCCATTTTTGGCATCTTGGTAGCCCTCTCCGTCCTTGCTTTCTCCTTTGCTTGAGCATGCACAGAAGATGGTTCATCTTCATCCATAACCACTTGGTTGTCCTCAAAATCTGGAAAGATAGGCATGTGATCATTGTCCAATAGGTATGTGTCTGTGCCCATCTTGGAGTTAATCAGCTCCTGGATTTGTGGGGCATACACACAGCTTCTCTTCTGGTCTGCTGTTGTCCTCTTAATAGTCTCAACTATGAGGCTCATGACCTTGAACTTTTGAGGCACATCAAATATGTGTAGCAGATTGATAGCATGGCGTATGATCATGTTGTGATCTCCTGACTTGGGCAAGAGTGTGTGCCTGAGGATCCAGTTGATCGTTGGCAGTCCTAACAGAAGGAAATGTACATATCCAAACTTGTGATTTTCAAGAGCTTTATCTGGGATCTCTTTGTACATGTGTGCCATAGAATTGTGATCCTTCTTCTTCTTGGCATAGACATCCAAATCATCTTCATTCTCCTTTGGTGCATTTATCAGATTTGCCCATTCTTCAATTGTAGACTGGTACCTTGTACCTTCAGACATCCATACTATCCTGCCATCTGGATAGAAGTGTGTTGTGGAGTAGAATTGCATTATGAGCTCATCATTCCACTTTGTGAACTTCTGTCCAACAAAGTCTGCAACTCCACAAGCACTGAAACTATCATACACTCCAGAATAGTGTTCCTCATTCTCCTTGATGTATTTCCAGTTGAGGGAGTCCTGGATTAGGGGGTGTCCGGATGGCCGGACTATGACCTTTGGCCGGACTCCCGGACTATGAAGATACAAGATTGAAGACTTCGTCCCGTGTCCGGACAGGGACTTTCCTTGGCGTGGAAGGCAAGCTTGGCGATACGATATGAAGTTCTCCTCCCAATGTAACCGACTCTGTGTAACCCTAGCCCTCTCCGGTATCTATATAAACCGGAGAGTTTTAGTCCATAGGAGGAACGACAATCATACCATAGGCTAGCTTCTACGGTTTAGCCTCTCCGATCTCGTGGTGGATCAACTCTTGTACTACCCATATCATCAATATTAATCAAGCAGGAGTAGGGTTTTACCTCCACCGAGAGGGCCCGAACCTGGGTAAAAACATCGTGTCCCTTGTCTCCTGTTACCATCCGCCTAGACGCACAGTTCGAGACCCCCTTCCTGAGATCCGCCGGTTTTGACACCGACATTGGTGCTTTCATTGAGAGTTCCTCTGTGTCGTCACCTTCAGGCCCGATGGCTTCTTCGATCGTCAACCACGACGCGGTCCAGGATGAGACTTTCCTCCCCGGACAGATCTTCGTATTCGGCGGCTGCGCACTGCGGGCCAACTTGCTTGGCCATATGGAGCAGATCGAAAGCTACGCCCCTGGCCATCAGGTCAGGTTTGGAAGCTTAAACTACACGGCCAACATCCGCGGGGACTTGATCTTCGACGGATTCGAGCCACGGCCGAGCGTGCCGCACTGTCTCGATGGGCATGATCTAGCTCTGCCGCCGGACAGCGCCCAGAGTGCCGCTCAGGTGTCTGCTCCGACCATTAGCTCGGAGCCGACTGCACTAGCCAGGGACGGACGGTTGGACGCCGCCCCAGGAGCCGCAATCCCTATGGTGATAGAGCCGAATACCAGCCTAGTCCTTTGCAAGGCTCGTGACTCCAAGGTGCCGGACTCCGTTCCGGACTCTGAATATTCCGCACCTCTTCCGATCGAACCCGATTGGGCTCCGATCATGGAGTCCACCACCGCGGACGTCTTTCAGCACTCGCCCTTTGGCGATATCCTAGATTCACTAAAGTCTCTCTCTTTGTCAGGAGAGCCCTGGCCGGATTATGGTCAGCAGGGTTGGGATGCGGACAACGAAGAAATTCGAAACCCACCCACCACCCACTTTGTATCCACTGTCGACGATCTAACCAACATGCTCGACTTCGACTCCGAAGACATCGACGTTATGGACGCCGATGAAGGAGACGACCAAGAACCAGCACCTATAGGGAACTGGAAGGCCACCTCGTCATATGACATATACATGGTGGACACCCCCAAAGCAGGGGATGGCAATGAAAAACCGGAGGATGACCCCTCCAAGAAGCAACCCAAGCGCCGACGTCAGCAGCGCCGCTCTAAATCCCGCCAAAGCAAGAACGGAGAATCCGGCACCGGAGACGTCAACACCCCGAACAGTGCCGAAGACAGCCCCCCTCCAACAGGATTCAGCGCGGGAGGACGAACGAGCCAGCCCTCATGAGAGAGCGGCAGACAGAGAGGTCGAGGACGACAATTATATGCCTCCCTCCAAAGATGAGGCAAGCCTCGACGACGACGAATTCGTCGTGCCAGAGGATCCCATCGAACAAGAGCGTTTCAAACGCAGGCTTATGGCCATGGCAAGCAGCCTCAAGAAAAAACAGCAGCAGCTTAGAGCTGACCAAGACCTGCTAGCCGACAAATGGACCGAAGTCCTGGCGGCCGAAGAGTATAAACTCGAACGCCCCTCCAAGAGTTACCCAAAGCGCAGGCTGCTACCCCAACTAGAGGAGGAAGCAACTAAACCTACATCACCAGCGTATGATGCGCCGGATCAGCCACCCCGTGGCCACGACAGAGAGGCCTTTCGGCCCTCAATCCAAGCCGCACCCCGGCGTCGCTCTAAAAATACCAGAGCACGGGGAAACGCAACAGACCTGCGAGAAATATTGGAGGATAAGGCAAGGCAAACAAGATCGATCTACGGATCGCGTGGGCGCCCCACATCATGGGACGATAACCGTCACGCCGGATATGATAAATACGGCTAGGCCGAATACAACAGACAAAGCTCACCCGAGCTACGTGGCGATATAGCCCAGTACAGGGGCACCGCACACCCACTGTGCTTCACAGACGAAGTAATGGATCATCAAATCCCTGAGGGTTTCAAACCCATAAACATCGAATCATATGATGGCACAACTGATCCCGCGGTATGGATCCAGGATTATCTCCTTCATATCCACATGACCCATGGCGATGATCTACGCGCCATCAAATACCTCCCGCTTAAGCTTAAAGGACCAGCTCGGCATTGGCTTAACAGCCTGCCAGCAGAGTCAATAAGTTGCTGGGAGGACCTGGAATCTGCATTCCTCGACAACTTCCAGGGCACTTATGTGCGACCACCAGACGCCGATGACCTAAGCCACATAATCTAGCAGCCAGAGGAATCGGCCAGACAATTCTGGACACGGTTCCTAACCAAGAAAAATCAAATAGTCGTCTGTCCGGATGCCGAGGCCCTTGCGGCCTTCAGACACAACATCCGAGATGAATGGCTTGCCCGGCACCTAGGATAGGAAAAGACGAAATCTATGGCAGCCCTCACGACACTCATGACCCGCTTTTGCGCGGGAGAAGACAGCTGGCTAGCTCGTAGCAATAACATAACCAAGAGCCCTGGCAATTTGGATACCAAGGACAACAATGGCAGGTCACGCCGCAACAAGCATAAGCGCCGCATTAACAGCGGCAATACTGAGGATACGTCAGTTAATGCCGGATTCAGAGGCTCTAAACCCAGTCAGCGGAAGAAGCCGTTCAAAAGAAACCCCCCGGGCCCATCCAGTTTAGACCGGATACTCGATCGCTCATGCCAGATACACGGCACCCCCGAACAACCAGCCAACCACACCAATAGGGATTGTTGGGTGTTCAAGCAGGCAGGCAAGTTAAGTGCCGAAACCAGAGACAAGGGGCTGCATAGCGATGACGAGGAGGAGCCTCGGCCGCCGAACAACAGAGAACAGAAGGGCTTCCCCCTGCAAGTGCGGACGGTGAACATGATATACGCAACCCACATCCCCAAAAGGGAGCGGAAGCATGCCCTCAAGGACGTCTATGCATTGGAGCCAGTTGCCCCAAAGTTTAACCCATGGTCCGCCTGCCCGATCACTTTTGATCGAAGGGACCACCCCACTAGCATCCGTCACGGTGGATTCGCCGCATTGGTCCTAGACCCAATCATTGATGGATTTCACCTCACTAGAGTCCTCATGGACGGCGGCAGCAGCCTGAACCTGCTTTATCATGATACAGTGTGAAAATGGGTATAGAGCCGTCAAGGATTAAACCCACAAAGACAACCTTTAAAGGCATCATACCAGGTGTAGAGGCCAGCTGTACAGGCTCGGTTACACTTGAAGTGGTCTTCGGATCCCCAGATAATTTCCAAAGCAAAGAGTTAATCTTCGACATAGTCCCATTCCGCAGTGGCTATCACGCCCTGCTCGGACAAACCGCATTTGCAAAATTCAATGCGGTGCCGCACTATGCATATCTCAAGCTCAAGATGCCAGGCCCTCGCGGAGTCATCATGGTAAATGGAAACACCGAACGCTCTCTCCGAACGGAGGAGCACACAGCGGCCCTGGCGGCGGAAGTACAGAGAAGCCTCTCAAGGCAACTCTCCAATCCGGGTGTTAAACGTCCGGACAACGTCAAGCACGCCCGAAGCAACCTACAACAGAGCCGGCTGGCATGATCCGAGCAAGCATAGCAGTGCGGCCCCAACCCCAGCCCTCGCTAGATGGTGCTATCGGTACCACGCGTACATAATTACGCTTTGAAAATACCATGGGCATAAGGGGGGGGCACAACTACGGCACACCCAAAATGCGGCTCAACCACACTTGGGGGCTCCATATTCCGCCGTTTTCTTTTTTTTTACATACTTTCAGGACCCAACTATCCGGAAGGCTTGTCCGGTAATACACTCGCCGAACACATGATGCAACAACCAGGGCGCGAACAAGCTGCGTCGAATGTCCAGGTGGTCTCTATAACGAGTTAAATACCTGTTTCTACTTAAAGACCCGCAGCTTTCCCCTGGAGGGGGACATGTCAAATAATCCCATCTCTTGTTTATCGCACTATTTGTATCGTCCTGCTTTTATAGCAGCCCTTTTAATACAACAAGACATAGCTCTTATCTTTTATTATATTCATCTATTTTTTATACATATATGTTCAGTCATGACATTACGCAACCGTACACTTTGGTACGACCAATACACAAGGGTCTTAGGTACCCCATAACATGGTCTGAGAAGACCGAACACTCTCCTGAGTGCGGCACCCCGAACTTATAACATTATATGCATCGGCTCCGAATCATGTCTTGGGTCAATAGTTGGGTTTGCCTGGCTCCCATGTTTTGGTACCTTACGTTCCGCAATGTTGGCTAAGGTAGCGCTGGGAGAACTACTGCGATTGTGCCCCAGTTGAGCTGGGTTAACACCTCAGTAGAGAAAGCTAAAACTGATCGTCATGATAGTGCGAGAGACCGGTCGCTGTTCGCGAGGTTTTTCGAGTCCTTAAAGACTTATGCCGCTTAGAGCGAGGAGCCGGATTTATCTGGCCAAGGCGTGGATAGCGCCCCGAACTCGGTCTTCCGAATACTAGGAGCTTCGCCGAAATTTAAAATTATAGAATTCTATGGCTAAGTGCGAGTGAGAAAGCATTATAAGTCCGATGGCCTGGTTCGTTGTGCTGAGCGCCTCCCTAGATGGACCCAAGAATGGGAACAAGAGCGCTCAGGTTTATCCCGAACACCCCAGCACTCGTGGCGTGGGGGTAGAAGCCGACGACTTGCATCTCTCAGATTTAATGAACGGCCGCACAGAAGGTAATATTTTAAATTAACAAGCGTTGCTTAGCGGATATGAACAAAGTTTTCAGCGCACAGGATAACAACATACAAGTCTACTAAAAAATTACATCTTTGGAGCACTCACCCGCTATAATGCGGGCACCCTTCAGGACGCCCTTATAATACATCTCGGGCGTGTGATACTCCTTGCCCGGCGGTGGCGGCTCCGTCACAAGCTTCTCAGCATCCATCTTGCCCCACTGCACTTTAGCACGGGCAAGGGCCCGATGGGCACCCTCAATGCAGGCCGAGTGCTTGATGACTTCAATCCATGGACAGGCGTCCACCAGCCGCCGCACCAGACCAAAGTAGCTCCCAGGCATGGCCTCCTTAGGCCACACCCGAACTATGAGGCCCTTCATGGACTGTTCGGCCACCTTGTGAAGCTCGACCAGCTGCTTCAGCTGGTCGCTAAGGGGCACCGGATGTCCGGCCTCAGCATACTGAGACTAGAATACCTTCTCCGTCGAGCTTCCTTCCTCGGCCTGGTAGAATGCGGCAGCATCGGACACACTGTGGGGCAGATCTGCGAATGCTCCTAGAGAGCTCCGGATTCGGGTAAGTAACAAGTAATTCACTTTCACGTGCTTGCTTTGCATGAAGAAGGCCTTACCCGCCGCTATCTTCTTTATCGCCTCAATTTCCTGGAGGGCTCTTTGGGCTTCGGCCTTGGCGGCTTTGACACTCTCAAGAGCCGAGGCGAGCTTGGACTCTCGAGTCTTCGAGTCACGCTCCAAACTCTCGTGCTTTTCCACGAGAGCCTAGAGCTCTTGCCGCACCTCCGCCACCCGCGCCTCCTGCCTCTCTCGCTCGGTGCACTCCAAAGCCGCACTGCTTTCGGCCTTGGACACCGCCTCCTTCAGGGTCGCCACCTCGTTTGTGGCCCCTGCAATACCCACGTTATTCCTGTCATTTTTTGCAACCAAATCCTTTTCTATAAGGTACTACTTTAATAAGGTATTACTTACCTTCCTTGTCCTTGAGCTGCTTCTTGGAAAGGCCGAACTCGTTCTCGGACCGCTTGAGGCTCTACTTCAATGCATTGACCTCCGCAGTCAGTGCGGCAGAGGTCAGCAGTGCAGCCTGCATTCCCATATTGACATATTTCTGTTAGACTCCTGCGTATATCTTTTTAGATCCTCAGCTCGGCTTTTCTTTCCGACCGCCGAACTGAGCATCAGGGGCTACTGTCTATGCGGTAACATTTTTATATGTTTTGAACACATACCTCAAAGCCTGTTAACAGACTTGTATAGGCTTCTGTCAGCCCGCTCTTGGCAGACTGAACCTTCTGAATCACTGCACCCATAACAGTGCGGTGTTCCTCGTCGATGGAGGCACCGTTAAGCACCTCCAGCAAATTATTCGGCGCCTCCATATGGACGGAGGTCGCCGGCATCGTAGGCTTGCCCTTCTTATGAAGGCGCCGCCTGTCGGACTCTGGAACCGTTGATGGTTCCGGAGCAGTGTCCGGCCCAGGGCCGGACTTATACCCCTCTGGGGCTTTATCCCCTGTGGGCCTGGAGTCCAGGAGGTCGCCTTGAGGCGCCTCCAGGACCAGCTCCTCCTGGTTCGGTCCCTTTTGGGACTCCACCTCGGCACCGTCCGCAGGGAGAGGGGAGGAGGCCGTCGGAAGTGAAGCGTTGTTCACATCCGACGAATTCAGGGAGCCGCTCGACGAATCACCGAGCTGAGCTCTGGGCGGACTGCATAATTAAATTCAGCGTCAGAAACTACCGAATAATAGAGGAGCGCCATAAGTCGTTCGGGTAATCGGACACTTACGATTTTGCCAGGGGCTTGACCCTGGATGGCCATTCCTCCCCGTCGTCTTCGGCATCGGAAGCGTAGTCCGGCAGAAGGGTCTTCCCCTTCTTTGACTCTCCGGCCTCCCCAGTTGGGGCGGCCTTTCTTTTCTTTCCTCCCCCCGTCGGAGGGGGAGAGGCTTCTTCTTCTTCTTCCTCCTCCTCGTCTTCAGAGGCAGAGGGCGCTTTGGGGTTGTCGGGTGATGAATCCGACCCCACCAAGCACCGGGAGCTCTTTCGAGTCCCCGTGGCCTTCTTCTTGGCCTTCTTCTCCGGCACCACGTGAGGTGCCGGAACCAGCAGCCCCGTCAATCGGGCGTCTGCTGGGTCTTCTGGTAAGGGAGCCGGACAGCTAACCCGCTCGGACTTCTCCATCCAGACCTGTCAAAGGTAAGGGAGTTTAGATCCCGCATAGAGTCAATCTATGAAAAACAAGTACCCGTAATGGGAAAATTAAGCTCACCGCGCTGGCTTGGCGCTTGGCGCAGAATCCGCGATCCTCGGTGACGGGAGGGGAGACCTCGGAGCTCTTGAATAGCACCTTCTAGGCATCCTCGTGCTTTGCGTCGAAGAGCCGGGATAGAGTCTGGTGCTGGGCCGGGTCGAACTCCCATAAGTTAAAAGCCCGTCGTTTACACGGGAGAATCCGGCGAAAGAGCATGACCTAGACCACGGTGACAAGTTTAACCTTCCTGTCGATCAGGTCCTTGATGCAGGTTTGAAGTCCGGTCACTTCTGCCGAATTACCCCACAACAGGCCCGTCTCTTTCCAAGATGTGAGCCGTGTGGGGATGCCGGATCGGAATTCGGGGACCGCTGCCCACTCAGGGTCACGCGGCTCGGTGATGTAGAACCACCCCAATTGCCATCCTTTGATGGTCTCTACGAAAGCGCCCTCGAGCCATGTAACGTTGGCTATCTTGCCCACCATGGCACCTCGGCACTCTGCTTGGTGGCCACCCACGACCTTCGGCTTGACACTGAAGATCTTCAGCCATAGGCCAAAATGAGGCTGGATACGGAGGAAGGCCTCACATACGACAATGAATGTCGAGATGTTGAGGATGAAGTTCGGGGCCCGATCGTGGAAGTCCAGGCCGTAGTAGAACATGAGCCCCCGGACGAACGGGTGAAGATGAAAACCTAGTCCGCGGAGGAAATGGGGAAGAAAAACAACCCTCTCATGGGGCTGGGGGTGGGGATGAGCTGCCCCACATCTGGAAGCCGGTGCACGATGTCGTCAGACAAGTATCCGGCCTTCCTCAGCTTTTTGATTTGCCCCTCCGCGACGGAGGAGGCCATCCATCTACCTCCCGCTCCGGACATGATTGGAGAAGGTTGAGGTGGGAAGTGTGGGCTTGGGCGTTGGAGCTCGAGTGCGCAGGGACGGATAGGCAAAGGAGGAAGAAGGCGTAAATGAAAAGGGTAGAATCTTATCCCCTTATATGGGCGGCCGAAACTACGAGCCCCCATCGGCCTAATAAAACTCGCTTATCCCCCAAGCACCACGGTTAATGGCGTGGTTGGGTTACCCACGCCCGTATTGATGAGAATCCCGGAATAAGGGGACACGATCTCTGCTTCGACAAGACGTGCCAAGGAAACCTTCTCGCTAAACATGCTGAGGTGGAAACAGCAAAACTATTCGAATAAAGGCTTGACCGTGTCATGATGTCACGCTGCGGAATACGTCAGCAGATTAGATTTGTGCGGAAATTATTCTCTCTATGATGGTATGTGGAACTTATTTTTGCAGAGCCGGACACTATCCTTGTGTTCAACACCTTCTATGAAGTATTTGGAGGAGGAACCCGCCTTGCAATGCCGAAGACAATTTGCGCGTCGGACTCGTCGTCATTGAAGCCAGGTTCAGGGGCTACTGAGGGAGTCCTGGATTAGGGGGTGTCCGGACGGCCGGACTATGACCTTTGGCCGGACTCCTGGACTATAAAGATACAAGATTGAAGACTGTGTCCCGTTTCCGGACAGGGACTTTCCTTGGCGTGGAAGGCAAGCTTGGCGATACGATATGAAGATCTCTTCCCATTGTAACCGACTCTGTGTAACCCTAGCCCTCTCCGGTGTCTATATAAACCGGAGAGTTTTAGTCCGTAGGAGGAACGACAATCAAACCATAGGCTAGCTTCTAGGGTTTAGCCTCTCCGATCTCGTGGTGGATCAACTCTTGTACTACCCATATCATCAATATTAATCAAGCAGGAGTAGGGTTTTACCTCCACCGAGAGGGCCCGAACCTGGGTAAAAACATCGTGTCCCTTGTCTCCTGTTACCATCCGCCTAGACGCACAGTTCGGGACCCCCTACCCGAGATCCGCCGGTTTTGACACCGACACCAGTCCACCCACCTCATGTCACAAACTATAGGCTTCTTGTCCAGCAGCACAGTCTCATAGAAATCCCGCTGTTCCTTAGTATGGAACCTGTAGTCAACAGCAGTCCTTCTCCTGATAGCATAAGGATCAGACAATCCCCACTGTCTGAGTCCTGCATCCTTCCTCAACTTCATGTTCTCAGCCACAGGATGACCATCATTGTGGTCTGGAATCTTTGGCTTCAACTTCCTCAAGATATGCTCTGCATCTTCTTCTTCTTCAGCAACAGCTTCAGGCACTGGGGCCTTGTTCTTTTCAGCAGCAGATATGTTCCTATTATTCCTCTTAGATGCAGTCTTGGGCTTGGAGGCAACTTTGGGTGCTTCTTTGGGCTTTGATGATGCAGCCCCTGACCTAATAGCATCACCCATAAGCTTTTGAGCCTTGGGTGCTGGTGCAGCAGCCTCTTCTTCCTCTTCCTCTTCCATCATGGAAGGCTCTCCAACAACTCTGGCCATGGTCTTCTTGACCCTTTCCTTCCTCTTCTTCCCTTCTGCAGCAGCCTCTTTGGGATCAGATGTCTCTGGTACTTGAGTAGAGGCTCTGGCTTTAGACATGGGAGTTCTCTTTGCAGGCACTTTGGTCTTCATACCAGGCTTAGTGGTTGCAGCTGTGCCATATTCCTTTTTGTGCACTTTCTTCTTGAAGTGGCCTCATCCTCAACTGCCACATAGTCTTCATCCTCAGATTCTGAGGTTTTCTTCTTTCTGGCCCTGGTGGCAGCTTTGGGCAAGTTGCTTGGGGTGCTCCTGCTGCCATCATCTGAGGTGCTAGAGGGACTAGTGCCCTCACTCATGTGAATCTTCTCCTCTGAATGGTTCTGGCTGTCACTTTGATCAGACATATTGAAAATACTGACTGCAGACCCTGTGAATAGATATAGATGAGATAGAGTGGATGAGCATCACAAAATGCAGAGGTTTTTGCAAAAGAATGATTCAAAAACTTAGTTTTAGTTTTCCACAGAAAGCATTTTGGATCAACCGATTTGCAAACTCGGTGATACTGAAGCAACTTTTGGAACCTAAACTAGTGAACTCAGTCAGACTGAGTCACAGTTCGGTGGCACCGGGACTGCTAGGGTTTCACAAAGTCCTAAACTCGGTCACACCGATTTGAAATTATCGGTCAGACCGAGAATCACTTGTGCAATGGCCTTAGCCGAATCGGTGGAACCGAGTTCTACAAGTCGGTGGGTCCGAGATGGTTTCAGCAGAAACCTAACCCTAAATTTCCAATTCACTTCTAATCTATGGATTGTTTTGATTGGATAGAATTGTTTCAATCGTGGCAAGAATCATGATGAACACAATATGCTAGGAATTGGACGGGGATAGCACGGTGATCGAGTCCATACCCTAGCTTGGCGATGAACTCGCTACAGCGGCAACGGCGGGGTTGAATTCTGTTGACGGCGGTGGAGACCAGCGACTGGAGGCGGCTGGAGACTAGGAGGACGATCCGGAGACCCTGGAGGCAGAGCGAGCTATGCGCGGGCGAAGGGGTTTGGAGAAAGTTTTCCAAATTTTTGCCCGTGAGTATATATAGCCCGACCCTGTTGGTGTGACCGAGTGGAACAACTCGGTGGCACCGAGATGCATAACTGTTGACAGTTACATCAACTCGGTGTGACCAAAATGTTCAAATCGGTTGCACCGAGATTAAAACCTAGATCGACTTAGTGATCTCGGTATGACCGAAATGGAAGAATCGGTCAGACCGAAATGCACAAAGAAGTTTTGGAAGTTTAAGTCTATGACGAATCGGGGACTCCAAGTGCTCCTCACACAGAGTGGTTCGAATCTGACTTGATCAATTTTTTTGATGTAGCATGAATAGAGTTTGAGACAAGAAAAGCATAGATAGCTAGAGAAGGTTCTTAGGCATTCTTGTTCATCCACTTGGCAAAATAAAAAGAAACCAATCAATCAAAGCAACAAGTGGATGTCCTCGAATGAGTTAAATATGCAACCAACATGCTCACACAATAAAATGGCAAATGAAATATGTGGCAAAGCATGCACAACCAATTCTAGCATCTATCAAACAATTGGCGATGACTAGGTCATCTATATATGAGTATATTGACTTAGGAGTCAAATGAGAACATTTGATCATATATCATACTCATCGTTTAAGCTCAAGTGGGGTTACCACTTTTACATAATGCATTGATGTGTTCACATCATTAGAGTTGCTTTGACTCAATTCTTAGAGTTAAGCTCCCCCTAGATGTGAGATCCCCCCTTAGAGGGATGAACTAACCTTGGGTTTTGTCGATGATGACTTCATGTAGGTGTTGAAGATGTGAGTGCTCAATGTTGATGAAGATCATTTGGAGCAATCCTTTGGAGTGTCTTGCATTTTCAATACCTACATGGGTTAGTCCCACAAGGAACAAACAAGGATATCCATAGACATAGAGTGATGCACACACAAGATGATGTCCATGAATGCATTAGGTTACCTTGTCCCTTGTCTTACCAACAAGAGGGTTTGTGACTCCTTGAACTAGTGCAGGATGTGGAAGTTGATTGCACTTGTTGTTGCCAAAATGATATGAGTGAAGTATGTTGGCGGACTCACCCTCAAGAACTCTCTAGTTGTTCTTCTTTGGAATCCACATCATCTTGATGGGAATCCTCGAAGTTGTAGTCGTACTTGATGAAGTAGAACTTGACGTTGTCTTGGGAACCCACTTGACCAAGGCCTTAGGAGCTTCTTCAAATGCATCAATCTCCTCTTGAAGCTTGTACTTGCCTTTTTGCTTGTGGTCTTGTGGTGGAAGATCATCTTGAGCTTGTGTCCCCTTGAAGGAAGTAAGATTATACTTCTCTTGTTGTGGAACAAACTTCGTCTTGGGATATTGATCTTCTTCCCACTCAACTCCATTGGCATTGTATTTTCGTTCAAAACCAACACCTTGGTTCTTCCGGTGCAATCCTTGCTTGCGTACAATTTCCTCAAATTGCTTACTCCCGGCAAGGCTCTTGTAAACACCTTTCTCTATAATCCCCTTCAATAAGCTAGTTTCTTGCTCAAGTGTAACTTGGCTAAGAGAATAATTAGTGGAATCAAGAGAACTACTAGAAGCAACAATATTGGATTTAGCATGATGATTGTTACTACTAGAGGAAGAATCTTTCTTGTTCTTGTTAATGGACTTGACTTGAGGCATGTAAGTTGATAAGAGTAAACGCTTGGCAATGTAAGAAGAACTTTTCTTACGGAGATCATCATTGATTGCCTTTAAGAACTCATGCTCTTGCTCAAGGTTGAGCTTTTCAAAGCGTAACTTCTCATGAGCCCTTAAAAGTTCTCGATGATCTTCTAAGATAGTTTCATGAGCTAACTTAAGAGTGTTTAGTTCTTTAGTTAGAAGCTTAATCTTCTCCTTATCATTGTCATTCATTTTATCTTGATTAGCATGATTAATTGACGTTTCATCGTAGTATTCATCACCAGAGTTGTCAACAAGTAAATCTTCATCACCTAACAAGTCATCTTCATCACTATTGAAGTCAACATATTCGGGATGTGTTACCTTAGGGCCTTTAGCCATGAAGCATCTCCCAAGTCCTTCATTTGGTGAATCAAATATGTCATAGGAGTTGTTTGACACAAGTGCTAGACCGGCAACACCTTCATCTTGAATATGTTCGGAGTCAGAGTGATAGCTTCTCTCGGAGTGATTGTCGGAGTCGGAGCCGGATACCCATTCACCAACATGAGCTTGATTCCTTCGTTTTGTGTAGCTCCTTGATGACTTGTCCTTCCTTTCCGAATCCTTGCTTCTCCGGGATGTTCTTCGTTCATAACGATCATCTCTACTCCTTCTCTCTCTTGGTGGTGATTCTTCTCTTCTACTTCTTCTCTTGGGTGATTCTTCTCTTCTTTTGTGGGGTGCCGTACACTCATTGGAATAGTGTCCGGGTCTCCCACAATTGTAGAAATTTTGCTCTCGACTAGAAGATCTTTTGTCATTGTAGGTCCTTGACTTAGAGCTTCTCTCTTTGCTTCTACTCTTGTAGAATTTGTTGAAGTTCTTCACCATTAAGCTCAATTCTTCATTAAAGGTTTGTTTCTCACTTGATGATGTAGGGGCTTCACATGCGGCTTTGTAAGCACCACTTGACTTGTTGTGAAGTTCCTCCTTATCCTTGAGTGACATCTCATGAGCAACAATTCTTCCAATGACTTTCGTTGGCTTGAGATTCTTGTAATTGGGCATCATTTGGATCAATGTGCACACGGTATCATATTTTCCATCCAATGCTCTTAGGATCTTCTTGATGATGAATTTGTCGATCATCTCTTCACTTCCTAAGCCCGCAATCTCATTTGTAATTAGAGCAAGCCTAGAGTACATTTCAGCAACACCTTCACCATCCTTCATTTTGAACTTGTCAAGTTGACTTTGGAGCACATCCAATTTGGATTCCTTGATGGAGTCAGTACCTTCATGCATATCAATCAAAGTATCCCAAATTTCCTTTGCATTCTCAAGACGGCTGATTTTCTTGAATTCTTCGGGACACAATCCATTGAAGAGGATATCACAAGCTTGAGCGTTGTATTGCAGCATCTTCAACTCATCCGCGCTAGCTTCACGGTTCGTTTCTCTCCCATCAAAGAATTCAACTTGCAGGCCAACACACACAATAGCCCAAACGACGGGGTTATGTCCGAGAATATGCATTTTCATCTTATGCTTCCAACTAGCAAAATTCGTACCATCAAAGTAAGGACCTCTACGGTGATAATTTCCCTCGCTAGACGCCATACTCTCCTAGGTTGTGAAACCAAGGCTATGACCACCAAAAGCTATGGAAATCAAAGCAAATGGAGACCAAAGCTCTGATACCACTTGTAGGATCGGAAGTATGTCTAGAGGGGGGTGATTAGACTACTTGGCCAATTAAAAACCTATCCTTTTCCCAATTTTAGTCTTTGGCAGATTTTAGCTATCTTAGCACAAGTCAAGCAATCTTCACACAATTCAGGCAAGCATGCAAAGAGTATATGAGCAGCGGAAAGTAAAGCATGCAACTTGCAAGAATGTAAAGAGGAAGGGTTTGGAGAATTCAAACGCAATTGGAGACACGGATGTTTTTGTCGTGGTTCCGATAGGTGGTGCTATCGTACATCCACGTTGATGCGGACTTCAACCCACGAAGGGTAACGGCTGCGCGAGTCCATGGAGGGCTCCACCCACGAAGGGTCCACGAAGAAGCAACCTTGTCTATCCCACCATGGTCGTCGCCCATGAAGGACTTGCCTCACTAGCGGTAGATCTTCACGAAGTAGGCGATCTCCTTGCCCTTACAAACTCCTTGGTTCAACTCCACAATCTTGTCGGAGGCTCCCAAGTGACACCTAGCCAATCTAGGAGACACCACTCTCCAAGAAGTAACAAATGGTGTGTTGATGATGAACTCCTTGCTCTTGTGCTTCAAATGATAGTCTCCCCAACACTCAACTCTCTCTCACAGGATTTGGATTTGGTGGAAAGAAGATTTGAGTGGAAAGCAACTTGGGGAAGGCTAGAGATCAAGATTCATATGGTAGGAAAGGAATATCTTGGCCTTAACACATGAGTAGGTGGTTCTCTCTCAGAAATCTTAAGTTGGAAGTGTAGGTTTGTTCTGATGGCTCTCTCCACGAATGAAGAGGAGGTGGAGGGGTATATATAGCCTCCACACAAAATCTAACCGTTACACACAGTTTACCAATCTCGGTGGGACCGAATCAACAAACTCGGTCAGACCGATTTAGTAAACCTAGTGACCATTAGGGTTTTCGGTGGGACCAACATGCAACTCGGTAGGACCATATGGTTAGGGTTAAGGCATAACGTAATCTCGGTGAGACCGATTACACAAACCTGGTGAGACCAATTTTGGTAATAAGCTAACCAGAGAGTTGGTCAAGTAAAGTCGGTGGGACCGGTTCGCTCATTTCGGTGAGACCGAAATGTTACGAAAAGGAAACAGAGAGTTTACAAT
The DNA here is from genome assembly GCF_002162155.2 of Triticum dicoccoides. Classification (NCBI taxonomy): domain Eukaryota; kingdom Viridiplantae; phylum Streptophyta; class Magnoliopsida; order Poales; family Poaceae; genus Triticum; species Triticum dicoccoides. Next base: position 562,025,687 of record NC_041391.1, on the reverse strand, counting down.
GCAATCTCGGTGGGACCGATCGCTCATCTCGGTGTGACCGAAACGTTACGAAGGGAAACAGAGAGATTACAATCCCATCTCGGTGAGACCGAGATCCCTATCAGTGAGACCGATTTGCCTAGGGTTTATGGCAGTGGCTATGACATCTGAACTCGGTGGCACGGGTAGAGAGAATCGGTGGGGCCGAGTTTGACTTTTGGTTTGGGTTATATGTGGATATGAGAAAGTAGTTGAGGGTTTTTGGAGCATATCACTAAGCACTGTGGAGCGAGAAACTCATTAAACAACACCTCAGCCCTCCTTGATAGTATTGGCTTTTCCTATAGACTCAATGTGATCTTGGATCACTAAAATATAAAATGTAGAGTCTTGAGCTTTTGAGCTTGAGCCAGTCCTTTTATCCTTAGTATTTTGAGGGATCCACTTTCCTTATCCATGCCATGCCATTCATTGGCTTTTCCTGAAATGTTCATCTTGGAATGATGTTAGCTCAATGAGCTATATGTTGTTAGGAATTACCAAAACCACCTAGGGATAGTTGCACTTTCAGAAAGCTACTCGGCTGCCTCGTCTCAGAGCGCGGCATTGAGGCAAACCTGGAGAAGATCAAGGCTATCGAGTGCATGCACAAGCCAACTTGGTTGCGCGATGTCCAGAAGTTTACTGGCTGCTTGGCCTCGGTTAGCCGGTTTTTCAGCCGGCTGGGCGAGAGGGCTTTGCCCCTGTATCAGCTGATGAAGAAGAAGACGCCGTTCGATTGGAACGACCAGGCGGACGAGGCCTTCCGGGACTTCAAGCGCATGATCTCCATCGCACCATCCCTGGCCGCGCCGGCCGAGAAGGAGCCTTTGTTCCTCTATATTTCTGCAACCTCGCGGTCGGTCAGCACGGTGATGGTGGTCGCTCGATCAATATTACAACACGATACTAGAACAAAAAGATTTGATTGCAAGATCTAAAGATATACCTTCACTTACCTAGCCTCCCCGGTAACGGCGCCATAAACTGCTTGATGTCTACTACACAACCTTCTTCTTGTAGATGTTGTTGGGCCTGCAAGTGCACAGGTTTGTAGGACAGTAGCAAATTTCCCTGAAGTGGATGACCTAAGGTTTATCAATCCGTAGGAGGCGTAGGATGAAGATGGTCTCTCTCAAACAACCCTGCAACCAAATAACAAAGAGTCTCTTGTGTCCCCAACACACCCAATACAATGGTAAATTGTATAGGTGCACTAGTTCGGCGAAGAGATGAAGATACAAGTGCAAAATAGATAGTAGATATAGGTTTTTGTAATCTGAAATAATAAAAACAGCAAGGTAGCGAGTGGTAAAAGTGAGCGTAAACGGTATTGCAATGGTAGGAAACAAGTCCTAGGGTTCATACTTTCACTAGTGCAAGTTCTCTCAACAATAATAACATAGATAGATCATATAACAAGCCCTCAACATGCAACAAAGAGTCACTCCAAAGCCACTAATAGCGGAGAACAAACGTAGAGATTATGGCAGGGTACGAAACCACCTAAAAGTTATTCTTTCGGATCGATATATAAAAGAGTTCGTACTACAATAACACCTTAAGACACAAATCAACCAAAACCCTAATGTCACCTGGATACTCCATTGTCACCTCAAGTATCCGTGGGCATGATTATACGACATGCATCACACAATCTCAGATTCATCCAACCAACATAAAAGTACTTCAAAGAGTGCCCCAAAGCTACTACCGGAGAGTCAAGAACGTGTGCCAACCCCTATGCATAGGTTCCCAATGTCACGAAACCCGCAAGTTGATCACCAAAACATAAATCAAGTGGCACATGATATCCCATTGTCACCACAGATAATCACGGCAAGACATACATCAAGTGTTCTCATAAAAGACTCAATCCGATAACATAACTTGCAAGGGGAAACTCAATTCATCACAAGAGAGTAGAGGGGGAGAAACATCATAAGATCCAACTAAAATAGCAAAGCTCAGGATACATCAAGATTGTGCCATAGAGGGAACACGAGAGAGAGAGAGAGAGATCAAACACATAGCTACTGGTACATACCCTCAGCTCTGAGGGTGAACTACTCCCTCCTCGTCATGGATAGCGTCGGGATGATGAAGATGGCCACCGGTGATGGGATCCCCCTCCGGCAGGGTGCCGGAACAGGGTCCCGATTGGTTTTTGGTGGCTACAGAGGCTTGCGGCGGCGGAACTCCCGATCTATCTTCTGTTCTAGAAGTTTTAGCGTACATAGGTATATATGGGTGCAGGGGGTACGTCGGTGGACCTCCTGGGTGCTCGCGAGGCAGGGGGGCGCACCCAGGGGGGCACTCCCACCCTCGTGGGTAGCCTGGGACTCCCCTGACATGCACTCCAAGTCCACCAGGTTGCTTTCCTTCCAAAAATAACTTCTCCAGTTGATTTAGTTTCGTTTTGACTCCGTCTGATATTCCTTTTGCTCGAAACACTGAAATAGGCATAAAATAGCAAATCTGGGTTGGGCCTCCGGTTAATAGGTTAGTCCCAAAAATAATATAAAGGTGGATAATAAAGCCCAATATTGCCTAAAACAGTAGATAAAGTAGCATGGAGCAATCAAAAATTATAGATACGTTGGAGACGTATCAAGCATCCCCAAGCTTAATTCCTCCTCGTCCTCGAGTAGGTAAATGATAAAAAAGAATTTTTGATGCAGAGTGATACTTTGGCATAATTTCAATGTAAATCTTCTTAATTGTGGCATGAATATTCAGATCCGAAAGATTCCAGACAAAATTTCATATTGACACAAAAATAATAATACTTCAAGCATACTAATCAAAGCAATCATGTCTTCTCAAAATAGCTTGGCAAAAGAAATTTCATCCCTACAAAATCATATAGTTAGGCTATGCTTCATTTTCGTCACACAAAGATGTTCCCAACTTCTATACCCCCGATGACAAGCCAAGCAATTGTTTCATACTTAAATAATCTCAAACTTTTTCAACCTTCACGCAATACATGAGCGTGAGCCATGGATATAGCACTATGGGTGGAATATAATATGATGATGGGGATTGTGTGGAGAAGACAAAAAGGGAGAAAGTCTCACAATGATGAGGATAATCAATGGGCTATGGAGATGCCCATCAATTGATGTCAACATGAGGAGTAGGGATTGCCATGCAATGGATGCACTAGAGCTATGAATGCTCAACAAAAGAAAACTAGTGGGTGTGCATCCAACTCACTTGCTCATGAAGACCTAGGGCATTTGAGGAAGCCCATCGTAGGAATATACAAGCCAAGTTCTATAATGAAAAATTCCCACTAGTATAAGAAAGTGATAACACATGAGACTCTCTACATGAAAGGCATGGTGCTACTTTGAAGCACAATATATGAGACTCACTACATGAAGAACAAGGTGCTACTTTGAAGCACAATATATGAGACTCACTACATGAAGAACAAGGTGCTACTTTGAAGCACAAGTATGGAAAAAGAGATAGTAGCATTGCCCTTTTGATTTTCTTTTTTATTTTTATTTTTTGGGCCTTTCTTTTTTTTGGCCTTTCTATTTTTTTTTGATTGGGCAATGCTCTAATAATGATGATCATCACACTTCTATTGATTACAACATAAGGATTACAACTCGAAACTTAGAACAAGATATGACTCTATATGAATGCCTCCGGCGGTGTACCGGGATGGTGCAATGAATCAAGAGTGACATGTATGAAAAATAATGCATGGTGGCTTTTCCACAAATACGATGTCAACTACATGATCATGCAATGGCAATATGACAAAAGTAATGTATGTCATGATGATGATGATAGAAGTTGCATGGCAATATATCTCGGAATGGCTATGGAAATGCCATAATAGGTAGGTATGGTGGCTGTTTTGAGGAAGATATAAGGAGGTTTATGTGTGATAGAGCGTATCGTATCACGGGTTTTGGATGCACCGGCGAAGTTTGCACCAACTCTCAAGGTGAGAAAGGGCAATGCACGGTACCGAAGAGGCTAGCAATGGTGGAAAGGTGAGAGTGCGTATAATCCATGGACTCAATATTAGTCAAGAGAACTCATATACTTATTGCAAAAATTTAGAAGTCATCAAAAATCAAGTACTACGCGCATGCTCCTAGGGGGATAGATTGGTAGGAAAAGACCATCACTTGTCCCCGACCGCCACTCATAAGGATGCACAAGCCAGGTACACTTCATATTTCAAATTTGTTACATAACTTTAACCATACGTGCATGCTACGGGACTTGCAAACTTCAACACAAGAATTTCTCAAATTCACAACTACTCAACTAGCACAACTTTGATATTATCACCTCCATATCTCAAACAATTATCAAGCATCAAACTTATCTTAGTATTCAACGCACTCAAAAGAAAGTTTCACATATCTTGAATACCAAGTATATTAATGTTAAGCAAATTACCATGCTATTAACGACTCTCAAAATAATCTAAGTGAAGCATGAGATACCAATAGTTTCTTTAAAACAAATCCACCACCGTGCTCTAAAAGATCTGAGTGAAGCACTAGAGCAAAAGTTATCACGCTCAAAAGATATAAGTGAAGTACTATGAGAAAAACTATCAAGCTCAAAAGATATAAGTGAAGCACAAAGAGTATTCTAACAAATTCCAATTCATGTATGGCTCTCTCAAAAGGTGTGTACAGCAAGGATGATTGTGGTAAACTAACAAGCAAATACACAAATAATACAAGACGCTCCAAGCAAAACACATAACATGTGGTGAATAAAAATATAGCTCCAAGTAAATTACCGATGGAAGTAGAAGAAAGAGGGGATGCCTTCCGGGGCATCCCCAAGCTTTGACTTTTTGGTGTCCTTGGATTATCTTGGGTGTTCCATGGTAATCCCCAAGCTTAGGCTCTTGCCACTCCTTGTTCCATAGTCCATCTAATCTTTACCCAAAACTTGAAAACTTCAACCACACAAAACTCAAAACAGAACTCGTAAGCTCCATTAGTATAAGAAAATAAACCACCACTTAGGTACTATAATGAACTCATTCTAAATTCATATTGGTGTAATATCTACTGCACTTCTACTTATCTATGGTTCATACCCTCCGATAATACTCATAGACTCATCAAAATAAGCAAACAACACAATGAAAACAGAATCTGTCAAAAACAGAACAGTCTGTAGTAATATGTATCAAACGTATACTTATGTAAGCCCAAAAATTATTAAATAAACTTCTTCACCTGAGAAATTTGTCTATTAATCATCTGCAAAAAGAATCAACCTAAAAGCACTCTCCAGTAAAAAATGGTAGCTAATCTCGTGAGAGCTAAAGTTTCTGTTTTTTTCACAGCAAGATCACATAAACTTCACCCAAGTCTTCCCAAAGGTTCTACTTGGCACTTTATTGAAACAAAACCTATAAAACATGATTACTAAAGTAGCATAATCATGTGGACACACAAAAACAGTAAGGATAAATATTGGGTTGTCTCCCAACAAGCGCTTTTCTTTAATGCCTTTCTAGCTAGGCATGATGATGACAATGATGCTCACATAAAAGATAAGAATTGAAACATAACGGGAGCATCATGAAGCATATGACTAGCACATTTAAGTCTAACCCACTTCCTATGCATAGGGATTTTGTGAGAAAACAACATAGGAGAGCAATAATCAACTAGCATAGGAAGGTAAAACAAGCATAGCTTCGAAACTTTAATCACATAGAGAGGAAACTTGATATTATTGCAATTCCTACAAGCATATGTTCCTACCTCATAATAATTTTCAGTAGCATCATGAATGAATTCAAAAATATAACCAGCACCTAAAGCATTCTTTTCATGATCTACTTGCATAGAAATTTTATTACTGTCCACATAAGCAAAATTGTTCTCTTCAATAGTAGTGGGAGCAAACTCAACAAAGTAACTACCATGTGATTGAAAATTAAGATCAAGATGACACGTTTCATGGTTATCATTATTCTTTAAAGCATAGGTGTCATCACAATAATCATCATAGATAGGAGGCATGCTTTCATCATAGTAAATTTGCTCATCAAAGCTTGGGGGACAAAAAATATAATCTCCATCAAACATAGCTTCCCCAAGCTTGTGGCTTTGCATATCATTAGAATCATGGATATTCAAGGAATTCATACTAAAAACATTGAAATCATGCTCATCATTCAAATATTTAGTGCCAAACATTTTAGAGATTTCTTCTTCTAGCACTTGAGCACAATTATCCTTTCCATCATACTCACGAAAGATATTAAAAAGGTGAAGCGTATGAGACAAACTCAACTCCATTTTTTGTAGTTTTCTTTTATAAAATAAACTAGTGCTAAAACAAGAAACAAAAAGATTTGATTGCAAGATCTAAAGATATACCTTCACTTACCTAGCCTCCCAGGCAACGGCGCCAGAAACTGCTTGATGTCTACTACACAACCTTCTTCTTGTAGACGTTGTTGGGCCTGCAAGTGCACAGGTTTGTAGGACAATAGCAAATTTCCCTCAAGTGGATGACCTAAGGTTTATCAATCAGTAGGAGGCGTAGGATGAAGATGGTCTCTCTCAAACAACCCTGCAACCAAATAACAAAGAGTCTCTTATGTCCCCAACACACCCAATACAATGGTAAATTGTATAGGTGCACTAGTTCGGCGAAGAGATGAAGATACAAGTGCAAAATAGATAGTAGATATAGGTTTTTGTAATCTGAAATAACAAAAAAAGCAAGGTAGCGAGCGGTAAAAGTGAGCGTAAACGGTATTGCAATGGTAGGAAACAAGGCCTAGGGTTCATACTTTCACTAGTGCAAGTTCTCTCAACAATAATAACATAGATAGATCATATAACAAGCCCTCAACATGCAACAAAGAGTCACTCCAAAGCCACTAATAGCGGAGAACAAACGTAGAGATTATGGTAGGGTACGAAACCACCTCAAAGTTATTCTTTTGGATCGATATATAAAAAAGTTTGTACTAGAATAACACCTTAAGACACAAATCAACCAAAACCCTAATGTCACCTGGATACTCCATTGTCACCTCAAGTATCCGTGGGCATGATTATACGATATGCATCACACAATCTCAGATTCATCCAACCAACATAAAAGTACTTCAAAGAGTGCCCCAAAGCTACTACCGGAGAGTCAAGAACATGTGCCAACCCCTATGCATAGCTTCCCAATGTCACGAAACCCACAAGTTGATCACCAAAACATACATCAAGTGGCACATGATATCCCATTGTCACCACAGATAATCACGGCAAGACATACATCAAGTATTCTCATAAAAGACTCAATCCGATAAGATAACTTCCAAGGGGAAACTCAATTCATCACAAGAGAGTAGAGGGGGAGAAACATCATAAGATCCAACTAAAATAGCAAAGCTCAGGATACATCAAGATCGTGCCATAGAGGGAACACAAGAGAGAGAGAGAGAGAGAGAGAGAGAGAGAGATCAAACACATAGCTACTGGTACATACCCTCAGCCCCGAGGGTGAACTACTCCCTCCTCGTCATGGATAGCGCCGGGATGATGAAGATGGCCACCGGTGATGGGATCCCCCTCCGGCAGGGTGCCGGAACAGGGTCCCGATTGGTTTTTGGTGGCTACAGAGGCTTGCGGCGGCGGAACTCCCGATCTATCTTCTGTTCTGGAAGTTTTAGGGTACGTAGGTATATATGGGTGCAGGGGGTACGTCGGTGGACCTCCGGGGTGCTCCCGAGGCAGGGGGGCGCGCCCACGGGGGTGCCCCCCACCCTCGTGGGCAGCCCGGGACTCCCCTGACGTGCACTCCAAGTCCATCAGGTTGCTTTCCTTCCAAAAATAACTTCTCCAGTTGATTTCGTTTCGTTTTGACTTCGTCTGATATTCCTTTTCCTCGAAACACTAAAATAGGCATAAAACAGCAAATCTGGGCTGGGCCTCCGGTTAATAGGTTAGTCCCAAAAATAATATAAAGGTGGATAATAAAGCCCAATATTGCCTAAAACAGTAGATAAAGTAGCATGGAGCAATCAAAAATTATAGATACGTTGGAGACGTATCAAGCATCCCCAAGCTTAATTCCTCCTCGTCCTCGAGTAGGTAAATGATAAAAAAGAATTTTTGATGCAAAGTGATACTTTGGCATAATTTCAATGTAAATCTTCTTAATTGTGGCATGAATATTCAGATCCGAAAGATTCCAGACAAAAGTTCATATTGACACAAAAATAATAATACTTCAAGCATACTAATCAAAGCAATCATGTCTTCTCAAAATAGCTTGGCAAAAGAAATTTCATCCCTACAAAATCATATAGTTAGGCTATGCTTCATTTTCGTCACACAAAGATGTTCCCAACTTCTATACCCCCGATGACAAGCCAAGCAATTGTTTCATACTTAAATAATCTCAAACTTTTTCAACCTTCACGCAATACATGAGCGTGAGCCATGGATATAGCACTATGGGTGGAATATAATATGATGATGGGGATTGTGTGGAGAAGACAAAAAGGGAGAAAGTCTCACAATGATGAGGATAATCAATGGGCTATGGAGATGCCCATCAATTGATGTCAACATGAGGAGTAGGGATTGCCATGCAATGGATGCACTAGAGCTATGAATGCTCAACAAAAGAAAACTAGTGGGTGTGCATCCAACTCACTTGCTCATGAAGACCTAGGGCATTTGAGGAAGCCCATCGTAGGAATATACAAGCCAAGTTCTATAATGAAAAATTCCCACTAGTATATGAAAGTGATAACACATGAGACTCTCTACATGAAAGGCATGGTGCTACTTTGAAGCACAATATATGAGACTCACTACATGAAGAACAAGGTGCTACTTTGAAGCACAATATATGAGACTCACTACATGAAGAACAAGGTGCTACTTTGAAGCACAAGTGTGGAAAAAGAGATAGTAGCATTGCCCTTTTGATTTTCTTTTTTCTTTTTATTTTTTTGGGCCTTTCTTTTTTTGGCATTTCTCTCTTTTTTTTGATTGGGCAATGCTCTAATAATGATGATCATCACACTTCTATTGATTACAACATAAGGATTACAACTCGAAACTTAGAACAAGATATGACTCTATATGAATGCCTCCGGCGGTGTACCGGGATGGTGCAATGAATCAAGAGTGACATGTATGAAAAATAATGCATGGTGGCTTTGCCACAAATACGATGTCAACTACATGATCATGCAATGGCAATATGACAAAAGTAATGTATGTCATGATGATGATGATAGAAGTTGCATGGCAATATATCTCGGAATGGCTATGGAAATGCCATAATAGGTAGGTATGGTGGCTGTTTTGAGGAAGATATAAGGAGGTTTATGTGTGATAGAGCGTATCGTATCACGGGTTTTGGATGCACCGGCGAAGTTTGCACCAACTCTCAAGGTGAGAAAGGGCAATGCACGGTACCGAAGAGGCTAGCAATGGTGGAAAGGTGAGAGTGCGTATAATCCATGGACTCAATATTATTCAAGAGAACTCATATACTTATTGCAAAAATTTAGAAGTCATCAAAAATCAAGTACTACGCGCATGCTCCTAGGGGGATAGATTGGTAGGAAAAGACCATCGCTTGTCCCCGACCGCCACTCATAAGGATGCACAAGCCAGGTACACTTCATATTTCAAATTTGTTACATAACTTTAACCATACGTGCATGCTACGGGACTTGCAAACTTCAACACAAGAATTTCTCAAATTCACAACTACTCAACTAGCACAACTTTGATATTATCACCTCCATATCTCAAACAATTATCAAGCATCAAACTTATCTTAGTATTCAACGCACTCAAAAGAAAGTTTCACATATCTTGAATACCAAGTATATTAATGTTAAGCAAATTACCATGCTATTAACGACTCTCAAAATAATCTAAGTGAAGCATGAGATACCAATAGTTTATTTAAAACAAATCCACCACCGTGCTCTAAAAGATCTGAGTGAAGCACTAGAGCAAAAGTTATCACACTCAAAAGATATAAGTGAAGTACTATGAGAAAAACTATCAAGCTCAAAAGATATAAGTGAAGCACAAAGAGTATTCTAACAAATTCCAATTCATGTATGGCTCTCTCAAAAGGTGTGTACAGCAAGGATGATTGTGGTAAACTAACAAGCAAAGACACAAATAATACAAGACGCTCCAAGCAAAACACATAACATGTGGTGAATAAAAATATAGCTCCAAGTAAATTACCGATGGAAGTAGAAGAAAGAGGGGATGCCTTCCGGGGCATCCCCAAGCTTTGACTTTTTGGTGTCCTTGGATTATCTTGGGTGTTCCATGGTAATCCCCAAGCTTAGGCTCTTGCCACTCCTTGTTCCATAGTCCATCTAATCTTTACCCAAAACTTGAAAACTTCAACCACACAAAACTCAAAACAGAACTCGTAAGCTCCGTTAGTATAAGAAAATAAACCACCACTTAGGTACTATAATGAACTCATTCTAAATTCATATTGGTGTAATATCTACTGCACTTCTACTTATCTATGGTTCATACCCTCCGATAATACTCATAGACTCATCAAAATAAGCAAACAACACAATGAAAACAGAATCTGTCAAAAACAGAACAGTCTGTAGTAATATGTATCAAACGTATACTTATGTAAGCCCAAAAATTATTAAATAAACTTCTTCACCTGAGAAATTTGTCTATTAATCATCTGCAAAAAGAATCAACCTAAAAGCACTCTCCAGTAAAAAATGGTAGCTAATCTCGTGAGAGCTAAAGTTTCTGTTTTTTTCACAGCAAGATCACATAAACTTCACCCAAGTCTTCCCAAAGGTTCTACTTGGCACTTTATTGAAACAAAACCTATAAAACATGATGACTAAAGTAGCATAATCATGTGGACACACAAAAACAGTAAGGATAAATATTGGGTTGTCTCCCAACAAGCGCTTTTCTTTAATGCCTTTCTAGCTAGGCATGATGATGACAATGATGCTCACATAAAAGATAAGAATTGAAACATAACGGGAGCATCATGAAGCATATGACTAGCACATTTAAGTCTAACCCACTTCCTATGCATAGGGATTTTGTGAGAAAACAACATAGGAGAGCAATAATCAACTAGCATAGGAAGGTAAAACAAGCATAGCTTCGAAACTTTAATCACATAGAGAGGAAACTTGATATTATTGCAATTCCTACAAGCATATGTTCCTACCTCATAATAATTTTCAGTAGCATCATGAATGAATTCAAAAATATAACCAGCACCTAAAGCATTCTTTTCATGATCTACTTGCATAGAAATTTTATTACTGTCCACATAAGCAAAATTGTTCTCTTCAATAGTAGTGGGAGCAAACTCAACAAAGTAACTACCATGTGATTGAAAATTAAGATCAAGATGACACGTTTCATGGTTATCATTATTCTTTAAAGCATAGGTGTCATCACAATAATCATCATAGATAGGAGGCATGCTTTCATCATAGTAAATTTGCTCATCAAAGCTTGGGGGACAAAAAATATCATCTCCATCAAACATAGCTTCCCCAAGCTTGTGGCTTTGCATATCATTAGCATCATGGATATTCAAGGAATTCATACTAAAAACATTGAAATCATGCTCATCATTCAAAGATTTAGTGCCAAACATTTTAGAGATTTCTTCTTCTAGCACTTGAGCACAATTATCCTTTCCATCATACTCACGAAAGATATTAAAAAGGTGAAGCGTATGAGACAAACTCAACTCCATTTTTTTTGTAGTTTTCATTTATAAAATAAACTAGTGCTAAAACAAGAAACAAAAAGATTTGATTCCAAGATCTAAAGATATACCTTCACTTACCTAGCCTCCCCGGCAACGGCGCCAGAAACTGCTTGATGTCTACTACACAACCTTCTTCTTGTAGACGTTGTTGGGCCTGCAAGTGCACAGGTTTGTAGGACAGTAGCAAATTTCCCTCAAGTGGATGACCTCAGGTTTATCAATCCGTAGGAGGCGTAGGATGAAGATGGTCTCTCTCAAACAACCCTGCAACCAAATAACAAAGAGTCTCTTGTGTCCCCAACACACCCAATACAATGGTAAATTGTATAGGTGCACTAGTTCGGCGAAGAGATGAAGATACAAGTGCAAAATAGATAGTAGATATAGGTTTTTGTAATCTGAAATAACAAAAAAAGCAAGGTAGCGAGCGGTAAAAGTGAGCGTAAACGGTATTGCAATGGTAGGAAACAAGGCCTAGGGTTCGTACTTTCACTAGTGCAAGTTCTCTCAACAATAATAACATAGATAGATCATATAACAAGCCCTCAACATGCAACAAAGAGTCACTCCAAAGCCACTAATAGAGGAGAACAAACGTAGAGATTATGGTAGGGTACGAAACCACCTCAAAGTTATTCTTTCGGATCGATCTATAAAAGAGTTCGTACTAGAATAACACCTTAAGACACAAATCAACCAAAACCCTAATGTCACCTAGATAATCCATTGTCACCTCAAGTATCCGTGGGCATGATTATATGATATGCATCACACAATCTCACATTCATCCAACCAACATAAAAGTACTTCAAAGAGTGCCCCAAAGCTACTACCGGAGAGTCAAGAACGTGTGCCAACCCCTATGCATAGGTTCCCAATGTCACGAAACCCACAACTTGATCACCAAAACATACATCAAGTGGCACATGATATCCCATTGTCACCACAGATAATCACGGCAAGACATACATCAAGTGTTCTCATAAAAGACTCAATCCGATAAGATAACTTCAAAGGGGAAACTCAATTCATCACAAGAGAGTAGAGGGGGAGAAACATCATAAGATCGAACTACAATAGCAAAGCTCGGGATACATCAAGATCGTGCCATAGAGGGAACACGAGAGAGAACACGAGAGAGAGAGATCAAACACATAGCTACTGGTACATACCCTCAGCCCCAAGGGTGAACTACTCCCTCCTCGTCATGGATAGCGCCGGGATGATGAAGATGGCCACCGATGATGGGATCCCCCTCTGGCAGGGTGCCGGAACAGGGTCCCGATTGGTTTTTGGTGGCTACATAGGCTTGCGGCGGCGGAACTCCCAATATATCTTCTGTTCTGGAAGTTTTAGGGTATGTAGGTATATATGGGTGCAGGGGGTACGTCGGTGAACCTCCGGGGTGCTCATGAGGCAGGGGGCGCGCCCAAGGGGGGCGCGCCCCCAACCCTCGTGGGCAGCCCGGGACTCCCCTAACGTGCACTCCAGGTCCATCAGGTTGCTTTCCTTCCAAAAATAACTTCTCTAGTTGATTTTGTTCCATTTTGACTCCGTCTGATATTCCTTTTCCTCGAAACACTGAAATAGGCATAAAACAGCAAATCTGGGCTGGGCCTCCGGTTAATAGGTTAGTCCCAAAAATAATATAAATGTGGATAATAAAGCCCAATATTGCCTAAAACAGTAGATAAAGTAGCATGGAGCAATCAAAAATTATAGATACGTTGGAGACGTATCAAAGGTCCAAGTCGTCCAGCGCCCAGTCTACTACCTGAGCGAGGTGCTCTCCACCTCCAAGAAGAACTATCCGCACTACCAAAAGATGTGTTATGGCGTGTACTTCACCGCCAAGAAATTGAAGTAGTACTTCCAAGAGCACATTGTCACCGTGGTCAGCAAGGCCCCCATCGGCGAGATCATCGGGTGCCGGGACACTTCTAGCCGGGTCGCCAAGTGGGTGCTCGAGCTAGCCGGCCAGACCATCCTCTATGAGCCCCGCACCATGATCAGGTCCCAAGCCTTGGCCGACTTCCTCGTCAACTGGACTGAGACCCAGTACCTGCTGCCACCGCCAGACTCGATGCACTGGCGCATGCACTTCGACGGCTCCAAGATGCGTCTCGGCCTAGGGGCTGGCATTGTGCTGTCCTCCCTGAAGGGTGACCGGCTTTGCTACGCACTCCAGATCCACTTCACCGCCTCCAACAACGTCACCGAGTATGAAGCCCTTGTGCATGGCCTCCGGCTTGCCAAGGAACTCGACATCCGGTGCATCTTGTGCTACGGCGACTCAGATTTGGTGGTGCAGCAGTGCTCCGGTGAGTGGGACGCCCGCGATCCCAACATGGCAAGCTACCGCTTCCTCGTCCAGAAGCTGTCCAGATTCTGCGCGGGCTGCGATTTCCTCCGTGTACCGCGCCCGGAAAATGAGGCGGCCGACACACTCGCCAAGATCGCCTCGTCCCGGCAGCCCATCCCACTCGGCTCTCCCTCGAGCACCTGCACAAGCTGTCCGTCAGGCCGTCTACGGACTCCGAGTCCATCTACGTTCCAGACAACCCGGCCGCACCTCAACCCGGCCCGGGGACTGCCGAACCCGGCCCGGGGGCTGAAGCCGTGGACTCAGCCGCCGTCATCCTTGATCCAGCCGCCGTTGTCCCCAACCCGGGGGCTACTCACCCCGGCTTAGGAACCCGCCCTGGTGGCCGTCTTCGCTGTGGTAACAGCCCCATCTTGGAGTCCCTGGAAAATGGGGTCCTCCCCATGAACGAGACCGAAGCCCAGCAAGTGCAGCGCCAGGTGTCCACCTACAGCATTATCAAGAACGAGCTTGTCAAGTGTAGCTCCACCAGCGTATTCCAACGCTGCGTCGAGCAGGACCAAGGCATTGAGATCCTCCTCGACATACACCAGGGTGAGTGCGGGCACCACGCCACCTCGCGGTCCCTGGTGGCCAAGGCTTTACGCCATGGTTTCTACTAGCCCACGGCCCTCCAAGACACCGAGTCGCTCATTCTCAAGTGCGAGGGATGCTAGCGCTTCAGCAAGCGCAACCACCAGCTGACGTCAGCAATCCGGACAATCCCAATTGCCTGGCCCTTCGCGGTATGGGGACTCGACATGGTGGGGGCCTTCAAGACTGCCCGAGGTGGCATGACGGATTTGCTGGTGGTGGTGGACAAGTTCACCAAGTGGATCAAAGCACGGCCAATCAAGAAGCTGGATGGGCCGATGACCGTCCAGTTCATCAAAGACATAGTGGTGCATTACGACATGCCGAACAGCATCATCACGGACAATGGCACCAACTTCGCCAAAGGCGCGCTCGCGCAATATTGCTCCGTCTCCGGCATCCGCCTCGACCCGACTTCCGTTGCACACCCGCAGTCCAATGGGCAGGTCGAGCGGGCCAATAGCCTCATCCTATCCAGCATCAAGCCGCGGCCCGTCAAGCCGCTCATCCGCTTACCCGGCAGCTGGCTCAATGAGTTGCCGGCCGTCCTCTGGAGCCTCCGCACCACACCAAACCAGTCGACCGGGTTCAGCCCGTTCTTCCTTGTTTATGGAGCCGAAGCCGTCATCCCGATCGACTTCGAGTTCGACTCGCTGCATGTCGCGATCTACACTGAAGCCGAAGCCAAAGAAGCCCGCGAGGATGGCGTCAACCTACTCGAAGAAGCACGCCTCCTGGCACTCAGCCATCTACCAGCAAGGCCTGAGGCACTACCACAACAAGAAGATCAAGCCCCTCGCATTCCGCAAGGGAGACCTCGTCCTCCTACTCGTCCAAGAGCAAGCCGGCCAGCACAAGTTGTCCCCTCCATGGGAGGGCCCATTCATCACCAGCAAGGCCTTGTGCAACTGCAACGCCTACTACCTCATCGACGCCCGCAAGTCAAAAAAGCGCAAGAGAGACACCACCGGCAAAGAAACAACCCAGCTGTGGAACGCGGAACTCCTCCGCCCGTTTTATAGTTAGCTATATGCATGTATGTATCACTGCCTTTTGTAATCGCATGAAAACTATCGAGTCCTCGGACGATGCTCGAGGGTTGCCCTTTTCCGACTAAGCTTATTGTGTCTCCAACATTTGTGCATCACTTTCCTCTTAAACCGGACCATCGGTCCGACTCGCTCGACCAGGGGGCTTGGGGGCTGGCCATCTTGGTTGCCACCCGCCGCCTTCCTTGGTGGTTCCTGACGCGTTAAGGATGTCGCGGCCCCCACTTTGCCCTAGGCCACAGAACCGGCTTCGACTGTCGGTTGTCAAGCACAATGGGCCAAAGCATTAGCACGCCTCAAACACTAAGTCAAGGACCACCAGATCGCCCAACCCGGCCCACCACTTTAAGAGGCCGCACGAACAGCTGCTCGCCAACCGGCCCAGTGGGTATTTCGCTTGCGCTCAACATTTTGAAAGCCTAAGTACCGCATGCTCCCCTCAAAGAATGAACTCCTTGTCACGGACCGGAGCCTCGGCCGTTAGACTCACGGGGTGGGGGGGACGGGGGGCGAGGTCCAAGAGGGGAAGGTCGCAAGAAAACGGCTCAAAAAATGAAAAGCAAAAGCATAGACATCCACGAAATATACACATCATAAATTTTAAGGATAGGCCCAAGGCTAGAGTTCATTACACCCGAATACCCCTAGTGGGTGGGGGGACCTGCTACCTAACAGAAATTTTTACTAAGATATAGCATGGCAGCCTCAGGCATCTCCAGCGCCGGGTCGCGCAGCTGACGGCTCCCCCTCGGTGGCCTCCGGGTCCGCCGAGGCGCCGGTATCTTCCTCCTCGGCACCCACATCACGGTAGACGCCCGTCTCCTCGGAGCTACCCTCCGGCTCGTGCAGAAGCAGGCTGTCGGTGTCAAAACCGGCGGATCTCGGGCAGGGGGTCCCGAACTGTGCGTCTAGGCGGATGGTAACAGGAGGCAAGGGACATGATGTTTTTACCCAGGTTCGGGCCCTCTCGGTGGAGGTAAAACCCTACTCATGCTTGATTAATATTGATGATATGGGTAGTACAAGAGTTGATCTACCACGAGATCAGAGAGGCTAAACTCTAGAATCTAGCCTATGGTATGAGTGTTATTCGTCCTATGGACTAAAACTCTCCGGTTTATATAGACACCAGAGAGGGCTAGGGTTACACAGAGTCGGTTACAATGGGAGGAGATCTTCATATCGTATCGCCAAGCTTGCCTTCCACGCCAAGGAAAGTCCCTATTCGGACACGGGACGAAGTCTTCAATCTTGTATCTTCATAGTCCGGGAGTCCGGCCAAAGGTCATAGTCCGGCCATCCGGACACCCCCTAATCCAGGACTCCCTCAGTAGCCCCTGAACTAGGCTTCAATGATGACGAGTCCGGCGCGCAAATTGTCTTCGGTGTTGCAAGGTGGTTTCCTCCTCCGAATACTTCATAGAAGACGTTGAACACAAGGATAGTGTCCGGCTCTGCAAAATAAGTTCCACATAACACCGTAGAGAGAATAATATCCGCACCAATCTAATGTGCTGACGCATTCCGCAGCGTGACATCACGCCACGGCCAAGTCTTTACTTGAATCATTTTACTATTCCACCTCAGCGCGTTTAGCGAGGCAGTTTCCTTAGAACGTCTTGTCAAAGCAGAGATCGTGTCCCATTATTCCGGGATTCTCATAAATACGGGCGTGGGTAACCCAACTGCGTCATTAACCGCGGCGCTCGGGAGATAAGCGAGTTTTATTAGGCTGGTGGGGGCTTGTAGTTTCGGCCGCCCATATAAGGGGATAAGGATCTACCCTTTCCATTTACGCCTTATCCCTCCCTGCGTACTCGAGCTCCAGCGCCCAAGCCCGCACATCTCGCCTCGACCTTCTCCAAACATGTCCGGAGTGGGAGGCAAGTGGATGGCCTCCTCCGTCACGGAGGGGAAAATCAAAAAGTTGAGGAAGGCCGGATACTTGTCTGACGACATGGCGCACCGGCTTCCAGATGAGGGGCAACTCATCCCCACCCCTAGGCCCCATGAGAGGGTTGTATTTCTTCCCCATTTCCTCCGCGGACTGGGCTTTCCTCTTCACCCGTTCGTCCGGGGGCTCATGTTCTACTACGGCCTGGACTTCCACGATCTGGCCCCGAACTTCATCCTCAACATCTCGGCGTTTATCGTCGTGTGCGAGGCCTTCCTCCGCATCCAGCCCCACTTTGGCCTATGGCTGAAGATTTTCAGCGTCAAGCCGAAGGTCGTGGGCGGACGCCAAGCGGAGTGCGGAGGCACCATGGTGGGCAAGATAGCCAACGTTACATGGCTCGAGGGCGCCTTCGTAGAGACCATCAAAGGGTGGCAATCGGAGTGGTTCTATATCACCGAGCCGCATGACCCTGAATGGGCAGCGGCCCCCGAATTCCGATCTGGCATCCCCACGCGGCTCACATCTTGGAAAGAGACGGGCCTATCGTGGGGTAATTCGGCAGAAGTGTCCAGACTTCAAACCTGCATCAAGGACCTGATCGGCAGGAAGGTTAAACTTGTCACCGTGGTCCAGGTCATGCTCTTCCGCCGGGTTCTCCCGTGTCAACGACGGGCTTTCAATTTGTGGGAGTTCGACCCAGCCCAGCACCAGACTCTGTCCCGGCTCTCCAACACAAAGCACGAGGATGCCTGGAAGGTGCTATTCAAGAGCTCCGAGGTCTCCCCTCCCGTCACCGAGGATCGCGGATTCTGCGCCAAGCGCCAAGCCAGCGCGGTGAGCTTAATTTTCCCATTTCGGGGTATTTTGTTTCACATACTTTGACTCTATGCGGGATCTAAACTCCCTTACCTTTGACAGGACTGGCTGAAGAAGTGCGGGCAGGTCAACTGTACGGCTCCTTTGCCCGAAGACCCAGTGGATGCTCGTCTAACCAAGTTGCTGGTTCTGGCACCTCACGTGGTGCCGGAGAAGAAGGCCAAGAAAAAGACCACGAGGACTCGAAAGAGCTCCCAGCGCCTGGTGGTGTCGGATTCATCGCCTGACAGCCCCAAAGCGCCCTCCGCCTCTGAAGACGAGGAGGAGGAAGAAGAAGCCTCTCCCCCTCCAACGGGGGGAGGAAAGAAAAGGAAGGCCGCCCCAACTGGGGAGGCTGGAGGGTCCAAGAAGGGGAAGACCCTTCTGCCGGACTACGCCTCCGATGCCGAAGATGACGGAGAGGAATGGCCATCCAGAGTCAAGCCCCTGGCAAAGTCGTAAGTGTCCGGTTACCCGAATGACTTACGGCGCTCCTCTAGTTTTCGGTACTTTCTAACGCCGAATTTAATTATGCAGTCCGCCCCGAGCTCAGCTCGGTGATTCATCGAGCGGCTCCCTGAATTCGTCGGATGTGAACAGCGCTTCACTTCCGATGACCTCCTCCCCTCTCCCTGCGGACAACGCCAAGGTGGGGTCCCAAAGGGGACCGAACCAGGAGGAGGTGGTCCTGGAGGCGCCTCAAGGCAACCTCCCGGACTCCAGGCCCAAAGGGGGTAAAGCCCCGGAGGGATCTAAGTCCGGCCCTGGGCTGGACAATGCTCCGGAACCATCAACGGTTCCAGAGTCTGATAGGCAGCGCCTTCATAAGAAGGGCAAGCCTATGACGCCGGCGGCCTCCGCCCAACCGTAGGCGCCGGACAATTTACTGGAGGTGCTTAACGGCGCCTCCATCGACGAGGAACACCGCACTATTATGAGTGCGGTGATTCAGAAGGTTCAGTCCACCAAGAGTGGGCTGACAGAAGCCTGTACAAGCCTGTTAACATGCTTTGAGGTATGTATTCAAAACATATAAAATGTTACCGCATAGACAGTAGCCCCTGATGCTCAGTTTGGCGTTCGGAAAGAAAAGCCGAGCTGAGGATCTAAAAAGATATACGCAAGAGTCTAACATAAATGTGTCAATATGGGAATGCGGGCTGAAGGAGAGCCTCGATCGGTCCGAGAACGAGCTCGGCCGTGCCAAGAAGCAGCTCGAGGACAAGGAGGGTATGTAGTACCGCATGTAAATGTATATAGAAATACTTGGTTGCAAATAATGACAGGACCAACATAAATGTTGCAGGGGCCACGACCGAGGTGGCGACCCTGAAGGAAGCGGTCTCCAAGGCCGAAAATAGTGCGGCCTTGGAGCGCATCGAGCGAGAGAAGCAGGAGGCGCGGGTAGTGGAGGTGCAGCAAGAGCTCCAGGCTCTCATGGAAAAACATGAGAGTTTGGAGCGTGACTCAAAGACTCGAGAGTCCGAGCTCGCCTTGGCTCTTGAGAGTGCCAAAACCGCTAAGGCTGAAGCCCAGAAGGCCCTCCAGGAGATCGAGGCGATGAAGAAGATAGCGGCGGGTAAGGCATTCTTTATGCAAAGCAAGAATATAAAAGTAAATTATCTGTTACTTACCCGGATCCGGAGCTCTCCAGGAGCGTTTGCCGATCTGCCCCGTAGTGTGTCTGATGCTGCCACGTTCTACCGAGCCGAGGAGGGGAGCTTGATGGAAAGGTGTTCTAGTCTCAGTATGTTGAGGCCGAACATCTGGTGCCCCTGAGCGACCAGCTGAAGTAGCTGGTCGAGCTCCACAAGGTGGCCGAACAGGCCATGAAGGGCCTCATAGTTCGGCTGTGGCCTGGAGAGGCCATGCCTGGGAGCTACTTCGGTCTGGTGCGGCGGCTGGTGGACGCGTGTCCGTGGATTGAAGTCATCAAGCGCTCCGACTGTATTGAAGGTGCCCGTCGGGCCCTTGCCCGTGCTAAAGTGCACTGGGGCAAGTTGGACGCGGAGAACCTTTTGACGGACGCGCCACCGCCGGGCAAGGAGTATCGCACGCCCGAGATGTATTATAAGGGCATCCTGAAGGGTGCCCGCCATATAGCGGATGAGTGCTCCAAAGATGTAATTTTTGAGTAGACTCGCATTTGTTATCCTGTTCGCTGAAAACTTTGTTCATGTGCGTTAAGCAACGCTTGTTAATTTAAAATATTGCCTTCTGTGCGGCCGTTTATCAAATCTGAGAGATGCAAGTCGTCGGCTTCTACCCCCATGCCACGAGTGCTGGGGTGTTCGGGATAAACCTGAGCACTCTTGTTCCCATTCTTGGGTCCATCTAGGGAGGCGCTCAGCACAACAAACCAGGCCATCGGACTTATAATGCTTTATCACTCTCACTTAGCCATAGAATTCTATAATTTTAAATTTTGGCGAAGCCCCTAGTATTCGGAAGACCGAGTTCGGGGCGCTATCCACGCCTTGGCCAGATAAATCCGGCTCCTCGCTCTAAGCGGCACAAGTCTTTAAGGACTCGAAAAACCTCGCGAACAGCGAGCGGTCTCTCGCACTATCATGACGGTTAGTTTTAGCTTTCTCTACTGAGGTGTTAACCCAGCTCAACTGGGGCACAATCGCAGTAGTTCTCCCAGCGCTACCTTAGCCAACATTGCGGAACGTAAGGTACCAAAACATGGGAGCCGGGCAAACCCAACTATTGACCCAAGACATGATTCGGAGCCGATGCATATAATGCTATAAGTTCGGGGTGCCGCACTCAGGAGAGTGTTCGGTCTTCTGACACCATGTTATGGGGTACCTAAGCCCCTGGTGTATTGGCCGTACCAAAGTGTACGGTTGCGTAATGTCATGACTGAACATATATGTATAAAAAATAGATGAATACAATAAAAGATAAGAGCTATGTCTTGTTGTATTAAAAGGGCTGCTATAAAAGCAGGACGATACAAATAGTGCGATAAGCAAGAGATGGGATTATTTGACATGTTCCCCTCCAGGGGCAAGCTGCGGGTCTTTAAGTAAAAACAGGTATTTAACTCGTTATAGAGACCACCTGAACATTCGACGAAGCTTGTTCGCGCCCTGGCTGTTGCATCGTGTGTTCGGCGAGTGTATTGCTGGACAGGCCTTCCGGATAGTTGGGTCCTAAAATTATGTAAAAAAACAAAACGGCGGAATAGGGAGCCCCTAAGTGCGATTGAGCCGCATTCTGGGCGTGCCGTAGTTCTGCCCCCCACCCCTTATGCCCATGGTATTTTCAAAGTGTAATTATGTACGCGTGGTACCGATAGCACCATCTGGCGAGGGCTGGAGTTGGGGCCGCACTGCTATGCTTGCTCGGATCGTGCTAGCCGGCTCTGTTGTAGGTTGCTTCGGGCGCGCTTGACGTTGTCCGGATGTTTAACACCCGGATTGGAGAGTTGCCTTGAGAGGCTGCTCTATACTTCCGCCGCCAGGGCCGCTGTGTGCTCCTCCGTTCAGAGAGAGCGTTCGGTGTTTCCATTTATCGTGATGACTCCGCGACGGCCTGGCATCTTGAGCTTGAGATATGCATAGTGCGGCACCGCATTGAATTTTGCAAATGCGGTTCGTCCGAGCAGGGCATGATAGCCACTGCGGAATGGGACTATGTCGAAGATTAACTCTTCGGAAATTATCCGGGGATCCGAAGACCACTTCAAGTGTAACCCAGCCTGTACAACTGGCCTCTACACCTGGTATGATGCCTTTAAAGGTTGTCTTTGTGGGTTTAATCCTTGACGGCTCTATACCCATTTTTCGCACTGTATCCTGGTAAAGCAGGTTCAGGCTGCTGCCGCTGTCCATGAGGACTCTAGTGAGGTGAAATCCGTCAATGATTGGGTCTAGGACCAATGCGGCGAATCCTCCGTGACGGATGCTAGTGGGGTGGTCCCTTCGATCAAAAGTGATCGGGCAGGAGGACCATGGGTTGAACTTTGAGGCGACTGGCTCCAACGCATAGACGTCCTTGAGGGCACGCTTCTGCTCCCTTTTGGGGATGTGGGTTGCGTATATCATGTTCACCGTCCGCACTTGCGGGGGGAAGCCCTTCTATCCTCTGTTGTTCGGTGGCCGGGGCTCCTCCTCGTCATCGCTATGCAGCCCCTTGTCTCTGGTTTCGGCACTTAACTTGCCTGCCTGCTTGAACACCCAACAATCCCTGTTGGTGTGGTTGGCTGGTTGTTCGGGGGTGCCATGTATCTGGCACGAGCGATTGAGTATCCGGTCTAAACTGGATGGGCTCGGGGGGTTTCTTTTGAATGGCTTCTTCCGCTGACCGGGTTTATAGCCTCTGAATCCGGCATTAACTGTCGTATCCTCGGTATTGTCGCCGTTAATGCGGCGCTTATGCTTGTTGCGGTGTGACCTGGCATTGTTGTCCTTGGTATCCGAATTGCCAGGGCTCTTGGTTATGTTATTGCCACGAGCTAGGCAGCTGTCTTCTCCCACGTAAAAGCGGGTCATGAGTGTCGTGAGGGCTGCCATAGATTTCGGCTTTTCCTGTCCTAGGTGCCGGGCAAGGCATTCATCTCGGATGTTGTGCCTGAAGGCCGCAAGGGCCTCGGCATCCGGACAATCGACTATTTGATTTTTCTTGGTTAGGAACCGTGTCTAGAATTGTCTGGCCGATTCCTCTGGCTGCTGGATTATGTGGCTTAGGTCATCAGCGTCTGGTGGTCGCACATAAGTTCCCTAGAAGTTGTCGAGGAATGCGGATTCCAGGTCCTCCGAGCAACTTATTGACTCTGCTGGCAGGCTGTTAAGCCAATGTCGAGCTGGTCCTTTAAGCTTGAGCGGGAGGTATTTGATGGCGTGTAGATCATCACCACGGGCCATGTGGATATGAAGGAGATAATCCACGATCCATACCGCGGGATCTGTTGTGCCATCGTATGATTCGATGTTTACGGGTTTAAAACCCTCTGGGATTTGATGATCCATTACTTCGTCTGTGAAGCATAGTGGGTGTGCGACGCCCCTGTACTGGGCTATATCGCGACGTAGCTCAGATGAGCTTTGTCTGTTGTATTTGGCCTGGCCGTATTTATCATATCCGGCGGGATGGTTATCGTCCCGTGATGTGGGGCGCCCACGAGATCCGTAGATCGATCTTGTTTGCCTTGCCTTATCCTCCAATATGTCTCGCAGGTCTGTTGCGTTTCCCCGTGCTCTGGTGTTCTTGGAGCGGCGCCGGGGTGCGGCTTGGGTTGAGGGCCGAAAGGCCTCTCTGTCGCGTCCACGGGGTGCGGCTTGGGTTGAGGGCCGAAAGGCCTCTCTGTCGCGGCCACGGGGTGGCCGATTGGGCGCATCGTACACTGGTGATGTAGGTTTAGTTGCTTCCTCCTCTAGTTGGGGTAGCAGCCTGCGCTTTGGGTAACTCTTGGAGGGGCGCTCGAGTTTATACTCTTCGGCCGCCAGGACTTCAGTCCATCTGTCAGCTAGCAGATCTTGGTCAGCTCTAAGCTGCTGCTGTTTTTTCTTGAGGCTGCTCGCCGTGGCCATAAGCCTGCGCTTGAAACGCTCTTGTTCGACGGGATCCTCTGGCACGACGAATTCGTCGTCGTCGAGGCTTGCCTCATCTTCGGAGGGAGGCATATAATTGTTGTCCTCGACCTCCCTGTCTGCCGCTCTCTCATGAGGGCTGGCTCCTTCGTCCTCCTGCGCTGAATACTACTGGAGGGGGTTGTCTTCGGCACTGTCCGGGGTGTTGACATCTCCGGTGCCGGACTCGCCATTTTTGCTTTGGCGGGATTTAGAGCGGCGCCGCTAACGTGGCGCTTGGGTTGCTTCTTGGAAGTGTCGTCCTCCGTTTTTTCATCGCCATCCCCTGCTTTGGGGGTGTCCACCATGTATATGTCGTATGACGAGGTGGCTTTTCAGTGCCCTATAGGTGCTGGTTCTTGGTTGTCTCCTTCATCGGTGTCCATACCGTCTATGTCTTCGGAGTCGAAGTCGAGCATGTCGGTTATATCATCAACAGTGGCTACAAAGTGGGTGGTGGGTGGGTTTCGAATTTCTTCATCGTCCGCATCCAAACCCTGCTGACCATAGTCCGGCCAGGGCTCTCCTGACAAAGAGAGAGACTTTAGTGAATTCAGGATATCGCCGAAAGGCGAGCGCTGAAAGACGTCTGCGGCCATGGACTCCATGATCGGAGCCCAATTGGGTTTGATCAGAAGGGGTGCGGAAGGTTCGGAGTCCGGCACCTCGGAGTCACTGGCCTCGCAAAGGACTAAACTGGTGTTCGGTTCTACCGCCGTAGAGATTGCGGCTCCTGGGGCGCCGTCCAACCGTCCATCCCCGATTAGCGCAGTCGACTCCGAGCTAATGGTCGGAGCGGACCCCTGAGCGGCACTCTGGGTGTTGTCCGGCGGCAGAGCTAGATCATGCCCATCATGACAGTGCGGCGCGCTCGGCAGTGGCTCGAATCCGTCGAAGATCAAGTCCCTGCGGATGTCGGCTGTGTAGTTTAAGCTTCCAAACCTGACCTGATGGTCAGGGGCGTAGCTTTCAATCTGCTCCAGATGGCCAAGCGAGTTGGCCCACAGTGCGAAGCCGCCGAATACGAAGATCTGTCTGGGGCGAAAAGTCTCACCCTGGACCGCGTCGTGGTTGACGATCGAAGAAGCCATTGGGCCTAAAGGTGATGACACAGAGGAACTCTCAATGAAAGCACCAATGTCGGTGTCAAAACCGGCGGATCTCGGGTAGGGGGTCCCGAACTGTGCGTCTAGGCGGATGGTAACAGGAGACAAGGGACACGATGTTTTTACCCAGGTTCGGGCCCTCTCGGTGGAGGTAAAACCCTACTCCTGCTTGATTAATATTGATGATATGGGTAGTACAAGAGTTGATCTACCACGAGATCAGAGAGGCTAAACCCTAGAATCTAGCCTATGGTATGAGTGTTGTTCGTCCTATGGACTAAAACTCTCCGGTTTATATAGACACCGGAGAGGGCTAGGGTTACACAGAGTCGGTTACAATGGGAGGAGATATTCATATCGTATCGCCAAGCTTGCCTTCCATGCCAAGGAAAGTCCCTATCCGGACATGGGACGACGTCTTCAATCTTGTATCTTCATAGTCCGGGAGTCCGGCCAAAGGTCATAGTCCGGCCATCCAGACACCCCCTAATACAGGACTCCCTCACAGGCCATAGTCGTCGACAGGCATGACTCCGCCATCCTCCGCCCGCTCCGGATGGAACTCATCATGGAAGGCGAACCCGACAATGTAGCTGGCTCGGGTAGCGATCCGTCCGGCATTTTCCCGCAACTAGTCCTCCGAGCCGGCTCGCTAGCCCATCAACGCCTCAAGCGACAAGTCCGGATGCCAGGACACCGCAAACCTGAGCACCATCTCGGCACCGGCACGAGCGGCGGAAACGCGCCACTCGTGGAGCCGGTCCGGTCCCATCTCCAACCACCGTGCCAGCCGCGTGAAGCTGTTCGGTGCGACGGTGCCAGGCCACAGGGCCGTCGTCATCACCGCGCCGGCCTCAGAGAGCCACCCCATCTGCAAACCCAAGACTCGCAGATGAGCCTCAGCGGCGGTCACGATCTCCGAGAAGGTCCAAGCCACCTGTGGGTTGGTCCCGGAGCCAACGACTCCCAGCGGGGCGTGCTGAAAGCGGACGACTTCCTCTGCCAGCTGGCACGTCTCCGGGAAGGCCCCTACCAAGGACAAGAAGTCGGGATTCCAACCCAGCAGAACCCGAGAAAAGCACTTACTAGAGAAGGACTCTTCCAGGTGCTGCGCTTCGAGCAACGTACCGCGCCGCTCCCGGGCAATGGTGCGGTCACACTCCTGGAGCGTCTTCTCCAACTCGGCCACCTTGGCAAGGGCCGCCTTCAACTCGACGTCCTTGAACTCGGTCACCTTCTCGGACGCCTCACGGTGGCGGATCTCCCCTTGACGGGTCTCCTCCGCCGCGGCCACCAGCCCCCTCAGGCGCTCCACGTCGGCCTGGAGCTGGCCCTTGTTGTCGGCCAGCTTGCCACGTTGCTGGTCCACCTCGACAAGGGCCCGCTGTGCCTCCACAACCTTGGCGGCTTCCGCGTTGAGGCACTCCACCTCAGCCTCAAGACATCTCTTGTCACCCGCCAGCTGCTCCTACAGCCGGCTGGCTTCATCGAGCGCCTGCCGGGCTCCCGTCACCTCCGCCTTTGCCTTCGCCACCTCGGCCTCAAGCCGGCCGGTGTCGGCAACAAGCCGTTCGTAGTGAAGGCCAGCCCGAAATAACCGGTTCTTCTGAGGCAGCACCTCAGCTGCAAAAGGAAGATTCAGAAACAAAGGACCAGTTTAAGATTCGACCCAACTGCTACACAGTTGGCCCGAATCTTGGGGGCTACTCCCAGTGGGTGCGCTAGCGCGGCCCCACTAAAAAAGAGCGTACAATAAAAATACCTGTGGCGACGCGGAGCTCCTCCTCCTTGGTGGCAAGCTGCTCCTTGAGCTGTCGATACTCGTCCACGAGCCGGTTGAATATGCTGACCCGGTAGGAATCCAGTTGCTGCAGAAAGCAACGGCCAGCACAAGACAACAGTTTAAAATTCGATCCAACTACTATGTAGTTGGCCCGAATCTTGGGGCCTACACCCAGTGGGTGCACTAGCGTGCCCCCACAAAGAAGAAGCCACAGAAAATAAAAAGCAGAAGACAAGGAAAGAATTTACAAGCACGACACGCTCCAGCTCCCGCGTCTGCTCCACCTTGGCCTGGGCGAAGGCCTGGATCCGGCCCGTCCGCCCTCGCAGATGTCGGCTGACGGCATCCATCGCCGCCTCCTCCTGGGTCTGGGGCCCGAAGAAGACCTTGTCGGTCCCTCCCCGTGCCGGCAGCGACCCGATGGGCCGGCACCCCCTCGCCTGAGCGCCAAGGCATGCTCTCCGCTGACCGCCCCCCTGCGGCCGGCACCTCCTCTAGGTGCCTTCTCCGGTGCCCTCTCCGGCGCCACCGCCGGCTCGACAGCCGAGGTGGCCTGCGGCGCCACCACAAGTGGTGCCTCGCTCGTTGACGCCTAGGGCGCCTCCTGCGGCGCCATCTGCCGCACCTCCTCCAAGATGGCATCACCGCCACCTCTGTCGGCCCCCGCCCGCTCGACCACATCGGTCCGCGGCGGGGTGTCGTCGCCAACAACCATGACCTCCCGATTGAGGTCCATAACATCCGCACGGCCTCCTTGGCCGCGCTCCCCCTCCGACGACGGCTCGAAGACCGTCGCCACCTGATACGTCTCCAACGTATCTATAATTTTTGATTGTTCCATGCTATTATATTACCCATTTTGGATGTTTATGGGCTTTACTATACACTTTTATATCATTGTTGGGACTAACCTATTAACCGGAGGCCCAGCCCAAATTGCTGTTTTTTTGCCTATTTCAGTGTTTCACAGAAAAGGAATATCAAATGGAGTCCAAATGGAATGAAACCTTCGAGAGAGTTATTTTTGGAACAAACGTAATCCAGGAGAATTGGAGTGTACGTCAAGAAGCAAACGGGGCAGCCACGAGGGTCCAGGGCGCGCCCTAGGGGGGTGGGCGTGCCCCCCACCCTTGTAGCTCCCCTGACAGACTTCTCTCGCCTATATATATATATATATATATATATATATGTGTGTGTGTGTGTGTGTGTGTGTGTGTGTGTGTGTGTGTGTGTGTGTGTATACGTACCCCGAAAATATCCAGGAGCACCACGAAGCCCTATTTCCACCGCCACAACCTTCTGTACCCGGGAGATCCCATCTTGGAGCCTTTTCCGGCGCTCCACCATAGGGGGAATCGATCATGGAGGGCTTCTACATCAACACCATAGCCTCTCTGATGAGTTGTGAGTAGTTTACCACAGACCTTCGGGTCCATAGCTATTAGCTAGATGGCTTCCTCTCTCTCTTTGAATCTCAATACAATGTTCTCCTCGATCTTCTTAGAGATCTATTCGATGTAACTCTTTTTGCGGTGTGTTTGTCGAGATCCGATGAATTGTGGGTTTATGATCAAGTTTATCTATGAGAAATATTTGAATCTCCTCTGAATTCTTTTATGTATGATTGGTTATCTCTGCAAGTCTCTTTGAATTATCAGTTTGGTTTGGCCTACTAGATTTATCTTATCTTATTATCTCTATCAGATCTCACTTTCGCAAGTGGTCGTGAAGAGATTGACAACCCCTTTATTGTGTTGGTTGCGAGGTTCTTGTTTGTTTGTGTAGGTACGAGGGACTTGCGTGTAGCCTCCTACTAGATTGATACCTTGGTTCTCAAAAACTGAGGGAAATACTTACACTACTTTGCTACATCACCCTTTCCTCTTCAAGGGAAAACCAACACAGTTCTTAAGAGGTAGCAAGAAGGATTTCTGGTGCCGTTGTCAGGGAGGTCTTCGCACAAGTCAAGACATACCAAGTACCCATCACAAACTCTTCTCCCTCGCATTAAATTATTTGCCATTTGCCTCTCGTTTTCCTCTCCCCCACTTCACCCTTGCCGTTTTATTCGCCTATATATATATATATATATATATATATATATATATATGTGTGTGTGTGTGTATATGTATGTATATATATATATCTACGTACCCCGAAAACATCCAGGAGCACCAGGAAGCCCTATTTCCACCGCCGCAACCTTTTGTACCCGGGAGATCCCATCTTGGAGCCTTTTCAGGCGCTCCATCGGAGGGGAATCGATCATGGAGGGCTTCTACAGAAACACCATAGCCTGTCCGATGAGTTGTGAGTAGTTTACCACAGACCTTCAGGTCCATAGTTATTAGCTAGATGGCTTCCTCTCTCTCTTTGAATCTCAATACAATGTTATCCTCGATCTTCTTGGAGATCTATTCGATGTAACTCTTTTGCGGTGTGTTTGTCGAGATCCGATGAATTGTGGGTTTATGATCAAGTTTATCTATGAGAAATATTTGAATCTCCTCTGAATTCTTTTATGTATGATTGGTTATCTTTGCAAGTCTCTTCGAATTATCAGTTTGGTTTGGCCTACTAGATTGATCTTTCTTGCAATGGGAGAAGGGCTTACCTTTGGGTTCAATCTTGCGGTGTCCTTTCCCAGTGACAATAGGGGTAGCAAGGCACGTATTGTATTGTTGCCATCGAGGATAAAAAGATGGGGTTTATATCATATTGCTTGAGTTTATCCCTCTACATCATGTCATCTTGCCTAATGCGTTACTCTGTTCTTATGAACTTAATACTCTAGATGCATGCTGGATA
The DNA here is from genome assembly GCF_002162155.2 of Triticum dicoccoides. Taxonomy (NCBI): domain Eukaryota; kingdom Viridiplantae; phylum Streptophyta; class Magnoliopsida; order Poales; family Poaceae; genus Triticum; species Triticum dicoccoides. The sequence continues at coordinate 561,995,861 of NC_041391.1, read as the reverse complement.
GCGGTCGATGTGTGGAGTAATAGTAGTAGATGCAGGCAGGAGTCGGTCTAGTTGTTGCGGACGTGATGCCTATATACATGATCATGCCTAGATATTCTCATAACTATGCACTTTTCTATCAAATTGCTCGATAGTAATTTGTTCACCCACCATAATACTTATGCTATCTTGAGAGAAGCCACTAGTGAAACCTATGGCCCCCAGGTCTATTTTCTATCATATAAGTTTACAATCTACTTTATTTTGCAATCTTTACTTTCCAATCTATATCATAAAAATACCAAAAATATTTATCTTATCTTATTATCTCTATCAGATCTCACTTTCGCAAGTGGTCATGAAGAGATTGACAACCCCTTTATTGTGTTGGTTGCGAGGTTCTTGTTTGTTTGTGTAGGTACGAGGGACTTGCGTGTAGCCTCCTACTGGATTGATACCTTGGTTCTCAAAAACTGAGGGAAATACTTACGCTACTTTGCTACATCACCCTTTCCTCTTCAAGGGAAAACCAACACAGTTCTTAAGAGGTAGCAAGAAGGATTTCTGGTGCCGTTGTCAGGGAGGTCTTCGCACAAGTCAAGACATACCAAGTACCCATCACAAACTCTTCTCCCTCGCATTAAATTATTTGCCATTTGCCTCTCGTTTTCCTCTCCTCCACTTCACCCTTGCCGTTTTATTCGCCCTCTCTTTCCCGTTCGCCTCTTTTTCACTTGCCTCTTGTGTGCTTGTGTGTTGGATTAATTGTCACGATGGCTCAAGATAATACTAAATTGTGTGACTTTTCCAATACCAATAATAATGATTTCCTTAGCACTCCGATTGCTCCTCTTACCGATGCTGAATCTTGTGAAATTAATGCTGCTTTGTTGAATCTTGTCATGAAAGATCAATTCTTTGACCTTCCTAGTGAAGATGCCGCTACTCATCTAAACAAATTTGTTGATTTGTGTGATATGCAAAAGAAGAAAGACATGGATAATGATATTGTTAAATTGAAGTTATTTCTGCTTTCACTTAGAGATTGTGCTAAAACTTGGTTTTCGTCTTTGCCTAAAAATAGTATTGATTCATGGAATAAGTGCAAAGATGCTTTTATCTCTAAGTATTTTCCTCCCGCTAAGATCAGCTCTCTTAGAAACGATATTATGAATTTTAAGCAACTTCATCATGAACATGTTGCACAATCTTGGGAGAGGATGAAATTAATGATTTGTAATCCTACACATGGATTAAATTTATGGATGATCATACAAAAATTTTATGCCGGATTGAATTTTGCTTGTAGAAATCTTCTAGGTACGACCACGGGAGGCACTTTTATGGAAATCAGTTTAGGAGAAGCTACTAAACTCCTAGATAATATTATGGTTAATTATTCTCAATGGCACACGAAAGATCTACTAGTAAAAAAGTGCATGCGATAGAAGAAATTAATGTTTTGAGTGGAAAGATGGATGAACTTATGAAATTGTTTGCTAATAAGAGTGCTCCTATTGATCCTAATGATATGCCTTTGTCTACTTTGATTGAGAATAATAATGAATCTATGGATGTGAATTTTGTTGGTAGGAATAATTTTGGTAACAACGCGTATAGAGGAAACTTTAATCCTAGGTCGTTTCCTAGTAATTCCTCTAATAATTATGGTAATTCCTCCAACAACTCTTATGGAAATTTTAATAAGATTCCCTCTGATTTTGAGATTAGTGTTAAATAATTTATGATTTATAAGAAGAATTTCAATGCTTTGCTTGAAGAAAAATTGCTTAAGATTGATGAATTGGCTAGGAACATGGATAGAATTTCTCTTGATGTTAATTCTTTGAAACTTAGATCTATTCAACCTAAGCATGATATCAATGAGTCTCTCAAAGCCATGAGAATTTCCATTGATGAGTGCAAAGAAAGAACCGCTAGGATGCGTGCTAAGAAAGATTGCTTTGTAAAAGCGTGTTCCTCCAGTTTTCATGATAATAATGATGAAGATCTAAAAGTGATTGATGTGTCTCCTATTAAATCTTTGTTTTGCAATATGAATCTTGATAATGATGGGACTGGAGATGAGTCAACTTTAGTTAAAAGGCGTCCCAATAATTTGGAGTTTTTAGATATTGATGCTAAAATTGGTAAAAGTGGGATTGGAGATGTCAAAACTTTACATAGCAATGAACCCACCATTTTGGATTTCAAGGAATTTAATTATGATAATTTTTATTTAATAGATTGTATTTCTTTGTTGTAATCCGTGTTAAATTCTCCTCATGCTTATAGTCAAAATAAAGCTTTTACCAAACATATCATTGATGCTTTAATGCAATCTTATGAAGAAAAACTTGAATTAGAAGTTTCTATCCCTAGAAAACTTTATGATGAGTGGGAAACTACTATTAAAATTAAAATTAAGGATCATGAATGCTATGCTTTGTGTGATTTGGGTGCTAGTGTTTCCACGATTCCAAAAACTTTATGTGATGTGCTAGGTTTCCGTGATTTTGATGATTGCTCTTTAAACTTGCACCTTGCGGATTTCACTATTAAGAAACATATGGGAAGGATTAATGATGTTCTTATTGTTGCAAATAGGAATTATGTGCCCGTAGATTTTATTGTTCTTGATATAGATTGCAATCTTTCATGTCCTATTATTCTTGGTAGACCTTTCCTTAGAACGATTGGTGCAATTATTGATATGAAGGAAGGAAATATTAGATTCCAATTTACATTAAGGAAAGTCATGGAACACTTCCCTAGGAAGAAAATAAAATTACCTTATGAATCTATTAGGACAGCCATACCGAAGAGGGCAATACTTAGATCTATTCTCGCTTTTATGCCTAGCTGGGGGCGTTAAACGATAGCGCTTGTTGGGAGGCAACCCAATTTTATTTTTGTTCTTTACTTTTTGGTTCTGTTTGGTATTAAATAATTCATCTAGCCTCTGTTTAGATGTGTTTTTATGTTTTAATTAGTGTTTGTGCCAAGTAGAACCTATAGGATCATCTTGGGTGAAAGTTAATTTGATCTTGCTGAAAACCAGAAACTTTTGCGCGAACGAGAATAATTTTAATAATTCACATAAATGTGATTTTTAGTTGATTCTTTTTCCAGAAGATTAATAGACAAATTTACTAGGACTTCCTATTTTTGTAGGATTTTTAGAGTTACATAAGTATTCAAAAGTTACAGATTGCTACAGACTGCTCTGTTTTTGACAGATTCTGTTTTTTCGTGTGTTGTTTGCTTTTTTTGATGAATATATGGCTAGTACAGGGGGTATGAACCATAGAGAAGTTGGAATACAGTAGGTTTAACACCAATATAAATAAAGAATGAGTTCATTACAGTACCTTAAAGTGGTGGTTTGCTTTCTTGCACTAACGGAGCTCATGAGATTTTCTGTTGAGTTTTGTGTTGTGAAGTTTCAAGTTTTGGGTAAAGATTTGATGGATTATGGAATAAGGAGTGGCAAGAGCCTAAGATTGGGGGTTCCCAAGGCAACCCAAGGTAAATTCAAGGAAAAACAAAAGCCTAAGCTTGGGGATGCCCCGGAAGGCATCCCCTCTTTCGTCTTCGGCCATCGATAACTTTACTTGGAGCTATATTTTTATTCACCACAGGATATGTGTTTTGCTTGGAGCGTCTTGTATGATATGAGTATTTGCTTTTTATTTTACCACAATCATACTTGCTGTACACACATTTTGGGAGAGACACACATGATTCGGAATTTATTAGAATACTCTATGTGCTTCACTTATATCTTTTGAGCTAGATAATTGCTCTAGTGCTCACTTATATCTTTTTAGAGCACGGCGGTGGTTTTATTTTATAGAAATTATTGATTTTTCATGCTTCACTCATATTATTTTGAGAATCTTTTAGAACAGCATGGTATTTGCTTTGGTTATAAAATTAGTCCTAATATGATGAGCATCCAAGATAGGTATAATAAAAACTATCATATGAAGTGCATTGAATACTATGAGAAGTTTGATGCTTGATGATTGTTTTGAGATATGAGGATGGTAATATTAGAGTCATGCTAGTTGGGTAGTTGTGAATTTGAGGAATACTTGTGTTAATTGTTTGTGATTCCCGTAGCATGCACGTATGGTGAACCGTTATGTGATGAAGTTGGAGCATGATTTATTTATTGATTGTCTTCCTTATGTGTGGAGGTCGGGATCGCGCGATGGTTAACTCCTACCAACCCTTCCCCTAGGAGCATGCGTGTAGTACTTTGTTTTGATAACTTTTAGATTTTTGCAATAAGTATGTGAGTTCTTTATGACTAATGTTAGGTCCATGGATTATACGCACTCTCACCCTTCCACCATTGCTAGCCTCTCTTGTGCCGCACAACTTTTGTCGGTACCATACACCCACCATATATCTTCCTCAAACCAGCCACCATACCTACCTATTATGGCACTTCCATAGCCATTCTGAGATATATTGCCATGCAACTTTCCACCGTTCCGTTTATTATGACACGCATCACCATTGTCATATTGCTTTTGCATGATCATGTAGTTGACATCGTATTTGTGGCAAATCCACCATTCACAATTCTTTCATACATGTCACTCTTGATTCATTGCATATCCCGGTACACCGCTGGAGGCATTCACATAGAGTCATATTTTGTTCTAAGTATTGAGTTGTAATTCTTGAGTTGTAAGTAAATAAAAGTGTGATGATCTTCATTATTAGAGCATTGTTCTAAGTGAGGAAAGGATGATGGAGACTATGATTCCCCCACAAGTCGGGATGAGACTCTGGACTTTATGAAAAATCAAAGAGGCCAAAGAAGCCCAAATAAAAAAGAGGCCAAAGAAGCCCACCAAAAAAATGAGAGAAAAAGATAGAAGGGACAATGTTACTATCCTTTTTCCACACTTGTGCTTCAAAGTAACATTTATCTGAACATTTATCTTGAATCATTTGGATCTGAACATTCATGCCACAATAAAGAAAATTACATTGAGAAATATGATAGGTAGCATTCCACATCAAAAATTCTGTTTTATCATTTACCTACTCGAGGATGAGCAGGAATTAAGTTTGGGGATGCTTGATACGTCTCCAATGTATCTATAATTTTTGATTGTTCCATGCTATTATATTACCCGTTTTGGATGTTTATGGGCTTTACTATACACTTTTATATCATTTTTGGGACTAACTTATTAACCGGGGGCCCAACCCAAATTGTTGTTTTTTTGCCTATTTCAGTGTTTCGCAGAAAAGGAATATCAAACGGAGTCCAAACGGAATGAAACCTTCAAGAGAGTTATTTTTGGAACAAACGCAATCCAGGAGACTTGGAGTGTATGTCAAGAAGCAAACAAAGCGGCCACGAGGGTCCAGGGCGCGCCCTAGGGGGGGTGGGCGCGCCCCCCACCCCCGTGGGCCCCTCGCAGCTCCCCT
>NC_041391.1:561925325-561989961 GCF_002162155.2 Triticum dicoccoides | reverse complement strand
ATATATATATCTACGTACCCCGAAAACATCCAGGAGCACCAGGAAGCCCTATTTCCACCGCCGCAACCTTTTGTACCCGGGAGATCCCATCTTGGAGCCTTTTCTGGCGCTCCATCGGAGGGGAATCGATCATGGAGGGATTCTACAGAAACACCATAGCCTGTCCGATGAGTTGTGAGTAGTTTACCACAGACCTTCAGGTCCATAGTTATTAGCTAGATGGCTTCCTCTCTCTCTTTGAATCTCAATACAATGTTATCCTCGATCTTCTTGGAGATCTATTCGATGTAACTCTTTTGCGGTGTGTTTGTCGAGATCCAATGAATTGTGGGTTTATGATCAAGTTTATCTATGAGAAATATTTGAATCTCCTCTGAATTCTTTTATGTATGATTGGTTATCTTTGCAAGTCTCTTCGAATTATCAGTTTGGTTTGGCCTACTAGATTGATCTTTCTTGCAATGGGAGAAGTGCTTACCTTTGGGTTCAATCTTGCGGTGTCCTTTCCCAGTGACAATAGGGGTAGCAAGGCACGTATTGTATTGTTGCCATCGAGGATAAAAAGATGGGGTTTATATCATATTGCTTGAGTTTATCCCTCTACATCATGTCATCTTGCCTAATGCGTTACTCTGTTCTTATGAACTTAATACTCTAGATGCATGCTGGATAGCGGTCGATGTGTGGAGTAATAGTAGTAGATGCAGGCAGGAGTCGGTCTAGTTGTTGCGGACGTGATGCCTATATACATGATCATGCCTAGATATTCTCATAACTATGCACTTTTCTATCAATTGCTCGACAGTAATTTGTTCACCCACCGTAATACTTTGCTATCTTGAGAGAAGCCACTAGTGAAACCTATGGCCCCCAGGTCTATTTTCTATCATATAAGTTTGCAATCTACTTTATTTTGCAATCTTTACTTTCCAATCTATATCATAAAAATACCAAAAATATTTATCTTATCTTATTATCTCTATCAGATCTCACTTTCACAAGTGGCCGTGAAGGGATTGACAACCCCTTTATTGTGTTGGTTGTGAGGTTCTTGTTTGTTTGTGTAGGTACGAGGGACTTGCGTGTAGCCTCCTACTGGATTGATACCTTGGTTCTCAAAAACTGAGGGAAATACTTACGCTACTTTTCTGCATCACCCTTTCCTCTTCAAGGGAAAACCAACGCAGTGCGAAGAGGTAGCACTGCCACCACCGTCCCTGCCGGCATCTCCGGCCATGCCGGCTCCTCGCTGTCTCGCTCCCACGCTGCCGCGACATTAACCCAGGCCTGGACCGACGCTGCCTCCAGCTCCGCCCCGGCCCTGTTCCGGTCCCGCCAGGCCAAGCCTATGGTATCGGCCGGGTCCTGGCCAAGATCTAGATCCGCCGACTCCTCCTCCTCGTCCCGACCGACGGTGCCAGGCTGGCTCCTCCGGAACATGGTGCCCTCGGTGGACGCGGCGTCCACCACCGCCTGCGCCAGTGAGGTCGGCGACCTGAAATTCAAAGTATTCAGGAATTTGAGCACTTATGTAGCTAAAAACTCTGCCACCTGAATACTTGATTCATTAAGGTCGTCACCCTATACCCAGAAGTCTCTATCGTTTTCTTTGTCTGTTAACCTTCACAGGGTTGGGACTCCCTAAATCAAACTGCAATCCTTGTTTATCAACCACTCACGACGAGACCGAGATCTTCGACTTAGCTCCCACAGGTCATCCACCCGGGGCGGAAGATAATGAAAGGGAGACAAAGTCCTAACTAAATCAACACACAATAACCTCAACCTTCTACCATTCCATCCATCATATCAGTCGAGGAGATTCGTTCTTATCTATAGATAAGGCAAGAGAGAACTTATGACCTTGCGGATGGAGAGGGATTCGAACCTGGGTATTTCTATCAATACTTCGGTTTTCAAGACCGACTCTTTCAACCGCTCAGACATCCATCCCTGCGCTCGCCCTCCCTATCTATGTGCGCGCTGGCAAGTAGGGGCAACTCTATGTGATTCGCTACGCTTGCTTGCGCCCCACCCCGTAAGCTGACTCTATTGCCTAGCGGTTAGCGTGTTAAGAAAAACCTCTTGTGGGAAGGTTGGCTAGAGATTTCTTGGAAAAATACCAGCCCCTTTCGGTTCATAATGAGACGGGACTAATTCTATTTTGATTCTATAGATTATTTCGCTTAGTACTATTATGTACAGAAGGGAGGAGCTGTATGAGATGAAAACCTCATGTACGGTTTTGGAACGGAGATTTTTTGAATAGAATGAACGACCGTAACGGATGTTGGCTCAATCCGAAGGAAATTATGCGAAAGCTTTGCAAAATTATTATGAAGCTACGCGACTAGAAATCGAACCCTATGATCGAAGTTATATACTCTATAACATAGGGCTTATACACACAAGCAATGGAGAGCATACAAAGGATTTGGAATATTATTTCCGGGCACTAGAACGAAACCCCTTCTTACCGCAAGCTTTTAATAATATGGCCATGATCTGTCATTACGTGTGACTATCTCCACTATAGAAAAAAAAAGAGGATCAAATTTTCTAGTAAATACTAGAAAAAAGGGATTTCTACTATTTCATTTAATAAAAAAAGTGCAACGGCTGTAGGGTGAAAATGCCATGAGGATGGCTACGGCTTTGAAGCTCCTTTATCTACCATAGATAGAATGGAAGAGTTTTTTCTCATTGTTGTTTCTGATGTAGGAGTTGGGGATGGAATGATTGATTCAAGCTCTAGTGGTACTAATCATGTCTCTAGGAGTAAACCAACTCGAGCGGCAAGGGAACATGCAGTACTGGAGAGGGGATCTCATAGCAATACTGATTCAAGTAATTTCAGAGTTACCAGAGATGCAATTGGTTTAGAAATATGTACTAGAAAATGGTAAACTAATACTGACTATTCTCTGTGGATATCTGGTTGGACACCAAGAATTTTGACCCCTATTTGAATGCAGAGTCAGAGTATAGACAGCTAAACAATGTTGTAATATATTTCTCTACCAAATTAGAGTGCACAGTCATTTTTCTATTGATGTTCCCAAAAATTCAGTTCACTAGGGAACACCTTACAGGTTGGTCATGGGTATGGGTATGCGCCATACCCATAAGTATGGAGTACATTGGGTCAGGATTGGATAGCAAGAGTTGTCGGTAGCCGGCATTAGGTAAAAGGAAAAGCTCTATAAAAGCGAAGAAATGAAATCGAAGGCCGATGGTAAAGCTGGGGCGGAATTTGAGTCGACCAGTTCGCTGAGGGCAAGATTGGAAAGAGTGGTAGATGATATCAGGTACTCCATATGAAGCGAGGCGTGCGAAAAGAAATAGCAACGGGATTTCTTTGCATTGATTGTGATCTGCAATACTATCGGAGTAAAAGAAGGGATCTAAGGAAGAATGTAGGCTAAACTTTTTGATTTTTTATTCGTAACAAGTAAATATTTTGTTTGGAGGTAAGAAACTTACAATATTGAGGGGATAAATCTCTCACTTTCTGCTCCTCCATCTGTCTCCATCATATAATCGATCTCACCTCTCATGTCTGAGTGAAAAAACCATATTTTTTAGTATATATCAAGGCCGAGAGGACACGTTCCTCTCATGTCAAGATTAGTATTAGGGACCCTTAGTATTATTAACCGGTTACTATACGTACATGCAGTGAGACAATCAATCTATGCTCTCATTCACATTTCATTCTAGCACTGACGACTCCAGACCTATCTATCTAATATACCCAATGCCAGATCGCTGCCAAGAAACACAAGCCAGAAAACACAATATGCGTACCTGCCACACCTTCATAACTCCAAATACCCGGATTTGTTACAGTTCCTCCTGAAATACTCCAACCACCCCACGAATCCGTTATTCCTAAACGAGTCATGAAGGGAATTACGGACATACCTTGTCTCCACATTGGATCTAGAACAGGATCAGAGGGATCAAAAACTGCTAATTCGTATAAAGCCATTGAGCCAGCCCAACTAGAAACTAGAGTTGTGTGCATTATATGCACCGCAAGCAATCGACCCGGATCATTCAATACGACAGTATGAACACGATACTAAGGCAAACCCATGGAAATACCCCTTTAGCAAAGAAAAATAGACACGATGTCACTTTATTTTATCGCATTGAAAAAGACTATCCATATCCTATGTACCTAACCCTTCTAGGGGATTCTATGTCAGAAAGCGCGAATATTTATTTCATTCCATTAAAAATAAGAAGCCAATTCTGTTCATAAGAAGAAAGAGAAGCAGATCTATTCTATACTCGATAAGTGCCAATATGCAATGGGTAACTTGGCCAATTTGGAAAAAAACGAAGAATAGATCGCTACCCCTCTTTGTTTAGCATTCGAATCACCCATTCCTTTTTCTTTATTCAATCTGTCTTACATTCCTTATAATGTATTTCCGTCCATAGTCATGAGGGAGATCCGATCCTGGGATCAGACTCCCCATACCCAGTATGGAGCCGGCGTCAACTTCGATCGTGATTGCTTCTTTCTACCTTTCTCACTCCGGTAATTGCTCCTTCTCCAAAATATCACTACAGACAACAAGAGCTAATGGACTCAGTTAAGGCAACAGATGATAATGACTCGTCAGGTTCGAACTGACATTTTTTATATACTAAGACCTATATTCCATGAAGGAGTCGTGAAACTTCTGTTAGGTTCTTATCTGAGATTCCATCGAGAGACGCGCATTGCCTAATTGGTAGTTTATTTCCCACCATAGCTTTACTCAAGTGGAAATCCTTTGAATCGAACAAAAAGTTCGTAACCGCTAGGCTGCATCGTCATTGTTTTTAGGACCACAATTTCTTGCACTGTGCCTGTAGTGATTTCATCAACAACCATAGCTGCACGGAGTACGGTAGAATTCCCCGGTACGATCATTCGGGAAGTCCCCCCGAGGACGACTCCCATACAATTCTTGCAAGAGTTGGAGAAGCGTCTACGGGTAAAGCACCGTATTGGAAGAGGTCCTTTCCTGTGACACACTTAGTCGGAAGTGAATTCTCACGCTTTTCAACTACCAGTAGGCCTGTCCACGGCGCCCTAGTCTGATTCCGTTGCCCTTTCTCTTATCCTTGGTCCCGTTAGACGGTTCTTGAACCAAATGCAGCCAAAGCCAAGTTTCAAGAAAACCAAGAGACTTCAGCAACAACTCATCGCTATTAAAAGGTTCAGTGATCACAATATGCCTTTTCACGGGTCACAACAACTTCTGAAAAAGTAACATTGGAATGTTTCCAACTTCTGAAAAAGTGACATTGGTTGGTTTCCACTTTGTTACCTGTCTGCTCCGCCTTAACGCGAAAAGATAGGAAAAGTGCCTATCTTTTTTTTCGGTTCAAGTTCCTTGCACTTTCAATAGGGTCCTACTTCGTTTTTTATGGAACGCGTTTTAAGGCTGATTCCTTTAGTAAAAGAGGCCTTGTGGTACCTCTTATTTCCCTTGTGAAAACAAGGCTTCGATAGGTAGGGTCTCGAAGGGGCCTCAGGGGCTGCCACTAAGTTTCATTTTGAACCATCCACAAGAAGGGTTTAGAGATATGCTGTTACAGAAATGGCCTACAAGAACTGTTGCAAATGTTCCATTCCAGACTATTGGCAACAAGTGTCTCAGGGCTTCAGGAACTATGGGCACCTGTAGGGATTAGTGCGTGAGACCGCGATCCACAAACTGACGCAGGTTCTATGTCCAATCCCAAATCAAGGATTTCTCGCTCTTGATCGGAGTCATAGCTAGCGGTTCGACTCTTGCTTGAGTTTGATAGGTGAGATATTTATTTAAGGAGGTACGTTCTATTTCTTTTCCTTTGTTTTATTTTGGCTGGATGGTGTACTAGCTTGGTTTGGCTGGCACTATCGGGGCGTCTCATCCCTTGGAGGTTAGGGTATTGAAAACACATTGAACAGAGATCCGAATCGAATACAAAAGAAACCCGGAGAGGAAAGTGATTCAGATTATGAAGTTTCCGAGAGGCGCCTAAGGCTAAGATAAGGTTAGGGAAAGAAGAAGACAACAAGATTATGGTAGGCAGCCAACTCATCGAGTAAAGGCTTCCACGGCGGGTTGACCAAAATGAGGATCCCAAATGGCATGAGCAATAGGTCTTACGTGTAAAGGATCCTGTATCCAGCCTTGCCAAGCTACATGAAACAGAGCTTCCTTTCTTTTACTAGAGAGAGTAGTCCAAGCCTCTAAATATCTTGAGGGCTTTGTGTTGGATCTGATGGTTGAGCCTTTGTTCTTTGCGAGCCTTGCCTTTCTCTTTTTTGCTCTGCTGTGGAGTTCTTTGATGGTCTATCTTCGCACCTGGCGCTTCTGGCGCTTTCTTCCTTCCACCTTCCTCTTGTACTCGACTCTTTGCTGATCACTCCCCAACAAAGGCTTGCTCGTCTTCGTCATAGTCCAAACTCTTTCTCGTGTGACTGTGGTGCTTTCTTGAGCGATGACTTGGGAGGGTTCCGTTCACCCCTACCCGGGCAGACAACCTCCCTCATTCACATCAGAAATGGCAAAGATTCCATTTTGGAAAGTCAATCTCTTTTTGTATAGATATAAAATAGCAAAAGTACGGTTCAGAGTCTTTTCTTTCTTATTTGAAATCCAAATCAAAATGCCTCAACTTGATAAATTAACTTATTTCTCACAATTTTTCTAGTTATGTCTTCTCCTCTTTACTTTTTAGATTCTCTTATTTAATAATAATAATGGAAGACCGAAATAAGAAACTTCTACTCCCTAGGTGGTTATTTGCCGCATAAGACAGCGGTGGAAGCTGAAGGAAAGAGTGGGCTTTGAATCTAGGTATGCTTTCTAAGGATTGCGCTGCGCCTAGCCTACCTTTACGAACATACCTCTGTCTTTCAAACAAAGCCCTGTGTGTGGAACTACTTATATTTGTTTTCGAATTGCTTTTCTCGGGCCATCGAGAAGTCAGTCAGTAGTTGGCTTGAGTCGTCAAGTTGGTCTTTAAGACTTAGCAGGGCCCTACACACAGTACACCTCACCTTAGTAGAAGGTAGATTTCTCTCACCCTATGTGCAATCAAGCTCAGAGACTTGAGCCGCAGAATTCCTTGCCTACTGACTGAAGAAGCTCCCCACAGTGTCCAAATCGAGGGATCAATCCAACAATCTTCTCATTTACTCAAAGTAGTAGGTGGAAGAGTTATGAGAGAAATCAAGCGATAGTGCTTGACCAGTGAGAAGTGCACCGGAAGTGTACTTCGAGCGATGGGAAGCTAGCCTGAAAAGGTAGAGCAGAGGTGCTAACAATAATAAGAATCTGTCATCCTGCAAGTGGCGAAAAACGAAAAAAGAGAAAGAGCTTACAAACTTCTCTGAACCCGTTAGCCAGCGAAGCCCTTATTCATGGGTTAGGGACTAGCATTGAACAAAGTTGGTGCAGCCGAAGAAAAAGGGAAAGGGGCCCACATTCATTCATTTCATTCATTCATTGTTCTGTTGTGGATTCGAACCACTAGCACAAATTTGCTCCGCCTTAACACGAAAAGATAGGAAAAGTGCCTATCTTTTTTTCCGGTTCAAGTTCCTTGCACTTTCAATAGGGTCCTACTTCGTTTTTTATGGAACGCGTTTTAAGGCTAATTCAAATATTTGTCCCACATTCATTCGGGAGGGTACTCCTAAGGGATTGAAGACCATATCAACGGGTGTTCCGTCTTGCAAATAGGGCATATCTTGCCTAGGCAAAATTTTAGAAATGATCCCTTTATTCCCATGTCTTCCGGCTACTTTATCCCCAACTTTGATTTCACGTTTCCAGCTATCATATGGCTTTCTAACTCCACTTCTTTTTCTGGTCGTTCCGCTCTGTCGGATCGATGGTAGTCTCAGAGATCTAGTAACCTCCGACATTTTTGACAACATGCTTCCTGCTTCTGTTTTGAGTTGCGCATCTTTCTCCCCGGGGCATACTATAGTATCACATCGTAGACCCCCACCCCAACTCTATCTTCCTTATCAGTGAACCAGAACATAGTGCATAGGTACTCTTCGATGCTGCAAGGACGAGACGAGGTGACATACTACGATCACGCACTGAAGTTCTGCCCTTCGGCTCGGCATATGGAACCTCTCAGCTGCTCCCTCGGGATAGGTAGGCCCACCCCCCTTTCCCGAGAGGCGGCCGGGCTGTGTTTCCCCTGCGGCCTCTTCAGATTTATTTAGAACTTCAAGAGTTCAAGGAAAGGTTGTGCAATCTCTTGTACCTGCGAGAAAAGGGCTTATTTAAGAAAAAGAAAGAGATCACAAGCGTTATCAGTCTCTAGACGCATCTATCTATTAAAAGGAACTCTGGAGAAGGGCCCAGCCTAAGCGCCCTCTTGAGACTTGGACTCAAAAGAGGGAAAGATTAGTGGGTTAATAACCAAGTTCCCCGATTGTATTCCAGTATCTGATCAAGCCGAAGTAAGCAAGTTCCGGATTCGAGTTTCCTTTTCTGACTGGAATTCAAGTAGGATTCCACATCCATTCGGTATTCTAGCTGTACCAAGTCTTTTTCTTCACTCTTTAGAGGGAAAGTATGCTTTGGATTTGCTCAGTGATACAGGTATGCTTGCCAACCCTGCTGCATTCTCTTGATCTCTCCCTGGGATTCGGAACTTGGATCTGGGAAATGAGGCTTAAGAAGAATATGACTCCATATTAGTAGTAGTATGTTGCACTAGACTCATATGATTAGGAAGCGATAGAAGTTATCGAAAGCAAAAAGGATAGGGGCAAGAAAAGGGTTTGAAAGTTCATTCTCACCCCTACAAACTTTCTTTTCTTCTTGGCTTCCGGCTAATGAAGATACTACCCCAGTCTTCCCATTCATTCCCAGTGGATCCTTCTTATCCCTTTTCATTGAACGAACCAAGTTCACCTATACGAGAGTGAGGAATAGAATCCTACAATCAACTTCCCACTTTTGATGTCCCGTTTGACGATTCTGCTGCGTCTTTAGAAAAAAAAGGAGAAGGACAGGGGTCGCTAGTCAGAAAAGCTATAACTATCAATTTGAATTCTGAATGAATCAAATCTCCCCAAGTAGGATTCGAACCTACGACCAGTCAGTTAACAGCCGACCGCTCACAAGAACCAAGCAGAGCCACTTGGCCACTCTCTAGCTGGTCGCTTCCTAGTCTCTTTCTAGCCTTCACTTGTACTAAGCGGGAATACTGCTTGTGCATCCAAACTCCATAAACCCCAAAGTTATTCCATATGAGTCCACCATACCTTCCTATATGCGGTATCTACCTGCCGTTCCAAGTAAATATGTATGTGCCAAACTCCAAACCTTCAAATGAAATTCAGTTTTGTATGCTCGAACAGCTCATGTATGAACTAGGGTTGTCTGTGTCTTCCATGTTAGGCGGGTTATTCTCAAGAGGAGTGGACTCCGCTCCTCATTCACGAGAAAATGGCTGTAACCGGGATGCCCAGTCCCATGCTTAAATCAAATCAAAATAATTACAAACAAAACTCCCCCAAGATTGTTGTTAGTTGGAGGCACCCGTTGTTTCGGGCAAGCCATGGATTGATGCTTGTTGGTGGTGGGGGAGTATAAACTTTACCATTCGATTTGGGAACCACCTATAATGTGTGTAGCATGGAAGATATCGAGATCTCTCAGTTGTTATGTTGACCTTGAAAGTATACCACTCAAAATATTATTTATCTCTATTTCAAAATCGAGCTCTAGCACCTCTACAAATCCCTGCTTCCCTCTGCGAAGGTCCTATCTATTTACTTTTATGTTGAGTCATCACCCTCTTATTAAAAAGCACCCAGTGGAGAGCACCGCTGTCATTTGCATGCATTACTGTTAATTTATATTGGGTATTACTATGACTGGATCTCTTTTACCATGAATTACAATGTTTAGTCAGTCCTTGATCTTTAGAGGTGCTCTGCATTTATGTTTTGCGGTCTCAGAAAGGGCTAGCAAGATACCATCTTGTTATATCATATTATGATTGTTTTGAAAAAGTGTTCTCATCTGAGATTTATTATTATTGCCCGCTAGTTGATTATGCCATTGATATGAGTAAACATGAGACCTAAATGTTATTGTGAATATGGTTAGTTCATAATCTTTGCTGAAAGCTTGAATGCTGGCTTTACATATTTGCAACAACAAGAGCAAACAGAGTTTGTAAAAGTTTTCCTTTATCACTTTCAGTTTGTCAACTGAATTGCTTGAGGACAAGCAAAGGTTTAAGCTTGGGGGAGTTGATACGTCTCCATCGTATCTACTTTTCCAAACACTTTTGCCCTTGTTTTGGACTCTAACTTGCATGATTTGAATGGAACTAACCCGGACTGACGTTGTTTTCCGTAGAACTGCCATGGTGTTATTTTTGTGCAGAAATAGAAGTTCTCGGAATGACCTGAAAATCCACGGAGCAAATTTTTGGATTTAATAAAAAATATTGGTGAAAGAATCAACGTCTGGGGGCCCACACCCTGTCCACGAGGGTGGGGGCGCCCCCCTAGGGCGCGCCCCCTGCCTCGTGGCCCCCCTGAAGCTCCACCGACCTCAACTCCAACTCCATATATTCACGTTCGAGGAGAAAAAAATCAGAGGGAAAGATTCATCACATTTTACGATACGGAGCCGCTGCCAAGCCCTAAACTCTCTTGGGTGGGCTGATCTGGAGTCCGTTCGAGGCTCCGGAGAGGGGAATCCGTCGCCATCATCATCATCAACCTTCCTCCATCACCAATTTCATGATGCTCACCGCCGTGCGTGATTAATTCCATCGTAGTCTTGCTGGACAGTGATGGGTTGGATGAGATTTACCACGTAATTAAGTTAGTTTTGTTAGGGTTTGATCCCTAGTATCCACTATGTTCTGAGATTGATGTTGCTATGACTTTGCTATGCTTAATGCTTGTCACTAGGGCCCGAGTGCCATGATTTCAGATCTGAACCTATTATGTTTTCATGAATATATCTGAGTTCTTGATCCTATCTTGCAAGTCTATAGTCACCTATTATGTGTTATGATCCGTTAACCCCGAAGTGACAATAATCGGGATACTTACCGGTGATGACCATAGTTTGAGGAGTTCATGTATTCACTAAGTGCTAATGCTTTGGTCCGGTACTCTATTAAAAGGAGGCCTTAATATCCCTTAGTTCCAATAGTACCCCGCTGCCACGGGAGGGTAGGACAAAAGATGTCATGCAAGTTCTTTTCCATAACCACGTATGACTATATTCGGAATACATGCCTACATTACATTGATGAACTAGAGCTAGTTCTGTGTCACCCTATGTTATAACTATTACATGAGGAATCACATCCAACATAATTATCCATCACTGATCCAATGCCTACGAGCTTTTCACATATTGCTCTTTGCTTAGTTACTTTACCGTTGCCACTGTTACAATACAAAGCTGCTACTGTTACTTTGCAACTGTTACCATTACTTCCATACTACTTTGCTAATAAATACTTACCTGCAGATACTAAGTTATCCAGGTGTGGTTGAATTGACAACTCAACTGCTAATACTTGAGAATATTCTTTGGCTCCCCTAGTGTCGAATCAATAAATTTGGGTTGAATACTCTACCCTTAAAAACTGTTGCGATCCCCTATACTTGTGGGTTATCAGCCTGCACCACCTGCGTCGGCGCCCGGGCATAAGGATGCCGGGCGGCGTTCAGAAGCACCTCCCGCGTCGTGTCGGGATGAATAAGAAGATGGGCGGCAGCAAAGTACGAAGACCAGGGACTCACCATGGGCGCCGGGTTCGCGTGGCTGTACGGTGGCTTCCCGAACTCCCAGTCGTCCCGCAACCTAGCATTGGAGATGTCATTGACCCGGCGCGTGACCTGGTCTGCCCCCAGGCGCATGACCGACATGTGATTGGAATCCTGGAGACCGGTCATCCGGCCAATGAGGCGGTTGAGCCGCTGCAGCGGCAGCACCCGACTGATGATGAAGGCGGCACTGAGGTCGGTGTCAGTGAGCCCCTCCCGCTTCTTCATCTCCGACACCCACTGGCAGAGGTTTGAGCACCTCCTATGACGAGTGCTTGGGGTAATAACCCTAGTTCTGCTTCGCCCGCGGCGACGCGTTGACAAAGGGCGGCAAGTTGATGATGTCCGCGCCGAGATCGCGGATAGAAGAAGGAGTTTTGCCATTTCTTGGCAGAATCCTCCAGCGACATCTTGGGGCAGTCAGCGCCCGACCGCTTCGAGATGACGGCGGCCCCGCAGTCGAACATCTCCTCGGCCCTCGGCCCCTGCTGCTTCAAAGAGAAGAAGCGCACCCAGACATCGATCAAGGGCTCGACCCCCAGGTACCCCTCGCAGAGGGTGACGATGCCCGAAAGCTGCACGATGGCGCTGGTGCCAAGATGATGGGGCTGGAGCCCGAAGAACTCCAGAAAGTCGCGGAAGAAGGTTCTCGCGGGAAGGCCGAACCCGCGCTTGAAGTGCGGGAAGAAGACCACGCGCTCCGTGCCCTCGGGCTACGGCTCCCGCTCGCCCTGCGGCAGGCGCGCGGCGACCTCCGTCTCCCCCGGCAAGCGCCTGGTGGTGCGGAGATAGGCAATGTCGTCCAGAATGACGGTCGAGCTCATCCACGAGCCCTACGGCAGCGCCATTGATGAAGATGAAGAAGAAAGAAGGAATAAGAATGACGATGAAGCTCTGGTCGAAACGGCAGGCGTCGCAACACGCGGCAGTCGCGAGAAGCAGAGAGAGGATGAAGAGGCAGGGGATCACGAGTGAGGATGATTTACGCCGCCCCCTCGCCCCAATTTATAAGCCATGGTTTGAAACATGGGGAAGTGGGATCGTTTGGGCTTGCCTTTCCCACTTCCCCGCAATAAGTGCGCACGTACGTGCGCAATAACGGCCTGGATAAGGGCAACCGACTTGCGGACGCCGCAATAAATCCGCGCGCGCGGGCCAAGGGCGCGCGGCGGCGGGCCCAGCGCGTCGCTGTGTCCCGTCACGCGCGTGGCCTATCAGGCCCCTCCGGCTTCCAGGCGCCACGTGGCACCCGCGCGAAGCCCAAGGGATTGCCTCAAGATTTGACGGACCCTCCGGTTTTTTGCCGCTGCAGGGATGCTGCGATCCGGTTTCCGGAGACCGGCACACAGTGGGTGTTGCCGGACCCAGCGGTCACAAAATTTGCCTCATCAAGGGGGGGGGGGCGGGGAACTGCGAAGGCCCTCCCATCCAAAGACGGCGGACCTTCACAGCTTTGGGGACTACTGTCGGGGGGATGAACCCCGGGCAGGCAACGGAACCCGGATCCTTTTCAAAAACAACGGGGCCAGCATCGCCCCTCAAGCCGGCTCGCGCTTGGCCGGGTCGCTCAACCCGGCCAAGCCCCTCGACCCGGCCAAACTCTCCAACCCAGCCGTACTCCTCAACTCGGCCCCAACGACCAACTCAAGGCGGCCGAACCAGGCACACCAAGACTTCCCCAACAAGCCAGCTCCCCCTTGGCTTGTTCCTCAACCCGGCCACGGGTCAGCTCCCATCCCATCCAGGCCGTACGATGGGACGAGTCTCCATCTACCGATGACCGAGGCAACAGTGCCCCGCTCATGCCTCCGGTCAGCCGAGGCATGGCGACAGTGCCCCCCACCTACCCGCTGACCGGGGCCGGCGTGGCAACAGTGCACCCATCGTCACTGCTGACGCCAGCAAGCGGCGACCTGACGGAGCGCCACTGTACCCGACTCAACCCGGCCACTCCCTGACGATCGACAAGACGGCGAACAGTGCCCCTAGGCACGCGGGGCTAGCGCCCGGGTTCCCAGACGCTAACAACTTGGCCCTATGGCCTTGTAATATTACCGTTGTATCCCCAAGAGGTTGACCTATAAAACCCCTCAGGAGCCCTCATGCATACGGGCAAGCAACTAAGCAAGCATACGATAGAGAGATCCACAACTAGCAACACTCCACCCATACACCATGGGAAGGGGCAGCCCGAGCCTTGGCCTGCCTTCCTTCTTCCTCAATACATCTCTAGGAGCAACTTTGTACTGTTGCATATCAACAACACTCGGCAGGACTAGGGGTGTTATCTCTCTAGAGAGCTCCGAACCTGGGTATGTCTTGCGTCCCGCGCTCGTTCATGCCGACCTCGCCTCTGAAGCCCACCAGTGCCCTCGAGCCTCCTCCTCTCTTTAGCCATCCCTTGCCATCTGCCGTGCGCCCACCACGACAGTATTCTAGCGAAAATTTGTGCCTTAAGCTATGCTATTGAAATAGTGTATTATAGCCTTACTTGTGTTCAATGATTGTGTCACTTGATGCTATGTTCTGAGATGGGGATTATAAGTGGCCTGGTGCCTCTGAGGAAATCTATGTTCCAGTTTTGTCAAATGAACTGTAGATGCCAAAATGAACATGGCTGGTCCATCCATCCCCTTTCACTAATACTGATAAGAAATTAATAACTCAGTGGTGAAGCCACCTGTTCCTGAGACCAGGGATGTAAATGGTCGAGTGAACAAGTTCTCATTGTTTGTTTGGGTCAGGGAGATTTGCATGAATAAGGTAATGGAAATCATGTGAGAATCAAGGCTGTTGTTAAGGTACGCCATTTCTTTTGATATAACTGTGCCTCCAGGCCTCCACTGTGTATGCTCATCTTACTGCATTGTGTAATTCAAATTGTTTATCACAACCTTCAGCTCTCTGTTTAGCTGTGCTGGTAGGTTACTCACCTTTTTGGAACCCAAATTTGAACTATAATTGGTGTAGTGCCAATAATTGGCATGCCAATGTTTTGCATTGTGCCAAATATTGGCTACTAATTGGTTGGTTACCGAGTTGCCTTGCCTATCTCATATAAAGTTGCCAATATTTGGCAAGTCTTGGTATTGCCAACATTTGGCAATGCCAACAATTGGCTAGCCAAATATTGGCAACAAACCAATCATGCTCGAAGTATTTTATACGGAACGCATGGTATCGCAGTTTCAAATTTCCTATATCTTCTGCTTGTTGATAATGTGTTTTGTAGTTTAGATTTCTGAAGTTAATTATATCTTGCATGGAACACAGACAGTAACAACAATCTTCATTGCTTTGTGTGTGCCATTCTCTGCTGCTGACAATATGATTTTTTTTACGCTGGTAGTAGGTAACATGCTTAATTTGTTTCATAATGACTTGGATCTGATCTTTTTGGGAGTTCGTTTTAGTTTTTAGAGCTTCAGAGATTATGTATAACTCGTCTTTTCAACAGTAGTGTGTTTGATTTTTTTTAGTTGCGGCCTGCCTTGCTAATTTGTTGGTAGTGCCTTTCTTCTTGCTACTTCTGGTATGAAAGGCCAAATTGTTCTTCCTTGCTTTACAAACGATCTATTTCCTGCTTGTCCCGGCCGGAGGTTGTTGAGCAGTTCAAGTTATTGATATTGTTGCGGTTGCAATGGAGTGATAATAGGAGTTAGCTTGTTCCTGTTAGCCTCGTCAGTCAATCTGATGGGAACCAATGATCCTATCACTCTTAGCGGTTGTTTGGATATCAACAATTATACAAGAGACTTTAGAAAGCCAGTTCGTTAAGGATTTTTGGGAAAACCAGACGGTCAAGGTAGCCAAAATGTCACAACATGAAATTCAGCAGCCCCACTGTCTTACAGCATACAGTTTCACGGGAAGCTTAAAGGAAATCAGATAGTCACTGTTAAAATTACCCATAACATCACAATCATCAGGAACAAGATTTACCATGATAAACCACATAACAGAAGTCTTCACATTTCGCACCCACAGTAAGTTTTGGCAGTTATTAACCAAGATACAACATCACATGCTACTACAAGTCCATTGGAGATATCATACTACTCCCTCCGTCTCAAAATTCTTGTCTTAAATTTGTCTAGATCCGGATGTATCTAACACTAAAACGTAACTAGATACATCCGTATGTAGACAAATCTAAGACAAGAATTTTGGGATGGAGGAAGTACTATTAATAAACTAGTGCATCAGATAGCTAGTGTTTTTTTTTCATGATCGTAATATTGCGTGCAGGATGTCTAGACGTTGACGATACTTGCTGCCTGATTTAATCCTGGCGTCTTGTTTGCACCTTTCGCTTGAAGCTATTAAAACAAAAAAGGAAGAGCTGAAATATAATTGCTGAAATAAAGCGAATTACTGAAATATAATTATCATTTAAAGCAAACAACTGATACAAAGCCCAAGTCTAAAATTCAGAGAGGAAAAGTCTGAAGCCATAAATTTGGTCAGTTTCCATTCCTGTTGGGTTATGTGTTTTTCCGAAGATGCGGAAGGCCTGTGGTACCAAAATGACATATAACTAATTTGTTGCAGCAAAATAATTGCAATTTCCCCAAAGCCATCCTAACAATCCATAATTCAGCATTCTATATAAATGAACGGAAGATACTGATGCAAGTGAATATAGTTGTGACCTCGTTTGGCTAAGAATTATGCTGTGCTCCAGAGCTTTTGAGCTGTTTCATCTGAGACTTGGTTTCTTCAAATTCAGTTGACTCCATTAGCAAGACAAGGGTAGCAAGTGATTCGGTGAATCCTAAGCTCTAGTCTGCCACTAAACTGAAGCTATATTTAATACTCCCTTCGTTCCTAAATATAAGTCTTTCTAGACATTCCAAAATGGACTACATACGGAGCAAAATGAGTGAATCTACACTAAAAAATATATCTACATACATCCGTATGTAGTCTCTATTAGAATCTCTAGAAAGACTTATATTTAGGAACGGAGGGAGTATAATATGTTTTGGATATTTCAGTATGGACTACATTCGGACCAAAATGAGTGAACAAACACACTAAAACGTGTCCATATACATCTGATTCAGAAAAAAGTTAGAACATCTTATATTTGTAAATGGAGGGAGTAGGATTCAATTCTACATATTGTCATACATTGATAATTTTACATTCATTTTTTAAAGTAATGTTTGAGGTTAGCATAAACTTGATGTTGCATCATCATGTGTTTACTTCTAAAATGCCTGACATGAATGCATCCTAAACTTCCAGATTAATATGACAGTTGATTTTGCTACTAAACACCAAAGAAAACATGTACTCAGTGGATTCGGTTGTCCAAGAGTTCCGTGATCACTTTCTCCCTACCATCAGAACAGCGATTCTAGTTCAATCTATCCAAATGCGAAACATGGTATGCAAGGTGGAAGCAACTGTAAAAGCAACAGCCAAGAAATGCATATTTATTAGCCTGATTGTCAACCTAGTGTTGTTAGCCGCTAAGTGTTATAGCAAATTTCACTTCAACTTAAAAGGTCAAGTTATGCCACGCCAGGTTAACATCAGGAACCACCACAGGGGTCAAGTTAGGAACCACCACAGGGCTACACACTGTACACCACATAAGTCATTAAATTGCGAGAACAACATACCTGGCGCGATTGAAGAACTCTGGAAGCCTGGAGGAAATAAATGGCTGGAGAAGATGGGACTTTCGTCTGACCATATCCGCGTCTTTGCCCAGGAGGTCTTCATTACCCTTAATGTAAGGATGACTCGACACCATTTCCTTGGCTTTCATATCAACAGTAACCACAGAAACGTTGTCGATTCCATCCCCATTTTCTTAGACAGCAGAAAGTGCACCATGTTTGGATTGTCCATACTCACAAGAGGGAACGTCAAAGCTTGAGATGGAGAGGTTTTGAGAGAGTCCAATTCAGAAGATTTGACGAAGAATTTTTTCCAAGTCAAGGTGCCACAGCTGCTTGTCATCAAAGCATAGCGGTTGATAATGAAACCGGTACCAGGGCTCATTGGGCCAACATGCTTACCATCCTCACGGACGACATCAATGAAGTTGAGCTCCTGGCCGCCTTTGGTGATGCACACAGAACGGAGCATATCATGAAATGGGCGTACTTCATAACCAGGATTTCGGTTACAAATAGGCAATTGAAGGTAAGAGATTGCAGGCCTTTTCTGGAAGACATCACAGAATAGCATACCTCCGCTGCAGAAGTCGACCCAGTACAGAGCAGTCTTGAAAGGGATGACTGTGTCAGTTTTCCAATAGATCAAGTCAGATGATTCGGAGAACTTGCACTGGATCGGTAGCTGCTGCTCAACCTCCCACTTGTGATCACAGTTGTGTACACTGGAGCGGAGCACGCACAGGTCAGCTTGCATACGGGCTACTAGATTGGGTCTACTTAAGCTCAGCTGCGCCACGGCGAACTCTTCATCACCACGGCACAAGATACCGACAGTGTGAGGATGAAATGAGCGCTGTGTAGTTATCACCTTGTCCTTGTTCCCACGCACGACCAACGGTTCCGTACACATGGGGATCTTGTGGAGCGTCAGCGACGGCTGAGACGGCGAGGTGGAGGCTCTGCAGATGAAGTGTTCCTGCGGGTAAACTGGGGACTTGTACATGTTCACAGTCCCGGGGCTGGAGGTGAGGCTGATCAGGAGGAGGTTGTCGTGCGCCGCCACGAGATCGCACGAAGAACCATTCATTGGATCTAGCAGAGGCGGCCACTTCAGGTAGAGGCGGGAGATCTCCGGGGGGCTGAGGACGCGGAAAGCGACGGTGAAGGGGACGGACCCGGCGATGTGGCTGGCCGAGAAGGAATAGATGCGGTCTTCGATGGAGGACTCGGCGGGATCCCTGCGGAAGACGAAGCGGTCGAGCATCATCCAGTTGGGGTCGGCGGCGGCCATGGTTTGCAGTGTTACTCTAGGGTTTGGGTGGTGGCTGCCTGAGAGCAACTCCAGCCGCGCCCAAAAGGCCGCCCAGGCGACTTTTTACGCGCCGGTGCCGAAAAAGCGCTTCAGTCACGCCCCCAAGACGCCGAATTCCGCCGGTTCGGTCCGTTTTTGGGTCCGGCAATTGCAAGCCGAACCCGACGCACTCGGGGATGCTCGGGGGCTTCGGCACAAGGGAAAAGCACACCTGGGGCCACACTGTCAGGCAAAAAGTCAAGTGGACCGTCCAAATTCGCCTCCCACCCCCACGCTCGGTCGCCCCCCCTGCCGATCCCGACGCCGCCCACCACCCACCACAGCTAGATAGGACATTCCCCGCCGGAAAAGAGAAGAGGTTTCGCCGCGGCAGCCTCTCCACCATCGTCCGGGCAATTTTTCCGGCGTTCCGGCCACGTAGGGGCAGTACACCGGCGGGTGTGCGCCCACCACGCCCGCAAGGTGTTCGACGATTTGTCTGCCCGGCCCGGCGATGGACTCGGACGACGAGGAGGCGCTCGCGGCGTTGCTGGAGGAGGAAGCCGAAGCCGACGTCCAGGAGCAGGAGCATCTCATGATGCTCGCCGCCCTAGCCGGCCTGCTCACGAGCAATGAAAAGACACGACGAGGTGGCTCGGCGCCGGGGCGGGTGAAAGCAAAGAACCGGCATCGTCTGGAAGGCTACTGCATGCTCTACTCCGACTACTAAGCCGATGCTCCATTGCACGTCGAGAAAACATTTCGACGCCATTATCGGATGAGCCGAAAGCTTTCCTCAGGATTGTGAATTCCATCCAGGAGTTCGACAACTACTTCAAGTGCAAGGAGGATTGCATCGGCACACTTGGATTCACCTCAATCCAGAAGTGCACGGCGGCTATGAGGATGCTTGCATACGGAGCTCCCGGTGATTCATTCGACGACTATGGGCGCATAACCGAGTCCACGACCATTGAGTGTTTCTACAAATTCTGCTGGACAGTGGTGGCAGTGTTTGGACCGCAATACTTGCGATGGCCCAATGCTGAAGACACTGCTCGAATCCTAGCACAGAATGCAGCAAGAGGATTTTTTGGGATGCTTGGAAGCATCAAGTGCATGCATTGAAAATGGAAGAACTGTCTGTTTGCTTGGCAGGGGGTGTACAAAGGTGCCAAAGGCGGTTGCAGTGTGGTACTTGAGGCAGTGGCCACACAGGACCTCTGGATTTGGCACTCTTTCTTTGGGATGCCAGGAACTCACAATGACATCAACGTCCTGCAGTGCTCCCCTGTCTTTGCCAAGCTTGTTGAAGGTCATTCTCCTCCGGTGAACTTCGAGGTCAATGGGCGGCACTATAACAAGGGGTACTACCTAGCTGATGGCATCTACCCGAGATGGTCAACATTTGTGAAGACTATCTCAAACGTTGTGCTAGGAGGCAAGAAGTCCCACTTTTCCAAGGCTCGGGAGTCTTACAAGAAGGATGTCGAGCGGGCATTTGGTGTGCTCCAATCTTAATTTGCTATTGTTCGGTACCCTGCTCAGACCTGATCGAAAGATCAAATATGGAAGATCATGACTTGCTGTGTCATCTTGCACAACATGATCATTGAGAGCGAGCAGGAAGAGTCAGTGTTGACACTGAACCATACTACATGCAGGGTCCTCTTGCCCAAGTTGATCAGCAGCTACCGGCAACCTGGACTGCCTACCTTAATATGCATCAGGAGATCCGAGACCCACAGGTGCATCAACAACTGCAGCAGGATCTGGTGGAGCACCTATGGAGGAGTAAGGGCGACGCCGGGCTCGGCCAATGATGAAATATGAGTTTTTATTTGTTGAACTATATAATTTGTATTAAACTATTTGTTGTTGAACTATTTGATTTCTATTGATTTTCTATGATGAACTATGTTTAAAAAAATTATTTATGTTGCCGAACCACGCCGAATATGGGCAGATTCACACCGATATCTGGCCATTTTTCGCCGAAAGTGGGCCGGAAAATGGGCCGACATCGGCGCCTGGGGGCGTCCTGGGGGTGATGGCTGGATGCCCAACTGCCCCTAGAGCCGATTATACCGGCGGCTCGCCCCCAAGCGGCGATTTTTATGCCTCATGGAGGGGTCAATGGTTGGAGATGCTCTCACGGAAGTGGGATCGAACAAAGCGGATCGCGATGTTGCCAAAGGGCGCCACTGCCCCTATGTCTCCAAGACAACGAGACAAAGGGAACCTCGCGTCAACGCAGCTCGAGATGGGCCAGCCCAGGTGCGCCGGAGGCCACAACCTCGTTTTCATGTTCTTTTTGTTCTTCATGTTTTTTCATTATTTATTTATTTTTTAACTTTTGTTTACACTTTTCAAATTATAAACATATATATTATGAAAATAATAATTTACATAATGCTTTTTAAAATGTTAATCATGCATTTTGAATCTTTTTGAATAACTATAGAGAAAATGTTAACCATTTTATACGGAAAATGTATACAAAAAATATACGATGTGTTTGAAAAAGGTTGCTCATGTATTTAAAAAGATGTTAATCAAGCTTTTGAAAAAATTGACCATGTATTCAAAAAAATGTTATACGTGTGTTTGAAAAAGATACATGTGTACAGAAAAAATGTTGACCTTGTATTTGAAAATTGTTAAATGTGAATAGAAAAAATGTTGAGCATCTATTAAAAATGTTAAACTTGTATCTAAAAAAAGTTCAAATGTGTATAGAAAAATGTTGATCGTGTATTAAAAAAATGCTAAACGTGTATGTGAAGAAATGTTAATTTTTTATTTGAAAAATGTTAAAGGTGT
Organism: Triticum dicoccoides; assembly: GCF_002162155.2. Lineage (NCBI taxonomy): Eukaryota > Viridiplantae > Streptophyta > Magnoliopsida > Poales > Poaceae > Triticum > Triticum dicoccoides. The sequence goes on along the minus strand of NC_041391.1, from coordinate 561,968,393 downwards.
AAAAAAACATTGATCGTGTATTAAAAAAATATTTTTAAAATTATTTTAGGAGAAGTTGCTGCCTTTTATTAAGTAGTTCGCGACTAATTCAGCCGCAATAACGTCACGAATACTATCCTGGGAAATAGAAAACCAAGTCTTACACATTTTATTCACGCAGCCAACTCTAGCTAGATTGTGCATCGCAATATTAGCGGAGTGTTTAGCCCAACACCACCTTAAACTCATCCAACGTGCCGAGTAGCTCTTTGATCTCCTTCACGAGAGAGCCATATCGTGATCTCTCCAGCTCATTATTCTTCAACGCCTGCACCGCCCACTAGAAGTCAGACTCTAGGATGACCCTGCGTGCTCCAATCTCTAAAGCAAGTTGGACGCCTCTCTGACAAGCCAATAGCTCCGCGTGCTCTTGGCTCAAATATCATATTAAATTCATGTTTCAGTCAGTTGCTTCAAAAATCCGAACTGATGAAGAAAGATGGGCAATATATTTCGACAAGATCCACCGCCCTTCGCCGTCGCCCCATCGATGTTCACCTTGAGCCATCCCTGGACAGGAGGTCGCCAAGACTCCATTTGCTTCCCTCCTGTGTGTTGACCGGTGGTGCGTGTGCGTTAGCCCAGTACTCTAGCAGTCTCCAGACTGAGCATCCTCAACGGCCTTCCCATCTCTTATAGCATTCCGTGCAAGCCACATGTGATATAACATCATAATAGAGTGTCAGCCTCGCAAGCCAAACCAAACCAGTCCAGTAACCACCTCTTGAGCGATTCTTGTGACGAGACGAAACGGCTACAGTACCGAGGCATGGGGCGGACAAGCTACAGTACCGAGCGGCCGACCAGACCCGTGCCCGGCGGCCCCGGCGCGGCCCGCATCCAGCGCACCCGGTAGGACCCGCACCCGGCGGACCCGGCGGCCCCCACCTCCGGCTCCTAAACATGACACCGGGGCCCCACGCCCATGTAACTTTACCAATGTTACCCTGGGGGGTCGGCCTATAAGACCCCCAGGAGCCCTCCATGTAGAGGGTCAGATGATCAGTAGAACACACCCCCACTCACACACACTCATAGGAGATGCAAGAACCGAGGCCTAGCCCTTTCTTCCTCATCTGCTCAAACAGCTCCAAGAGCACCAATGTAACCATAGTACATATCATACCATTTCGGCAGGAGTAGGGGTGTTACCCCCCTCGGAGGGGGGGGGGGCTGAACATGGGTAGGCCTCATGTTCCGCACTTGCGCATGCCAACCTCGCTTCTGGAACCCACTAGTGTCCTTAGTAGCCCCCCCTAGCCATCTTATGGCATCTGCCGTGAGATCACCAGGACATTCTTGGAAGCAAGATGCAGTCTTTGTTGACTTTTAGTTGCTAGTTTAGCTCCTTAAATGTCAACAACGTGAGAATAAATGGATGGATCTATCCCCTTCACATCTTTCATTAAGTAGACCAAAGCCCTTCGATGCTTCCTTAACACCATTAATAGCTTCTCCTTTTCTTTTCCTGAAAGGTCAGCATTAACAATAATAGGAAACCACTCGGTGCCATCCATAAACTCATACCTTAGCCCTTTACGTAATGGTTTAAGAATGGGAGAAGGTAGTTCTTCATCTCCTTTTCTTTCTAGAACCTCGTACACTTAATTTAAACATGGGCAGACTATGGGAGTAGCATCCATTATCATTTAAATCTCTTCCTTTTCTTCTTCTTCAAATAAAGACTCGGGTCTTACCAGGACCCTTTCAACTTCATCTTCCAGAGTTTGGAGATGAATCTCAGCTAGTTGATTTAATTTTTGCCCTTCCTTATCTTGAGGTTCTTCTTGATATGGTTTGCTTAAGACGAAATAAAATGGAACTTTAATCATCTCACCCCCCATTTCATAGAAATGGTTTTCTTTTTTATGTAAGCTCCTGCAACATTCAGAAAAGAAGTTCCAAAACAATAGGACAATCACTGGTACAATGAGGTGCTATACAAATAGTTTTTAACCCCTTTCCGCGATAACATTTGGAACCGTCGCCTAGTGAGTGTGGACAATAGGGGGGTCCTTCCCAAACGACCCAGAAATCGTCGGGGATAGGCCCTCCGGTCACACACACACACACAGTAAAATGAGGTCGTGTGCGACAGGCGAGCGATCAAATACAATTCTACGTACAATTATGTTTAAAAAAATACAATTATACATGCCAGATCGTTTCCAGTCGTAAGTACACCCCACACAGTCAGTCCCGGCTAAATGTTTCCGTTCGTATGTACATTCTACCCAGTCTATCCAAGGAATATGTTTCCGTTAGCATGTACATCCCACACAGTCAATGCAAGAAGTACGTTTTCGTTTGTATATACATCGCACACAGTCACTCCAAGGAAAACGTTTCCGTTCGCACATACATCACACACAATTTTTCCCATTAAATCGTTTGTGATAGCATTGCCATTGCAGACGATTTTAACAATCTTATCGTTTGCGTTATTCAATGAATGACACACGGTGCGTAGAAGAAACTGTGTGGCATAGGTTGTCCATCACACACACTTTTTATGTGATAAATGTTGTGCAAGGTGTCCTAACGCAAACAGTTTTCAAGAGGTGTGATTGTTCATTGATCCAACACGTTTTATTCCTAGAAACCGTGTGTGTTGTCTGAGGTCATCGCCCACAGAGTTTTCTCAATAACCGTCTGCAATAGAAAACCCAATTAGCAGGCTAATTGGCCTATTATTAATAATCCATTTATTAATCTAATTTACATTTCATATTAAGCATACAATATATTTCATTTTCGTATTAAGGAAGCATGATTTCATAATTGAAATACATCAGAGTACAACATCATATAGCTTCAGCACTCAGCTACCCTGTTACACAACTGCACCAACACCAAGTTTCACATACAACATCTATAACCATTCAAAATTAGCATCATAAATGGTACATAGACAGATGAATTTATTTGGAAAACTGCTGCGGAAGGAATATTGAGCCTTCATTGATGTTAAAGGTCTTTGCAACTTTAGGCCAGTGCCTGTGGATGATTTACCGTCCATCCTTCATCCTCTTTAGGAAGACTTCAATATTGAACCGTGGGTGTTGTATGAATACCTTCCTCACCTTCTGACCATACAGGTGGTTTGAGAGGTAATCATCAGTGAACTGCTTTGTAAAGGCCTGAAAACCAGGATGTGTGTAAATATCTTCTCTAGATTGGAAATGGGGCAAAGGAATAAAAAAGAGAAGGTATAATAGTTAGTACCATATTGTAGTGAATTGACGTCTTCTTCATTGTGCAAACAAAGATCTTGTTGTTTTTTGTCGCTAATTTCTTTATCCTAACAATCTTCGTGAGTTTCTGACTTGACTGATATTCATGGACAACTCATTTTCCCATATGCAAAAAAGGTCAAACAATGCGTTAAAACCTATGACAACATGACCTACATGTGCAAGACCAAATTGTTAAAAACCTAAATATTAGAATGGTTCCTGTAATTCCACAATAATGTGCTTTAGACAAAGGACCATGCATGTGCGAACCTCGATTGTAAACCTCAGTGCTTCCCATTGTTTCCCTGCAACACATATAAGGTAGTTAGTGATCAGGTTAAGTAAAGGTTGGCATGCTATCAGTAAAATATGTTGATGAAAAATAAGCACATTGCAGATTCATCAGATTAATTCGAGCCATGGAAAACCCATTTATGCAACCAAGCATGATTAAGAACTAGGAAATATATCAGATGTATATGTTTCTCATGTATTAAGTGCAGCCAAATTCAATTTATTCCTCACATGCATAACATTACAAAATTCTACCCATGACAATTGGACAACGCATTGCAGAATTGAACCAAGCAGTTAACTAAACACCATAATAAATGAACCAAACATTAACTAAGCACCACATTGCACAATAACATACTCCTAATAGAAGATCAAATATTTAACCAAACCAAGCATGCTTAACAACTTGGAAATATAGCAATTGTATTTGTTTCTCATGTATTTAGTACAACCAAATTCAATTTATTTCTCACATGGTATACAATAACAAAATGCACCCACAACAATTGAACATCGTATTGCAGAATTGAACCAAACATTTAACTAAGCACCACAACAAATGAACCAAATGTTAACTGAGCACCACATACACAATGTATAACATACTAGAAGATCAGATAGTTAACCAAACCAAGCATGCTTGACAACTTGGAAATATAGCAATTGTATTTGTTTCTCATGTATTTTGTACAAATAAATTTGATTTATTTCTCACATGGAAGACAATACAAAATTGCACCCAGAAGAATTGAACATCACATTGCAGAATTGAACCAAACAGTTAACTGAACACGACAACTAATTAACCAAACAGTTAGTACGTGAGCACCACATTGCACGACATATAGAACACATACATGATACGTCCATTTTGCATCATGTTTTCTAACTGTTATTACAACGTTTTTATGCATAATAATGCTTTATGGAGTAATTTTAATGCCTTTTCTCTCATAATATGCAAGGTTTACACAAAGAGGGAGAATGGCGACAAATGGAATTCTGGACCTGAAAAAGCTATGTCAGAGTAACCTATTCTGCACATCTCCAAATGAGCAACCTCACGGAGATTTTTTATGGAATATATAAGAATTATTGGAGAAAATAAGTACCAGAGAGGGTCCACCAGGTGGGCACAATCCACCTGGGCGCGCCAGGGCCCCCAGGCGTGCCCTGGTGGGTTGTGCCCTCCTCGGCCCACCTCTGGTGCCCATCTTCTGGTATATAAGTCATTTTGACCTAGAAAAAAATAAGGAGAGGACTTTCGGGACGAAGCGTCACCGTCTCGAGGCGGAACTTGGGTAGGAACACTTTTGCCCTCCGACAGAGCAATTCCGCTGGGGGAACTTCCCACTCGGAGGGGGAAATCATCGCCATCATCATCACCAACAACTCTCCCATCTTGGGGAGGGAAATATCCATCGACATCTTTAACAGCACCATTTCATCTCAAACCCTAGTTCATCTCTTGTGTTCAATCTTTGTATCGGAACCTTAGATTGGTACTTGTGGGTGACTAGTAGTGTTGATTACATCTTGTAGTTGATTACTATATGTATTATTTGGTGGAAGGTTATATGTTCAGATCCATTATGCTATTTAATACCCCTCTAATCTTGAGCATGATTATCATTTGCGAGTAGTTACTTTTGTTCTTGAGGTCACGGGAGAAATCTTGTTGCAAGTAATCATGTGAACTTGATATGTGTTCAATATTTTGAAGATATGTATGTTGTGATTCCCTTAGTGGTGTCATGAACATCGACTACATGACACTTCACCATATTTGGGCCTAAAGGAATGCATTGTGGAGTAGTTATTAGATGATGGGTTGCTAGAGTGAAAGAAGCTTAAACCCTAGTTTATGCGCTACTTCATAAGGGACTAATTTGGATCCAGAAGTTTAATGCTATGGTTAGATTTTATCTTAATATTTTTCTCGTAGTTGCGGATGCTTGCGAGGGGGTTGATCATAAGGAGGTTTGTTCAAGTAATAAAAACACCTAAGCACCGGTCCACCCACATATCAAATTATCGAAGTAGCGAACACGAATCAAACCAACATGATGAAAGTGACTAGATGAAATTCCCGTGTACCCTCAAGAACGCTTTGCTTATTATAAGAGACCGTCTTGGCCTGTCCTTTGCCACAAAAGGGTTGGCTACCTTGCTGCATATTACTTACTGTTACCATCACATGCTCATTACAAATTATCTTGCTATCAAACTACTCGTCACTTTTAATTTCAGTGCTTGCAGAGAATACCTTGCTGAAAACCACTTGTCATTTCCTTCTGCTCCTCGTTGGGTTCGCCACTCTTACTTATCGAAAGGATTATGATTGATTCCATATACTTGTGGGTCATCAAGGCTCTTTTTTGGCATGGTTGCCGGGGAGTGAAGTTCTCTTGGTAAGTGGAACTTGGTAAGGAAAAATTATTACTACATGCTGAAATTTATTGTCACTTGTTACTATGGAGAACAATCCTTTGAGGGGTTTGTTCGGGGTATCTTCACATCGATCGGAACCATAATTAGTTGCCCATCAACCTACTGCACCTACTGAAAATATTGTCTATGAAATTCCTTCGGGTATGATAGAAGAACTACCAGCTAATCCTTATGCAGGAGATGGAACCAAACATCCTGATATGCACCCTGATATATGTGGATGAAATTTGTGGATTATTTAAGCTTGCAGGTTTACCTGGAGATGAAGCTAAGCAGCAGGTTTTCCCTTTATCTTTGAAGGGAAAAGCATTTTCATGGTACAAGCTATGCGATGATATTGGATCTTAGAATTGGAATCAATTGAAATTGGAATTTCACCAAAACATTTATCCTATGCATCTAGTTCATCATGATCGGAAATTTTTGGCCTTGTGAAGGAGAAAGTATCGCTCTAGCTTGGGGGGGGGCGGCTTAAGTCAATGTTATACAAATCATGAGCTCTCAAGATAAATTATTGTTCAGAATTTTTATGCTCAACTTTCTCATGATGATCGATCCATGCTTGATAGTTCTTGTACTTGTTATTTTATGAAGAAGACTATTGAATTCAGGTGGGATATTTTAGAAAGAATTAAATGCAACTCTGAATATTAGGAAGTCAACGAAGGTAAAGAGTCAGGTATTAAGCTTGAGTTTGATTGTGTTAAATCTTTTATGAATACCGATGCTTTTCAAAAGTTTAGCACTAAATATGGACTTGACTCGGAGATAGTAGCTTATTTTTGTGAATCATTTGCTACTCATGTTGATCTCCCTAATGAGAAGTGGTTTAAATATCACCCACATATCAAAGAACAAATTAAAGAACCGGTAATAGCCAAAGATGAAACTATTATTTATAATGTTGATCCAGTTGTACCTACCGCTTATATTGAAAAACGACCTTTTCCTGTTAGGATAAAGGAACATGCTAAGGTTTCAACCGTGGTCAATAAAGCAATATTAGAGCACCTAAACCTCCTGAACAAATCAAAGTAGAAACCAGTGTTGCTATGGTTAAAGATCTCTTGGTAGAAAATATTGATGGGCATGTTATTTACTTCTGTGATGAAGCTGCTAGAATTGTTAAACCAGATGAAAAAGATAAACATAGACCTGTTTGGCATGCGTGTTGTCTCAGTCAAAATAGGAGTCACTATTATGACGGTTTATGTGATTTAGGTGCTAGCGTAAGTGCTATTCCTTTTACCTTATATCAAGAAATTATGAATGACATGGCAACCACTGAAATAGAAGACATACATGTTACAATTAAACTTGCTAATAGAGACACCATCACACCACTTGGGATTGTTAGAGATGTTGAAGTCTTGCGTGGGAAAAGAAAATATCCTACTGATTTTCTAGTTCTTGGTTCCCCACAAGGTGACTTTTGTCCCATTATCTTTGGTAGACCTTTCTTGAACACCGTTAATGCTAAAATAGATTGTGAGAAACAAACCGTCGGTGTTAGTTTTGGTGACGAATCTCATGAGTTTAATTTTTCTAAGTTCTGTAGAAAACGTCATAAGAAAGAATTGCCTAGTAAGGATGAAATAATTGATCTTTCTTCTATCTCCGTGCCTGCTACTAATCCACTAGAACAATATTTGCTAGACCATGAAAATGATATGCATATGCATGAAAGGAATGAGATAGATAAAATTTTCTTTGAATGACGACCTCTGCTCAAACACAATTTTCCTATTGAAACTCTAGGATATCCACCTCCACCTAAAGGTGATCCCGTGTTTGAATTAAAATAATTGCCAGACACTTTGAAATATGCTTATCTTGATGAGAAAATAAGATATATCCTGTTATTCTTAGTGCCAACCTTTCAGAACATGAAGAAGAAATAATATTGGAAATTCTGAAGAAGCACAGAGCTGCTATTGGATATACTCTTGATGATCTTAAGGGCATTAGTCCCACTCTCTATCAGCACAAGATTAATATGGAACCTGATGCTAAGCCTGTTGTTGATCATTCAACGACGTTTAAATCCTAAGATGAAAGAAGTGGTAAGAACTAAACTATTAAAGCTTCTAGAGGCATGTATAATTTATCCCATATCTGATAATAGATGGATAAGTCCCGTACATTGTGTCCCTAAGAAGGGAGGTATTACTGTTGTTCCTAATGATAAGAATGAACTTATTCCACAAAGAATTGTTATTGGCTATAGAATGGTAGTTGATTTTAGAAAATTAAATAAAGCAACTAGAAAAGATCACTACCCATTGCCTTTTATTGATCAAATTCTAGAAATATTATCTAAGCACACACACTTTTGTTTTCTCAATGGATATTCTAGTTTTTCTCAAATCCATGTTTCACAACCCGATCAAGATAAAACCACCTTTACTTTCCCTTTCGGAACTTATGCTTATAGACATATGCCTTTTGGTTTAGGCAATGCACTTACTACCTTTCAACGTTGTATGACTGCTATATTCTTTGATTTTTGTGAAAAGATTATTGAGGTTTTCATGGATGATTTTTTCGAGTTTTGCAGAGATGTGAGCAAACTAATCTTGTCTTCAATTGGGAGAAGTGCCACTTTATGGTTAATGAAGGTATTGTCTTGGGGCATAAAATTTCTGAAAGAGGTATTGAGGTGGATAAAGCTAAAGTTGATGCAATTGAGAAAATGCCATGTCTTAGAGATATTAAAGGTATTCTTAGTTTTCTTGGTCATGCTGGTTTCTATAGAAGATTTATTAAAGACTTCTCTAAAATTTCTAGGCCTCTTACAAATCTTTTACAAAAGTATGTTGCTTTTGTTTTTGATGATGATTGTGTAGAAGCCTTTGAAACACTTAAGAAAGCCTTAATTTATGCACCTATTGTTCAACCACCTGATTGAAAATTGCCTTTTGAAATTATGTGTGATGCTAGTGATTATGCCGTTGGTGTTGTTTTAGGACAAAGAGTTGATAAGAAATTAAATGTCATTCATTATTCTACTAAAACTCTAGATAAGTGCTCAACGAAATTACGCTACCACTGAAAAAGAATTTTTAGCAATTATATTTGCTTGTGATAAATTCAAATCTTATATTGTTGATTCTAAAGTGATTGTTCATACTGTTCATGCTGCTATAAAATATCTTATGGAAAAGAAAGATGCTAAACCTAGACTCATTAGGTGGGTTCTCTTGCGACAAGAATTTGACTTGCATATCACTGATAGAAAAGGAGCTGAGAACCCCATAGTTGATAACTTGTCTAGGCTAGGAAATATTCTTGATGACCCACAACCTATTAATGATAGTTTTCCTCATGAGCAACTAGCTGCAATAAATGTTTCTCATAGCACTCGTTGGTATGCTGACTATGCTAATTATATTGTTGCAAAATATATATCACCTAGTTTCACATACCAACAAAACAAAAAAAATCTTCTATGATTTAAGACATTACTTTTGGGATGACCCACATATTTACAAAGGAGTAGATGGTATTATTAGATGCTGTGTACTTGAGCATGAATAGGAACAAATCCTATGGAAATGTCACTCCGAAGCTTATGGAGGACATCATGCGGGAGATATAACTGCTCACAAGGTATTGCATCTGGTTTTTATTGGCCTACTCTCTTCAAGGATTCCCGTAAGTTTGTTTTATCTTGTGATGAATGTCAAATAATTGGTAATATTGGCAAGCATCAAGAAATGCCTATGAATTATTCTCTTGCTGTTGAACTATTTGATGTTTGGGGTTTTGATTATATGGGACCTTTTCCTTCCTCTAATGGGTATACACATATTTTGGTTGTTGTTGATTATGTTACTAAGTGGGTAGAAGCTATTCCAACTAGTAGTATTGATCACAACACTTCCATTAAAATGCTTAAAGAAGTTATTTTCCCAGGGTTTGGAGTCCATAGATATTTAATGACTGATGGCGGTTCACACTTTAATCATGGTGCTTTCCGTAAAATGCTTGCTAAGTGTGATGTTAACCATAGAATTGCATCACTCTATCATCCTCAATCTAGTGGTCAAGTTGAACTTAGCAATAGAGAACTAAAGCTAATATTACAAAAAACTGTCAATAGGTCCCGAAAGAATTGGTCTAAGAAATTGGATGATGCACTTTGGGCCTATAGAACAACATATAAAAATCCTATGGGTATGTCTCCTTATAAAATGGTTTATGGAAAATCTTTATATACCCCCCGAACGCATTGACCACCGCATCGCAAAGAAATCTTTTGTTCTTCTTTCTTGTTTTTTTCTGTCGGATTTATCATGACGAGCATCATGTCTTCCCCCTCTTCCAACAAAGTAGAAGAAGGTGCTTGGTTGATGAACATAGAACTGAAGAGAGAGGCACCAGAAGGAATTTTCAAGGGTGGCGAGGCCAAGGAAGCTGCAGGAGATCAACCCCCAACAGTGGAGCAAACCATTCCAGTAGGACCTAAAGAAGAAGATATCCTTAAACCTTACTATGACCATCTCACCCGCATTGAGATTGAAGCTTTTCGGATCATTGAGACGGTTCATGTGCAAAATAAATATCTTACTCGTGAAAATATTCTATTGCAGAGCACATCATTGCCCTCTGGAGCATCATCCGTGGATTGGAGTATCTTTTGAGCCTGAAAGACAAGATCGCTACTACCTCATCACCACCACCAACTTCTTCATCACCAAAGGAGACATGAGTATCGGGTATGGGCACTCCCCTTGGCTTGTGCCAAGCTTGGGGAGGTGTCCCGGTATCGTATCACCACCACTATCTTTGCCTTTATCTATTTTAGTTCGATCCTTAGTTATCTTTTGATTTAGTTGAATAAAAGTTTTAGTTTTATCCTTTCTTTTCGAGTATTTTCTTAGTGATCTATCTTTTGATGTAATCATGTGCGAGATATATAATAAAGTTTAGTTTGATTTTTTGCTTTCTTTACTTTCATGTTCCAAAAAAGAAAGAAAATAAATGAAAAAGATCATATGCTAATCTTATGGTAAGTAATGACATCACATAAGGAAGAGTATAAGTAGTAAAATTTATTGGATATTGACAAACATATCATTTGTCAATGATGCAATTCATGAAAGAATTAATAAGGGAAGAAAAGATTCACATGCAAATATACTATCTGGGACATCTTTTATGATTGTGAGCCCCCATCAAAATATTATATGCCAAAATCGTTGACGTTGGACAAGGAAGACAACATAATGATTTATGTTTGGTCATATTCACATAGAAGTTATATTGTCATAGATCCTTTAACATGTGGTGCTTGCTCCCTATCTTTGCTAGCCAAAATTTTTGCACTAAGTAGAGATACTACTTGTGCATCCAAAAACCCTTAAACCCAAAACATGTTTTAAGAGTCCATCATACCTACCTATGGCTTGAGTAAGATCCTTCAAGTAAGTTGTCATCGGTGCAATAAGGCAATACAAATTGCTTCTAAATGTGTTAGATAATTTAGTGTAAGAGAAAATTGAGTGTTGTGCGAACCTGTGATGGCAAAATAATAAAGGCGACGGACTGCATAATAAAGGTTGCTATCACAAGGGGCAATATAACGTGACGTTCTTTTGCATTAAAAGATTGAGCATACAACCAAAAAGCACATGGCAACCTCTGCTTCCCTCTGTGAAGGGCCTATCTTTTACTTTTATGTATTTTCTTGTATGCAAGAGTCAAAGTATTCTTCCCTATTCCTTTTTATTTTCTCCTTTGCAAGCATCATGTGGTGAGGAAAGATCTAGGCACGTATATCCAGTTGAATATGGGTGGGCATGAGTCATTATTGTTGACATCACCCTTGAGGTTAATACATTGGGAGGCGAAACTATAAGCCCCTATATTTCTATGTGTCTGGTTGAAACTTTTTTCTCATGTGTATGCGGTGAGTGTTAGCAATTATAGAAGACTATATGATGGTTGAGTATGTGGTCTTGCCAAAAGGCTCCGATACGTGACCCTTCCTGAAAAGATGATGAATTGTAGTTGCAAAGTTGACCGAGAACATAGTTTGTTGGTTTTCAATAGAGTTTATACTTTATACTTCGATGTTGCAATGAATTGTTACTTGTTCATGAGAAGTTTACGATAAAAGTTATGTGATAAAAGTTCTATAATAAAGTTTGTTGTTGTTATACTAATATACATGATGCTTCTATGTCTGTATTTTGTTTTTATCAACACCTCTCTCTCTCTAAGCATGTGGACATGTTTTTCAAATTCGGTTTTTTTGCTTGAGGACAAGCGATGTCTAAGCTTGGGGGAGCTAATACGTCTATTTTGCATCATGTTTTCGTACTGTCATTTATAATGTTTTTATGCATAATAATGCTTTATGGAGTAATTCTAGTGCCTTTTCTCTCATAATATGCAAGGTTTACACAAAGAGGGAGAATGTCGGCGGCTGGAATTCTGGACCTGAAAAAGCTACGTCAGAGTTACCTATTCTGCACATCTCCAAATGAGCTGAAACTTCACGTAGATTTTTTATGCAGTATTTAAGAATTATTGGAGCAAATAACTACCAGAGGGGGCCACTAGGTGGGCACAACCCACCTGGGCACGCCCTGGTGGGTTGTGACCTCCTCGGCCCACCTCCAGTACCCATCTTCTGGTATATAAGTCATTTTGACCTAGAAAAAAGATAAGGAGAGGAATTTTGGGACAAAGCGCCGCGTCTCAAGGCAGAACTTGGGAGGAGCACTTTTTCCCTCCGATGGAGCGATTCCGCTGGGGGAACTTCCCTCCCGGAGGGGGAAATCATCATCGTCATCATCACCAACAACTCTTCCATCTTGGGGAGGGCAATCTGCATCAACATCTTCAACATCACCATCTCATATCATACCCTAGTTAATCTCTTGTGTTTAATCTTTGTACCGGAACCTTAGATTGGTACTTGTGGGTGACTAGTAGTGTTGATTACATCTTGTAGTTGATTACTATATGGTTTATTTGGTGGAAGATTATAGGTTCAGATCCATTATGCTATTTAATACCCCTCTGATCTTGAGCATGATTATCATTTGCGAGTAGTTACTTTTGTTCTTGAGGTCACGGGAGAAATCTTGTTGCAAGTAATCATGTGAACTTGATATGTGTTCGATATTTTGATGATATGTATGTTGTGATTCCCTTAGTGGTGTCATGTGAACGTCGACTACATAACACTTCACCATATTTTGGCCTAAGGGAATGCATTGTGGAGTAGTTATTAGATGATGGGTTGCTAGAGTGACAGAAGCTTAAACCCTAGTTTATGTGCTACTTCGTAAGGGACTGGTTTGGATCCAAAAGTTTAATGCTATGGCTAGATTTTATATTAATACTTTTCACGTAGTTGCGGATGATTTTATATTAAGTAGGAGGTTTGTTCAAGTAAGAACAACACCTAAGCACCAGTCCACCTACATATCAAATTATCAAAGTAGCGAACACGAATCAAACCAACATAATGGAAGTGACTAGATGAAATCCCGTGTACCCTCAAGAATGCTTTGCTTATTATAAGAGACCGCTGTCCTTTGCCACAAAAGGATTGTGATACCTTGCTGCATATTACTTACTGTTAGCGTTACTTGCACTACCAAAAAAAGACACACTCGTGACATTTTAGGTCGAACGAATTTTTTTTCTGTCATACTTCTGACACTTCTATGACGATAATTGTGACAAAATCCGGTATCATCATAGATGTGGTGGGCTCCTACTTCTATGAAAAAAAATCATGACAGAAAATGGGCTTCTTATGCTGGACGGGCCGGAGAAGCAGCTGCATGACATTCTTTGGGCCGTCCATGATGGAAAAAACCATGGTAGAAGCGAGGGCGAGGAAATTTTTTGGGAGTTCCCAGTTACGGTGGGTGGTCGGGGGCCGAGCGATGCGCGTTTCTCTCGTACACGTACGCGTGTGTGTGCGAGGCGTTGGGCTCTAACTGAACCCGAGCAAGGCGTCGCCAAACTGAACCCGAGCGATTGCACTGCAGGCTACGCGTTACTGAACCCGAGGATCGAGCAATTCCTTCGCTACTGCTGCTAACTGAAGCCAGTCGATGCTGCCTCTGGATTAATAGTGAGCGTTGCGAGGGGGTTTGAATGAACAGTGAGTGGTGGGGGTGGATGAACAGGACCCCGTGGCGTTGCCTCTGGATGAACAGGACCCCGATCGATCGAGCCGGTTGGGGCTGGATGAACAGGACCCCGTGGAGGGATGCATGAACAGGACCACCCCGTGGAGGTCTGGATGAACAGTAGACGTTGGAGGGGTGGATGAACAGTAGCCCGTGGAGGGGTGGTTGAACAGGAGCCCGTGGAGAGGGGTGGTTGAACAGTAGCCGGTGGAGTAGCGCGCGGTGGAGGCTGGATGAACAGGAGTCTGTGGATGAACTGGAGTCCGTGGATGAACATTCGCAGGTGGAGGCTGGAGGAGGTCGACGATGGATGAATAGTAGCCCATGGAGGCTGGAGGAGGTCGACGGTGGAGATGAACAGTATCCCATGGATTCCCGTTTTGCGGTACGCCACACCCCTCCCGATGAACAGGACCCCCGTTTGGACTGTAGCACTCCAACACAAGGTCGTTTCATCCGTTTTGCGATACGCCACACCACTCCTGATCAACAGGACCCCGTTTCGACCGTAGGAGGTCCAACACAAGTCCGTTTCCTCCGTTTTGCGGTACGCCAGACCCCTCCCAATGAAAAGGATCCCGTTTCGAACGTGGCCGGTCGAACACAGGGCCATTTCCTCCATTCTGCTGTACGCCAGGCCTCGTTTCCATCGCCCGTTCCGTCCAAGCCCTCCCGATGAACACAACAACGCATTCCGTTCCGACCCAGCTGGTTGGATCCCCATGAACATGATGACGACACTATTTCTCCGTTCCGACCCAGCCATGTACACGAGCCCTGGCCGTACGTATGCGCGAGTAGGCATTCGAGACCCCGCCCGTATGTACATACATGGACATATTTACTTTCTTGCACCCTGGCCGTTGTAAATACGTGTACATGCTACGCGCATGCCTCTACTACGACACGTGCGCGCCTCTACATTGACCAGTATGTACATACACATTCGCGACCAGAATGACAATGCTACGTACGCTTCGACCAGGTGGGTCCCGACTATCTGGTAATTCCTTGCGTGCGAAGATGTAGCTGGTGGGTCCCAACAGTCAGGGGGGCGAATTGTCTTTTTTTGCCTGGACGCACTTCCTTGCGTGCGAAGATGTAGCTGGTGGGTCCCAGTAGTCATGGGGTGAATCAATTTTTTTTGCCCGTAATATGGACGCACTTCCTTGCGTGCGAAGATGTAGCTGGTAGGTCCCAGCAGTCAGGGGGGAACATTTTTTTCACGAAATACGATGGCCTATCCGGTGGGTCCCTGCTGTCAGGTGGAGGAATCATTATTTTCCGCGTAATAAGGAGGCAGTTCCTTGCTACGGCCGTGGACCTAGCTATCAGCCTCTCCACGTACAGTCCACGTCCGATGGAAGTCGTTCCTTGACCACGTTGACCACGCCATGCCGAGAGCACCAGGGCGGTGGACGACGGGGAGGCCTAGGAAGGGGACGACGCGGAGCCGCGGAAGACGCAGTAGTGGAAGCCCGCGCGGAGAGGAGTATGAGGGTTCACTGGTTCGGCTGTGGTGTGAGGCTGCCGTCATCGCAGGGCCTGGCCAGCGGTGGGAATAGTAGGGGCGGTGAGGCCTCCGCGGCAGCACAGCTAGCCACGCGAGGCAGGAGCATGCGACACGGCCGACGCTACTTTGGACGGCTGGAGCAAGAAGACTAGAGGTTGAAGAAGCACTACGGCCGTTGGATGGACATTGTACGGTCACTGGAGCTAGAATCGTTCATATTGACTAAGTTGACAAAGCCCTCCATCCCTGTCAACTTAGTAGGCCCACAAGTCAGCCTCCCACCAAGGTGGGTCCCAGCTAGCAGGGGGAGTATTCATTTTTTTGTGCGTAATTAGGAGGCACTTCCGGTGGGTCCAAGCTGACAGCGGGGGGAACATTTTTTTCGTGAAATACGGTGGCCCGTCCGATGGGTCCCAGCAGTCAGGGGGGAAACATTTTTTTCGCAAAATAAGGTGACCCGTCTGGTGGGTCCCTGCTGTCAGGTGGATGAATAATTATTTTGCACGTAATAAGGAGGCACTTCCTTGCGGCCTCCGTGGACCCAGCTGTCAGCCTCTCCACGTACAGTACTCTTCCGATGGAAGTCGGTCATTAACCACGTTGACCACGCCGCGCCGAGAGCACCAGGGCGGTGGACGACGCCGAGGCCTAGGAAGGGGACGACGGCGAGGCCTAGGAAGATGAGCAGCGGAAGCCCGCGTGGAGAGGAGTACGAGGGTTCACTGGTTCGTCTGCGGTGTGAGGCTGCTGTCGCTGTAGAATAACAGGGGGTGTGGGTGTGTAGAGGGATGGCCTGGCCAGCGGTGGGAGTAGTACGGGGTGGTGAGGCCTCCGCGGCATCACAGCCGGCCATGGAAGGCAGGAGCACGCGGCACGACCGGCGCTGCTTTGGGTGGCTGGAGCAAGAAGACCATAGGTTGAAGAAGCACTACGGCCGTTGGATGGACATCGTACGGTCACTGCAGCTAGAATCGTTTATATTGACTAAGTTGACAAAGCCCTTGGTACGCGTCAACTTAGTAGGCCCATAGCTCGAATTTGGCAGAGAAAAAATAGCCCATTTGCGATTTCCAAGAATGTACAACCCATTTTTTTAATTCTAATGGAATTTACTACAGCCCATTTACAGTTTGTTAAAAGTACAGCCCAACTTCTAGCTAGGACAACGATTAATAATTTCAAACAACCGCTCAAAACAGAATTAAAAAAAAATCCCCACATTTTGATGGGATCCGAAATATTTTTATCCAAAATTTCTAGTCAGGTTAAATATAATTTCAAAATAAAGTTGTATTACGTTAAAATCCAACAAAATATTGCGCGCGCAACAAGTAATGAAATTAAAAATTTCAAATTCCAAAAATAATATATTTTTTAAACTAATTACGCGTTTAGTGCATAGTTACTGCCCAGTTATTATAATTACATCTCATTTATTATTTCTTAAAGTCCATTTTCTGGTTAAGCCTAATGCATACCTCCTAGGAAAGTTTGCAGCCCAGCGAGGCGGAGAATGACAAGTTGACCCGGATATTGTGTACAACTATAGGCCTAGTTGCATTGCTGATGTTGAAAAAAAGGCCTGTGTATTACAGTACAACCTAACATGGCTACTCAGCCCACATTCAGCGACGCCGGAAAGGCCCAAACAAGGCTTCTGTATAACTTTTTGAAGTCACTGAGCTCAATTAATAACTTAAGAAAAAAGTTAGATTACAGTAGAACCTAATTAAAAGCTGTCACGAGCAAATAAATAATTCAACAGGTCCCACTTGTGCGTGTGTGCATGTGTGTGTGTGTGTGAGAGAGAGATAGAGAGAGAGATAGAGAGAGAGACCCATCGGTCAATGCTCGTAAATACATCTTTCAGCCATATGCATTGTTGATGCTTAGTAAAAACTTATATAGTTGACACAATCATATAGAACATCATAGCACACTAAACTTGCATACAAAAATTTCGCGCAGGCAGCACAATCAGGATGGAAGCAGTGGATCTCTACGGGTAGGGCTATGTTGAAACCAACGAAGTCGTACATAACGGTTCATCATCTTTACCAATGACAGGGAAATATCTTGAATACTGTGCAAAGAAAACAGGTAGACAACATAATAAGTTCTACTAGCACATTAAGTTGACGTACAACCCTTTCTAAAAAAAGTTGAGGTACAAAATTAGAATAGGTCACAATCAAATGTACTGGCATATCAGTGCTTCACACCCATAGCTCGGATTTGACTAGTATCTGACAAGATTCAGTTGCTACCTCAAATTAGAGCACATCCAGGCAGCCAGCCCTGCCTCTTCTCCCAAAGAAGCAGTGGCCTCCGCCACGCGATGGAGTAGGCCCTGTGCCATCCATCGTTCCGAGTAACACGGGGAAAGTCTGACGTTGACTCCTGTAATGGACGTCGTCAACGGACTCTGGCACCATCGGCGGCGGGACTTCGATTGATGGATTGACCACTTCTTCGACATGCACGAACACTAGATACAGGTACATCCCTAACGTGGTCCGCGGCGGCCTTGGTGGCGACGAATAGTACAACCCCGGTTCCTGCACCGGTATCTCAACACCAACCACCTTCGGTATGGTGGACGGCTTCTTCATCCATGCCATAATCGTTAGAGCCCAGGTGTCTGGAGGAACAAACATACTTATGAGCTCATCTCCAAGGTCGTTGATAAGCTCATTCATGGACTTGCTATTCCAAGCACGTCGAGGCATGCCGTGGAAGGTAAGCTTTGTTAAAAAATCAAGCTCAGAGGGCACCGAGCCCCATCCTGGGTGCCACCGATCAAAGCTCACCAGGGCGCCATCGCAGAACAAACGCCGGGAAGATTCGAACACACGACTACAGTCGAAAGTTGTCCGGAACCTGACGAAGAAATCAGCCGGTGGCGGACAGACTTTGATGAGCAACTCACTTATTTGGATGCCGTGCGCAATGCCAAGAGCTTTGACAAGGTCGTCCGGTGAGACGGGAGGCCTGTCGTCGTTGATGGTTACCATTAGCACTTTGCCGGCGATGGTCAAGCGCCGCCATGCCACTGTTGAGCGACAACACGCAGCGACCGAAGGTAGGACGGACCTCAGGATCTCTGGCTCAGAGATCCGCGTTGATCGGCGACATGATAGTGCGCTTGAGTATAGGGAGTACATGAGGGGGATTTGGGGGAACTGGAGTAGGAATCGAGATTCCAGAGGTGGGGGAGGGGCGGGAGATTGGGGATGAAAAGGTAGCATGAATTTCAAGCACGCGCCAATATGCTCTCGGCGTGCAAGTGCACGAAAACACTGGTGGCGCCCACATGTTGGCCTAAGAGTCCTTATTCTTTCTTCTTTGGAGAGCCTGACCTTTTTTTTGAGGATCTTTTGAGAGCCCGGCCTGAGTCATAATTGACCTGTTTGGCGATTGAGTTGGTTTAAGGGAAAACCAGTGGTAAAAAAATCAGCGTTGGGAGGGAAAACAACAACAAAAATAAGGATGTAAATATGAAAAGGGAATTTTATGTATTTTCAATATAATGATACGTGTATATGAGCTAGTAAAACTATAGGTAGAGATTAGAAAATGGATGTAGGACATGGCGTTTCAAGAGGAAAATAGAACTGGGCTGTGTATTTTATTCAGTAAAAAAACTGCCTGGGATGTTGTAAGACAAAATATAACTAACGCTGGCGGGCCAGAGGCCAGTAGATACCTGTTGGATCTTTGTGCCCCGTTGTCGTTCTGGGGGTGGGCATGTTAAAAACAAAACCAAGCCTGGGAAGTCTACAGCCCAGTTGAAACTTGCTCGACCTGAAAAAACAATATACCTTCTCAATAAAAGAGAGAATTCTGCAAGTACAGACTGATAACTGGGATGCAGCAGGTATACTATTTTTTCATTGTGATAATAAGTGCATGCACTTGTTTCGAAAAATTTGGAGAACTGGGAATTCAAACGGCAGGTGCTTATGCTACCCAGCAAATAAAAATCAGGTGCCTAAAAATTTGTTTCGAAACAAATGATTCAACTTTATATCCACGTCGACCCTCGGCATGATGGTTGGAAGCAAATGTCAAGTTCATACCGAAAGATCGTTAACAACAATACCAACTTGCGGACGACAAGGTAGTACAAGTACCAATACCAAACTAACTTATAATCTTTTTACTCCTGGCCCTAGTGTTCGTCTGGTAGAAAATCTTGCACAGGACCAGCTCCCGCTCCTTCTCTTTCTCCAGGTCCCCGAGGTGGTACTGGTGCATCACCCAGTTGGTCCTCTGCTAGTCAAAGTTCTTGTTGGTGTGCAACACCAGAACTTTTTTGTTGCCCGTCTGCTGGCCGTTGACCATCACCGGCAAGGTATTTCCGTTCTTGTGCCACATTGAGTGCATGCCGCACTTCGACTGTATCTTGCGATGCATCCACATGCCCCTTTTGAATGCCCTGGAATTGTGCTAGAAGAAATGCTTGCTTAGGCCACTCAGTGTGATACCTGCAGTATTGTTGAATACAAGTTTTAGTGTACGTAGTTGGCATTTTCATAACATCTTTGGCATGTTGTAGTCACTTGTTTCACTTTTTATTAACTGTCAAATTGTAATTGCTTCACTAGGTATGCTTCTAAAAAGAATAATAGAGCTATAAGCAAAGGAATATGTTTGTGCAAATAGACGGCCGATCGGTGTCTTACCTGGAAATTTCTCAGGATCGGTGTAGCATATGCCGTGCTCGCTGTTGATGGTTGGTATGAACAAATCGATAAGAGGGTGAGATCTCGCGTTGTCAGCACTCACTTTGGCCTCAAGGTGCTCGATCAGCTCCTGATCATGGGATCAAACTTGACGCCAGCCGGCAGCACCGACCAATCCTTCTTGGACTTGCATCGATTAATTCCAGTTATATGGTACTCAATGTATGATCAATCGACTGTTTCAAGTGAATGATGAAAGATTTCGATAGATAAGTCCAAATCTGAAGTCCAGAATACCCGAACACGCCGCTGGGATTCTTGTGTCACCTCACGCGCAGTGTGTTGTCACGTCAATTCAATGTGTGAACATGATGAATAATTTGACCGACGTATACTAATACTGCTACTGTACTACTTACTAGTCGTATTTAGTGTTATATTTTAACCATAGGTTTAACTAACAAGTACGCACTTGAAGCCTAATTGATATATATATATATATATATATATATGGCTTCTGCAAAACATCTCCATCATCATTATCAGTACATCCTATGCAGGTGAGTTAGGATGCACTTGATCCCAGAAAGGTATCTATCCTTCAAACCAGAGGAGTGCTTCAAACTAACAACAATATATAATATCCAACAAAAGAGGGTCGTGTTACAGCAGTAGAATACATGGGTCAGTCTACATATCAGTATGAATCAAGTTGTGCATATTTGCTGTTGGCATGAACCACATCGCCACATGTCGGGTTTGCAAAAGCCATCCATCGCATGGAAGCTTGATGCCTTTCACACACTGAAGATTATCTAGCAACAAGATGTGTCGACGAATCTCTGGACATGGTGATTCATGAAACCCATGGTATGATGTGTAAACACAGTCCCCCTAGCGAATGGAAGTTGCATAGCACGATAATCATTGTCGGTGATATGATTGATGATTGGCTGGATGATAGGATAATTGAGGCCGAGGAACCTGGAGTGGTTGCCGAGGCTGTAAACCCGCCTCTAGTTTAATACGCTTGGCCCAACGGAGCTGGGATCTTTCTTGAACACGAAGCAGCCATAGCCATCAATGTCATGAACACCCCAGGAATTGTATTGCATGTGGTTTGATGTAATGGTTTGGTCAATTTGTTACGTGCGAATGAGCATCAAATGACCGCCGTCAGCTGAACGAGCGATAAACCACCACCCATCGGCTGGTATGATTCCAGGTCCTGGAATCATGAAGGCCAGCGCATTTGCGTCTACTGCAACAATTCAAATTGGAGACCAAAAGGACAAAAATAAACAATCATGTTCAGAGTATGTGTGGAATTAAGATTATTATAACAGTGACACATATCATAGACAGAGAATTGCAATGTCGTTGTCATAATCATACCCCAAGTTAATAAAATAAGCCAATGGCCTTCATATTCTAGCAATATGTCATGGTTCAAACATCATGTAACAATGAGAGGAAAACAGCTATGGCAGGGCATACTCATATTCTACCATAGCACTTCATACTGTTCTCATATCAACTCTAAGCAATAACATGCATTGTTATAAAAATCTTGGAAATGAAAGTAACATATCGCAATCATGAGGTTATGCTCATAATATCTATTCTAACAATCATTAGATGCCAATTGTTCTCATATCAACTCTAACAATAACATGTGTGGTCATAAAAATCTAGGAAATGAGAGGAACATATAGCAATGATGTGGTTATAAACATACTATCTATTCTAAATTTGTAACAACGAACAGGCAGTCATATTCATAAGGTAAAGATGAGATGAGATAGAACAATTACACGATGATAGATTCCACCAGTATAGGCAGCCTATATGTGCGTCGACCGCGTAAAAGATGCCATCATGCACTATAGCATTAGACAAAAATGTTGCCTCAACAGGATTGACGATGAGCCATAACCATGTATGGCGACCGGATTCAGATAGACTAATCCCATGTTGAACAAGGCAATGAGCTTGTAATCCATGTAGTCTTTTGATGGTGTGGGCACTTCGCAGATTACAACTTTCAGCAAACAGAGGTCGATCCAAAAGCTTGACGCATCTCGTGCATAGTAGGCAGGAGTGTCCGGCGGGCCGCGAGGCTCTATGGGGCAGTATCCAGCGATGGAAGGGTGATCTCTCCCTGGGTGTAGATATCCATGAGACGCCACGGACTACCGGATTGGTGGATAAGGATGATCCAGTTGGCCTTCATGCCGACCCAGTAGTGGCCGCGCATGAAGGACAGGTGGACGGGTAGTTGTAGCATGTCGAGGGGCACCACGACAACCTCCGTAGGATCGTCAAGTCGGTGCCTTGGCCACCTGCGAGGATCGGGCATCAGCAAGCAGGGTGTCTTGAAAAGAGTCGGCCGGTTGCAGACGAGTAGACGGTATAAAGACACCGAGCATGCGGCTAGACGGACGGTGCTGAGTAGGTCCATATGATTACAGATCTACTCCAAGAGAACATCAGGGAGGGAATTCCAATCGCAGCTCTACGTGTCAGTCGGTTCTGCCATTGGGGTTTTCGGTGCCTGCGAGCTAGTGGGGAAGTGGATTCGGGCGGGCGAGCAAAGAAGCTTCTCCTCGTGTGGCCGAGCAGTGAGCGGGGGGATATGGTACGCGCAAGCTACCAGGGAAGATGGCACGGGCGGGCGAGCAGTGAGCGGGGGGAAATGGTGTGCGGCCGACGATGGGGAAGAGAGGAGGAAGAAGAGTGAAAGACGGGGAAGAAAGTGCATTAAATCTCAATTCTACTAGTACTGCTACCAGGATATACCGTCCTTCGGAGTGTAAATAGTTACACCGTTGACATGTGGGTCTACCTCAAGAGGGCCCATATGTCAGTTAATGGAGGAGAGAGGTGCGTAGGCGTATTTGCGGAAGCATGCTCTACTGGCAAACATGATGGCAGTAATGGGTAAGGCTGATTTAGTAACACCAAC
This sequence comes from Triticum dicoccoides, assembly GCF_002162155.2. Lineage (NCBI taxonomy): Eukaryota > Viridiplantae > Streptophyta > Magnoliopsida > Poales > Poaceae > Triticum > Triticum dicoccoides. Next base: position 561,945,051 of record NC_041391.1, on the reverse strand, counting down.
ACGCTCATTCAGCTTATTAATTAAGTGTCCCATCTGCTACAGCGTGTATTGTCACTTCACTGCGAAGACTAGTTGAAAAGTTCTCTCTGACCGAGATGGGGAATAATGGATCGCGGAGACTTCCTATCTACAGTATCCCTATGCCTCTATGCTCACTTCACTCATTTTGCTCCATACGTAGTCACTTGTTAAAATCTCTAGAAAGACAAATACTCCGTATTTGGGAACAGAGGGAGGCTTTTACTCCGTATTTGGGAACAGAGGGAGTATCACCATATAGAGGGAACAGAGGAAGCTTGAAATATGAACATGTCAATGGGAGGGAGTAAAAGCCTCATACATGCATGCATGCATGCAACATGCAACACTCACACGTACACATGGACGCACGCAACACTCACGCACCCATGCGACACACAACACACGACGCAAAACACACGCTCACGCTCAAGTGCTCAACCTACTCCCTACATCCGTGAAAGACTGTACATTTAGAGATTTACACATTGGCCAGGGCATAATTAACGCCCAAAAGTAGCAGACTTATGTGTGCATGCGACCATTGAGAGAAGAAGATTAAATGAAGGTTGTTGCATGCTGTAATTAAGGATAGACATGTAGCCTATACCTAGAGCACAAGTTGGTGGATTAGTCAATCAATATCGATTTAGAGTAAAGGCTAAATTCATTGGAAGTGTAGATGTACACTCTTAGTTTTTTAGCCGATGTACACTCTTTGTTGGAAGACTGAGGGAATACACGTGCATGCACTCACATACACAGCCAGGGTGGTTCGCACGCAAGGGTTGGACTCCTGTCGCGCCTGCGTAAAGTTTTGTTTAACTGATTTCTTTGCTCTGCCAACTGACAGGTGGGACCCAAAAACCAGGTGACAATTTAACCAGTCAACAAAGTGCCACGTCGACTATGTGGACGGTTGATACGTCTCCAACATATCTATAATTTATGAAGCATTCATGCTATTTTATTATCTGTTTTGAATGATTATGGGCTTTATTATACACTTTTATATTACTTTTGGGACTAACCTATTAACCGGAGGCCCAGCCCATATTGCTGTTTTATTGCCTGTTTCAATATTTCGAAGAAAAGGAATATCAAACGGAGTCAAAACGGAATGAAACCTTCGGCATCGTGATTTTTGGAACGAATGTGACCCAGGAGACTTGGAGTTGAAGTAAGGGAAGCTTCGAGGAGGCCACGAGATAGGGGGCGCGCCCACCCCCCTAGGCGCGCCCTCCACTCTCGTGGGTCCCTCGAGGCTCCCCCGACCGACTTCTTTCGCCTATATATTCCCATATACCCTAAAAACATCGAAAATGAAGATAGATCGGGAGTTCTGCCGCCGCAAGCCTCTGTAGCCACCAAAAACCTCTCGGGAGCCCGTTCCGGCACCCTGTCGGAGGGGGAACCCATCACCGGTGGCCATCTTCATCATCCCGGCGCTATCCATGACGAGGAGGGAGTAGTTCACCCTCGGGGTTGAGGGTATGTACCAGTAGCTATGTGTTTGATCTCTCTCTCTCTCGTGTTATCTCTATGGCACGATCTTGATGTATCGCGAGCTTTGCTATTATAGTTGGATCTTATGATGTTTCTCCCCCTCTACTCTCTTGTGATGAATTGAGTTTTCCCTTTGAAGTTATCTTGCTGGATTGAGTCTTTAAGGATTTGAGAACACTTGATGTATGTCTTGCCGTGTGGTGACAATGGGATATCATGTGCCACTTGATGTATGTTTTGGTGACCAACTTGCGGGTTCCGCCCATGAACCTATGCATAGGGGTTGGCACATGTTTTCGTCTTGACTCTCTGGTAGAAACTTTGGGGCACTCTTTGAAGTACTTTGTGTTGGTTGGATAGATGAATCTGAGATTGTGTGATGCATATCATATAATCATGCTCATGGATACTTGAGGTGACAATGGAGTATCTAGGTGACATTACGGTTTTGGTTGATTTGTGTCTTAAGGTATTATTCTAGTACGAACTCTTGAATAGATTGATCCAAAAGAATAACTTTGAGGTGGTTTCGTACCCTACCATAATCTCTTCGTTTGTTCTCTGCTATTAGTGGCTTTGGAGTGACTCTTTGTTGCATGTTGAGGGATTGTTATATGATCTATCTATGTTATTATTGTTGAGAAAACTTACACTAGTGAAAGTATGAACCCTAGGACTTGTTTCCTATCATTGCAATACCGTTTACGCTCACTTTTACCACTTGTTACCTTGCTGTTTTTATATTTTCAGATTACAAAAACCTATATCTACTATCTATATTACACTTGTATCACCATCTCTTCGCCGAACTAGTGCACCTATACAATTTACCATTGTATTGGGTGTGTTGGGGACACAAGAGACTCTTTGTTATTTGGTTGCAGGGTTGTTTGAGAGAGACCATCTTCATCCTATGCCTCCCACAGATTGATAAACCTTAGGTCATCCACTTGAGGGAAATTTGCTATTGTCCTACAAACCTGTGCACTTGCAGGCCCAACAACGTCTACAAGAAGAAGGTTGTGTAGTAGACATCAAGCTCTTTTCTGGCGACGTTGCCGGGGAGGTTAGTGCTTGAAGGTATATCTTTAGATCTTGCAATTGAATCTTTTTGTTTCTTGTTTTATCACTAGTTTAGTTTATAAAATAAAACTAAAAAAATGGAGTTAAGCTTGTCTCATACGCTTCATCTTTTTAATATCTTTCGTGAGTATGATGGACAGGAAAATTATGCTCAAGTGCTAGAAGAAGAATGCATTAAAATGCTTGGTACTAAATCTTTGAATGATGAGCATGATTGCAATGTTGTTAGTATGAACTCTTTGAATATCCATATTACTAATGATGATTGCACTAGTTATGATGAAAATGTCTCCTATAAGCATGTTGATTTTTGTGGAGTAGATTGGATTTCTATGTACACATCAAGTAGGGAAGATAGATATTGCAACAGGCATAAATATTAAGAAACTAAAAGGTTGCAAGAAAGTCTTGATGTTTGTGCTGAAAAATTCAATATTTTCGCGCTCCTAGTGAACTTTGCAATGAACGTGGTCATTTAAATCTCCAATGCAAATTGTTTCATGATCGAATCGTGTCCAAAAATTGTGATAGCTTGATTACCCTTGGGCATCATAAAGATCTTAGGCCTCTTTTGGGGTATGAATAAATGAAACGTATAACTGAGGGTATTCCAAAATTTAATCTTGATAGATTTCTTGATTTTGATCTAGAGAAGATTTATATGTATTGTGTGGTGAATTGCATTGAAAATCCTTATATTGCCAATTACATAAAGAAAAGAAAGCAAATAGGAGATGAAGATAATACTAATGAAAGGGAAAAGACTTCCCAATCTCCTCCTATTATTTCTTATGATGAATCAGGTAACGAGGAGGAGCTTTCTATTCAACCAATCTCATCAATAAGGAGCTCAAAGAGGAAGGTTGAACCCACACATAATGTGAAGAAGAAAAAGAAAAGAAGGAGCAACAAAGGTAGAAAGGTATCCCTACCAAATGATGTTGCTCCTACTACTCATTGTGATGATGATAATTGCTATACTATTGGTGCTATCCATACTATTAATGATGAGAGTGATTATGCTTATGATAGGAAAAGGCCCAAGCTTGGGGAAGCTATGTTTGATGAGGATGAAATATTTGAGAATATATTTGCTGAAATTAATGTTTGTTCCAAGCTTGGGGATTCTATGTTTAATTAAGATGATATTTTTAGCATCCCAAGTTTTGATATGCAAAGTTGTTATAATAGCATGCCTCTTACCTATGATGATTATATTGATGAAAGTGGGTTTGGAAGAGTGTCAACTTTAGGAAGTAGTTATCCCACTATTTGTAGGATTTTGAATCTTATTGTGATGAATATGAAAGTGGATTTGGAATAGTGTCAATTTTATTTAGTGATGATTCCACTATCTTGGAAGAGGTTTCAATCGATCATGATGAGAACGAAGTTGCTACTTATGATGATTATTGTGATGAAACTTATGCTATAAAAAGTAGTGATGATTATATTTATAAAACTTGTCATGATTATGATTACCCTTTTTCTGAACATTACTCTTTTAATGTGGAAACAATTTTTAGTGTTCAAGTCTCTTATGATACTCCCACTATTCCGAATGAGAATAATTTTGCTCACGTGGAGAGTAGTAATTTTCTATGCTTGTAGATCATGAAAAGAATGCTTTAGGTGCTGGATATATTGTTGAATTCATTCATGATGCTACTGAAAATTATTATGAGGGAGGAATATATGCTTGTAGGAATTGCAATAATGTCAAATTTCCTCTCTATGTGTTGAAAATTTTGAAGCTATGCTTGTTTTACCTTCCTATGCTAGTTGATTATTGTTCCCATAAGTTGTTTGCTCACAAAATCCCTATGCATAGGAAGTGGTTAGACTTAAATGTGCTAGTCATATGCTTCATGATGCTCCCGTTATGTTTCAATTCATCTTTTATGTGAGCATCATTGCCATCATCATGCCTAGCTAGAAAGGCATTAAAGAAAGGTGCTTGTTGGGAGACAACCCAATATTTACCCTTACTCTTTTTGTGTGTCCACATGATTATTCTACTGTATTAATCATGTTTTATAGCTTTTATTTCAATAAAGTGCCAAGTAAGACCTTTAGGATGGCTTTTGGTGATAGTTGTGTTGATCCTGCTGAAAATCAGAAACTTTTGCACCCAGTAAATTAGTTTTGTTAATTCACAGAAACGTGCTTTTTATATGATTATTTTTGCTCTGGATTGGTACACACATTTATTAGGTCTTCCTAATTTTGTAGGATTTGTGGAGTTCATAAGTATACGTTTGATACAGATTACTACAGACTGTTCTGTTTTTGACAGATTCTGTTTTCTATGTGTTGTTTGCTTATTTTGATGAATCTATGAGCAGTATCGGAGGGTATGAACCATATAGAAGTTATAATACAGTAGATATTACACCAATATGAATTTAGAATGAGTTCATTACAGTACCTAAGTGGTGGTTTTATTTTCTTATACTAACGGAGCTTACGAGTTTTGTGTTGAGTTTTGTGTTTTGGAGTTTTCAAGTCTTGGGTAAAGATTCGATGAACTATGGAATAAGGAGCGGCAAGAGCCTAATGTTGGGGATGCCCATGGTACCGCAAGATATTCAAGAATATCCAAAATCCTAAGCTTGGGGATGCCCCGGAAGGCATCCCCTCTTTCGTCTTCGTTCATCGGTAACTTTACTTGGAGCTATATTTTTATTCACCACATGATCTGTGTTTTGCTTGGAGCGTCATTTTATTTTGTTAGTATTTGCTTGCTGTTATTTATAATAATGTTTTTCATCTTTAGTTTCAATAAAAATGTCAAGGATAGCCTTTACCATGCTTATTTTGCTAGTGTACATGTTGCTGTTTGAAAACAGAAAATTTACCGCTATTGCAAAAATTTCCTAGAAAAGTCAGAGAATTATATAATGTTGAAACTTTTTGCATTTTGATCTCTGATAAATCTTCTACAGATTAGTATTTTTATCATAATTTTTGGAGTTAGGGAAGTATTGATACTCTTGCATTCTTTATAGACTGTACTGTTTTGGCAGATTGTTGTTATGTTTGCATTGTTTGCATATGATTGCTTGTTTAATGATTCTATTTAAGGATAGGAGTATTAAATATGCAGAGGCATTTAGTATGAAATGTCGAATAATAATTTTAGTGATTTGTTACAGTAGAAAATGATAAGGTTTTGCATTGGTTTATACTAACCTATCTCACGAGTTCTTGTTGAGTTTGGTGTGGATGAAGCTTTTTGATAAAAAAGAGAAACCATGATATGGGAGGAATTAAGGAGACACAAAAGCTCAAGCTTGGGGATGCCCAAGGCACCCCAAGATAATATTTCAAGAAGTCTCAAGCATCTAAGCTTGGGGATGCCCCGTTAGGCATCCCACCTTTCTACTTCAACAACTATCGGTTAGTATCGGTTGAGCCTAAGTTTTTTGCTTCTTCACATGAGTTGTGCTATCCTTGCAATGTCATTTTATTTTTCTTTGCTTTCTATTTGATTACAATACCAAGATCTTAAATTCTTAAATGATAGAGAGTCTTCATATAGTTACATAATTATTTAGCTACTCATTGATCTTCACTTATATATTTTTGGAGTAGTTTGTCATTTACTCGTGTGCTTCACTTATATCCTATGAGTAAATTGTTGAATGAGTTGATTGTCATAAATATGAAATTATATATGTTTCATTTGCTTATCCCATGGGGAGTAATGACTTCACATCTAAGAAGTAGAGGTTGTAAATTTATTGAAGGTTAACAAGCATCGTGTTGGTCATTTGAACAATTCATGAAAGAATATTGAAGGAAGGGAGATTTCACATATAAATACACTATCATAGACATCTTTTATAATTGTGAGCACTCATTAAGTATGACATGCTAAAGAGTTGATGTTGGAGAAGGAAGACAATGTAATGGGTTATGTTTTTGCACATCTCAGTTAAAGTATATTGTCATGGATCATTCAAACATGTTGAGCTTGCCTTTCCCCCTCATGCTAGCCAAAATTCCTTGCACCAAGTAGAGATACTACTTGTTCTTCCAAATACCCTTAAACCCAGTTTTTCCATGAGAGTCCACCATACCTACCTATGGATTGAGTAAGATCCTTCAAGTAAGTTGTCATCAGTGCAAGCAATAAAAATTGCTCTCTAAATATGTATGATCTTTTGGTTTGAAGAAAATAGCTTTACACGATCTTGTTATGGAAGCAATAAAAGCGACGGACTGCATAATAAAGGTCCATATACAAGTGGTAATATAAAGTGACGTTCATTCACATTAAGATTTTGTGCATCCAACCCTATAAGCGCATGACAACCTCTGCTTCCCTCTCCGAAGGGCCTATCTTTTACTTTATGCAAGAGTCAAGGTGATCTTCACCTTTCCCTTTTTCATTTTATCCTTTGGCAAGCACCTCGTGTTGGAAAGATCCTGATATATATATCCAATTGGATGTAAGTTAGCATGAACTATTATTGTTGACATCACCCAAAGGTGAATACGTTGGGAGGCAACACTATAAGCCCCTATCTTTCTCCGTGTTCGATTAAAACTCCATAACCATTAGTATTGTGTGAGTGTTAGCAATTGTACAAGACTATATCATAGTTGAGTATGTGCAGTTTGCTAAATCAAAGCTCTGACATAGACCCTTCCTAATAAGATGAATTGTAATTGTTTGATGACTAAGATTGAAGTTTGCTAGTTTTCAAGAAAGTTTATGGTCTATGCTTTAACATGTGAATTGCTTGTTACTTGTTCGTGAGCAGTTTTATGAGATGAACTACTGTTATGACATATAATGATGCTAGAAAAGGTGATTGAAATTATCATTGATCAAACTTGTGCACCTGCTAGCATTCACACTTCATAAATTCTTTCTTTTTATCATTTACCTACTCGAGGATGAGTAGGAATTAAGCTTGGGGATGCTGATACGTCTCCAACGTATCTATAATTTATGAAGCATTCATGCTATTTTATTATCTGTTTTGAATGATTACGGGCTTTATTTACACTTTTATATTACTTTTGGGACTAACCTATTAACCGAAGGCCCAGCCCATATTGCTGTTTTATTTCCTGTTTCAGTATTTCGAAGAAAAGGAATATCAAACGGAGTCCAAACGGAATGAAACCTTTGGCAGCGTGATTTTTGGAACGAACGTGACCCAGGAGACTAGGAGTTGAAGTAAAGGAAGCTTCGAGGAGGCCACGAGATAGGGGGCGCACCCACCCCCGCTGGGCGCGCCCTCCACTCTCGTGGGCCCCTCGAGGCTCCCCCGACCGGCTTCTTTCGCCTATATATTCCCATATACCCTAAAAACATTGAAAATGAAGATAGATCAGGAGTTCCACCGCTGCAAGCCTCCGTAGCCACCAAAAACCTCTCGGGAGCCCGTTCCGGCACCCTGCCGGAGGGGGAACCCATCACCGGTGGCCATCTTCATCATCCCGGCGCTATCTGATACGTCTCCGTCGTATCTATATTTTTTAATTTTTCCATGCCAATATGATTCACTTCATATACTTTTTGGCAGCTTTTTATATTATTTTTGGGGCTAACTTATTGATCCAGTGCCCAGTGCCAGTTCCTGTCTGTTGCATGTTTTATGTTTCGCAGAATATCCATATCAAATGGAGTCCAAACGGGATAAAAACGGACGGAGCTTATTTTAGGAAAATATGGAAAATTCCGAAAGAAAAATCCACGCGAAACGGTGCCCGAGGTGGTCACGAGGTAGGGGCCCACACCCGTACCAGGAGGGCGCGCCCCCTACCCTCGTGAGCCCACCGTAAGGCGGTTGATGCTCTTCTTTTGCCGCAAGAAAGCTAATATTCGGAAAAAAATCACGGCGAAGGTTTCAGGACAATCGGAGTTACGGATCTCAATATATACACGAAAGGGTGAAACAGAGCCAGAACAGAACGCAGAAACAGAGAGATAGATCCAATCTCGGAGGGGCTCTCGCCTCTCCCAAACCATGGGAGCCAAGGACCAGAGGGGAAACCCTTCTCCCATCTAGGGAGGAGGTCAAGGAAGAAGAAGAAGAAGAAGGGGGGCCCTCTCCCCCTTGCTTCCGGTGGCGCCGGAGCGCTGCCGGGGGCCATCATCATCACCGCGATCTTCACCAAAAACTTCACCACCTTCATCACCAACTCTTCCTCCCTCTATGCAGCGGTGTGACCTCTCTCTTACCCGCTGTAACCTCTACTTAAACATGGTGCTCAACGCTATATATTATTTCCCAATGATGTATGGCTATCTTATGATGTTTGAGTAGATCCGTTTTGTCCTATGGGTTAATTGATGATCGTGATTATTTTGAGTTGCATGTTTTATTATTGGTGCTGTCCTATGGTGCTCTTCGTGTCGCGCAAGCATGAGGGATTCCCACTGTAGGGCTTGCAATATGTTTATGATTTGCTTATGGTGGGTAGCGTGAGTGACAGAAGCACATACCCGAGTAAGTAGGTTGTTTGCGTATGGGATAAAAGGGGACTTGATACTTTAATGCTATGGTTGGGTTTTACCTTAATGAATCTTTAGTAGTTGCGGATGCTCGCTAGAGTTCCAATCATAAGTGCATATGATCCAAGTAGAGAAAGTATGTTAGCTTATGCCTCTCCCTCAAATAGAATTGCAATAGTGATTACCGGTCTAGTTATCGATTGCCTTGGACAAATAACTTTCTCGTAACAAAAAGCTCTCTACTAATACTTACTTTATTGCTTCTTTATCTAAACAGCCCCTAGTTTATATTTACGTGCTCTTTATTATCTTGCAAACCTATCCAACAACACCTACAAAGTACCTCTAGTTTCATACTTGTTCTAGGTAAAGCGAACGTCAAGCGTGCGTAGAGTCGTATCAGTGGCCGATAGGACTTGAGAGAGTATTTGTTCTACCTTTAGCTCCTCGTTGGGTTCGACACTCTTACTTATCGAAAGAGGCTACAACTATCCCGTATAATTGTGGGTTATCAAGACCTTTTTCCGGCGTCGTTGCCGGGGAGTCATAGCGTGGGGTGAATATTCTCGTGTGTGCTTGTTTGCTTTATCACTAAGTAATTTTATTTGTTGTCCTTAGTTGTTTTCTATCTTTAGTCATGGGTAGGAAACGCAAAATACCAAAAAAATTAGTTGTACCTACTGCTCCAATGGTTGAAGAACCACTCAAAATCTATCAAACTACTGAAGCTTTTTACTTGGATCATCTTCGATCCCTATGTGCTCGTGCTGAAACCCCAACTAGCTTAGTTGAGGGAAAATCTTTAGATGAGCATGCTTGTTATGTGAGACACCGTATATCTGAAAAAGGGAAACTATTATGGGATCAAATTCAACGTTTACAATGCTATGCTTGGAATTTATGTTGGGAATATGATTTTACTTGTTGTTCTGAAACCCTAAAAACACCTTCCCTACCAATGTGAGTTTATTGATAATGGAATCGTATCTTCGTATGCTAAGGGTGGTTATAATTACTATGATGTTCAACAAATTGAAGAATTGGTTTCTTTTAAGGGTGCTTATGAAATTGCTTCTTTCATCAGGAATCAGCTACTTTGCCGTCCGCCAAGGCGGACGGCAAAGGCATGAATGGCGGACGACAAAGGTCTTTGCCGTCCGCCACGAACGGCAAAAGTGGACGGCAAAGAAAGGGCCGGTAAAGAGCTACTTTGCCATCTGCTTTTGGTGGCGGACGGCAAAGGGGCCTTTGCCATCAGCGGCTGACGGCTAAGGGCATGACTCTTTGCCATCTGCTGGCAGACGGCAAAGGGCATGGCTCTTTGCCATCTGCCGGCAGACGACAAAGACTACAAGCTCTTTGCCATCGGTGATGATGCTGTGTGGTATGCCGTACAGAGTCGTAATGTCGGCGATGAAGGTTACTGCAGTCGGACCATTCAACTTCTTGATGGGTTCTACTTCTATCCACTTGGTGAACTTGTCCACCGCGACAAGTAGGTGAGTTAGGCCGCCTCGTGCCATCTTGAATGGTCCCACCATGTCCAGGCCCCAAACCGCAAAGGGCCAGGCAATGGGAATGGTCTTGAGCATGGAGGCTGGCTGGAGTGGCTTGGAACGGAACATCTGGCACCCTTTGCAGTTTTGGACTAATTCCTTGGCCTCTTCTAGGGCAGTCAGCCAGAAGAAACCGTGTCGGAAGGCTTTGGCGACGAGTGCCCTTGAAGCCGCATGGTGGCCGCACTCGCCTTCATGAATGTCTCTGAGAATTGCTTGGCCTTGTTCTGCCTCGACACAACATTGGTAGACACCAGTGACACTGCGCCTGACCAGCTCTCTGTTGACTATGGTATAAGCTGCCGCTCAGTGTTGCACTTGCTGAGCCAGGATTTCATCAGCTGGCAGCTCTCTGTTTACTAGGAACTTGAGGATGGGCTGGGCCCATGAGGGTGCTGCTATTTCTTCGATTGCCACTATTGCGACTTGGACAAGGGCGGCTAGGGTGGGAGGCGGCTGGCTAGGATCTGCGGCCGCTTGCTAGATCGGTGAAGTCCCCGGGCCGACTGGCGCAGTCCCCGGGCCCAGTTCTGGAGTCTTCGGGCTGACCGTCGCAGTCCCCGGGCCGGGTTTTGAAGTCCCCGGGCCGGCTTCGACTGCGGTACTTTTGGAGCCGTCTGTAAGAATTCTTGTGCCGTCTGCTGGTGCTCTTGAGTCGGATCTGACTTCTTCGGGGGGAGCTGGCACAAAAATGGAGTCTGATTCCGGCGAAGGCTTGATAGACGGCTTGAGGAGGCGCTGAAGGGCGACGCCGGATGGTATTGCTTGACGGGTGGAGCCGACTCGTGCCAGGGGATCTGCTTGGTTGTTGTCATTTCTTGGAACGTGAAGGAATTCACGCCCCTCAAAGTATCCGCTGAGTTGCTTCACCAGGAAACGGTAGCTCACCATGTTTGCATCTTTGGCGTCCCAGTCGCCAGACGACTGCTGGATCACGAAATCGGAATCGCCGTAGCACAGGATCCGGTGGATGCCGAGTTCTTTGGCAAGCCGGAGCTCGTGAACGAGCGCCTCATATTCGGCAACGTTGTTGGAGGCGGCAAAGTGGATCTGCAGTGTGTAGTTGAGCTTGTCGCCCTTGGGGGAGGTGAGGACGACACCGGCTCCCAAGCCGGTGCGCATCTTGGAGCCATCGAAATGCATCCGCCAATGGGTGGAGTCGGGTGCTGGCGGCAGGTACTAGGTATCGGCCCAGTCGACAAGGAAGTCGGCCAGTGCTTGTGACTTGATGGCGGTGCGGGGCTGGTAGTAGATGGTGTAGGGAGCCAGATCTATGGCCCATTTGGCTACTCGGCTCGAAGCATCACGGCTTCCGATGATCTCGGCCAGTGGAGCGGTGCAAACCACAGTGATTGGATGCTCTTGAAAGTAAGGCTTCAACTTCTTGGCGGCGAAATGCATGCCGTAGCACATCTTCTGGTAGTGGGGGTAGTTCTGCTTGGAGGTCGACAGTATCTCGCTCAGGTAATATACCAGTCTCTGGATAGGGAGCGCCTTGCCTTCCTCCTTGCATTCAACTACGATAACTGTGCTGACTACCCGGCTGGTGGCGGCAATGTAAAGGAGCATAGGCTCTTTAGGAGTCGGAGCCGCCAGCACAGGGGGAGTAGTCAATATCTTTTTCAACTCGAGAAATGCTTCATCCGCCTTGTGGTTCCACTCAAAAAAGGTGGTCTTATTCATCAGTTGGTACAAAGGGAGAGCCTTCTCGCCCAGCCGACTGATGAATCGGCTGATGGACGCCAAGCAGCCAATGAACTTCTGCACATCTAACAGTCGGCGGGGGACTTCCATCCTCTCGATGGCTTTGATCTTTACAGGGTTGCACTCTATGCCGCGTTCAGAGACCAGGAAGCCAAGGAGCTGGCCGGCTGGTACTCCGAAGACGCATTTCTCCGGATTGAGCTTGATCTGGAATCGGTGCAGATTCTCAAAGGTTTCTTGGAGATCTTCCAACAGTGTCCCACGCTTTTCCGTTTTCACCACCACATCATCCACGTAGACGTGGGCATTTCTGCCGAGTTGCTTGAGGAGACATTTCTGCATGCAACGCTGAAAGGTGGCGCCGGCATTCCTCAAGCTGAACATCATAGTCAGGTAGCAGAAGGCTCCAAATGGAGTGATGAAGGCGGTCTTCAGTCTGTCTGCCGGGTTCAGCTTGATCTGGTGATATCCCGAATATGCATCTAAGAAGCTCAACAGCTCGCATCCGGCTGTGGAGTCTATCACCTGGTCAATTCTTGGCAGAGCAAATGGATCTTTGGGGCAAGCTTTGTTGAGGCTTGTGTAGTCGATACACATCCGCCACTGCTTGTTCTTCTTCAACACTAGGACCGGGTTCGCCAGCCATTCTGGAAAGAACACCTCCATAATGAAGCCGGCCGCTAGGAGTCAGGCTATCTCTTCTCCAACAACTCTTCTCTTCTCTTCTGACAGGCAGCGCAAGGGCTGCCTGACGGGCTTTACATCAGATCGGACATGTAACTTGTGCTCGGCGAATTCCGTTGGTACACCTGGCATGTCTTTAAGGGACCATGCGAAGATGTCTCGATTCTCATGGAGGAAATTGACGAGCTCGCCTTCCTATTTGCTGTCTAGGTTTGTGTCTATGACAGCGTGCCTCTCCGGGTGCTCTGGGTCCAAAGGTATCCTCTTTGTTTCTTTAGCCGGCTTGAACGAACCCTCAGCTTCCGACTCCTTGGGGTCGGGCGACATCTCTGGCTGCTTGCCGGCCATCGCCACAACCCGATCATGGAGCCGCCTCTCAGCTGCGATCACCAGGGACTCGGCCAGCCGACTACTCTCGGCCGCGCAGGCGGACGACTTCCTGTAGTCGCTGGCCACGATCAGGATCCCCTTTGAACTTGGCATCTTCATCTTGAGGTAAGCGTAGTGGGGGACCTCCATGAACTTGGCCAAAGAAGGTCAGCCAAGCAATGCTTGGTATGGGCTTTCAAGGTCCACCACTTCAAACCAAACTGGCTCTCGGCGAAAATGATCTTTGTCTCCGAAGAGGACATCTATCTGGATCTTGCCGATTGGGGAGCAAGAAAGGCCAGGTACAATGCCGTGGAAAACAGTTTGGCTGCTTTGAAGCTGTCTCTGCTTGATTCCTAATTTCTCCATGGTATCCTTGTACAGGATGTTGATGCTGCTGCCTCCGTCTATCAACACTCGCAAGAAGCAAGCAGCCCGCCTATCAGTGGCCAAGGTAGCACTCAAAACCAAGGCGTAGGAGCCCGGATTCGGCATCACCTCTGGGTGATCAGCTCTGCTCCAACTGATAGGCTTCTCGGACTAATGCATAAACTCCGGAGTATCTGATGCTACTGCATTTACTTCTTGCTGCTGCAACCGTCTGCTGCGTCGATCATCAGCCATACTGGTGAACACTACATAAGTTCCGTACTCTTCTGGGTATTCATCTTGTACGGCGCCGACTGGCCTGGCAGCCGGCTGCTGGGGCGGCTGTGGAGGCGGCAGCCCAGCAGGCGGAGGAGGAAGGAGGCCGTCTCCTTTGGCGATTCTGGTGAGCCAGTGGCACTTTCGGGTGGTATGGTTTGACGGCTTCGCGCCGCTGTGGAACTTGCAGGGACCATCTAGAGTCTGTTCATAAGAGAAGGCCGGCAACCAGTTGGACTTGCCGCCTTTCTGTCGCTTCGCCGGAGGCTGCCCCTCAGGCTGTTGGTCTTTGACTGTCGCAACCTGCCGACTGCTGGAAGTCGGTTGCGGGGCCTTGCGTTTGTGATCATTCTGCTGCTGTCGCCGACTGGTGTCTCCAGCCGGAGTTCTGGGAGCTTGAGGGGCCACTTTGCCAGTCGCACTGACTTGAATCTCTGTCTCCATGGAGGAGTCGGCCGTGGCATACTTGTCTGCTATGACCAGCAGCTCGTCGAGGGTCTCTGGCTCGTCCCAGAGGAGCATGTGCTTGAGGAGGGTGCCTTCTCTGCACCCGGCGGTGAAGTACTCGATAGCCTGCACCTCGTGCACGCCCTCGCAGGAGTTCCGAAGCTCGCCCCATCGCATGAGGTAGTCGCGAGTCGACTCGTCTTGGCCTTGCACGCACAAGGAAAGCTGGCACGGCTTGGGGGGGTCGCTTGTACGTGCTTGTGAAGTTGCGGATGAAAGCCTCGGTGAAGTCGACCCAACTGTTGATGCTGCGGGGCTTCAAACTGTTCAACCATGTCCGGGCCGTACCCTGGAGCATGAGCAGAACGTACTTCACGGCAACGCGCTTGTTGTCGTTTGCTATGGTGACGGCTATGGAGTAGTCAACTAGCCAATCTTCCGGCTTCACGGAGCCGGTGTACTTGGGCGTGTCTCGGGGGAGCATGAATCCTTTGGGAAAGGGCTTGTCTCGAATGCGGGGTCCGAAGCAAGGTGGGCCCAGCTCATCTTCTTCTGCCAGTGCCAGGGATCGGTGGAGTCGGTCGATCTGGTGGCGGGCGTCGTTCTCTCCGACTCCCTCTCGACGGCCAAGGCGGTCACCGAGAGTCGGATGCTCAACAGGCGGCAGGGAGACTCGTCTTTCTCTTCGTGGTGGGGGAGGCAGGTAGTCGCCCTGCCGTTCCACTGCTCTCGGGCGGCCGTCTTGGTCGCGCTCGATGGTGATGTGAGTCCGACTATGGCTGACAGCCGGATCCTTCTCTCTTCTTCCGCGGCTCCACCAGTTGGCGTCCGAGACGTCGCGCCTTGATCTCGGTGGGGAGCTAAGTCGTCATTTTGTCGTTGCGGCGCCTCCGTGCGGCAGCCGGCTTCGTTCTGTGCGGCAGCCGCTTTGAGGAGTCGCTGGACTCGCTGGGTCATCAAGCGGCGCTCTTCGCCTTCGAAGTTGTCTAGTTCGTCCGCTGCCGCCTGGGCGGCGCGGATGTTCTCCGCAGGCATGGCATACACGGGGCGATCGGCCCCGAGCAGGTTGGCGATGGCCGCGCCGCGTTGTCGGACCGCGCCTAGGCGGCTAGGCCTAGTTGGGACTGGCGAGCCGCCCACAGCGTGATCCATCTCACGTTGGTAGGCCTCCGACAAGCGTCTCATGCTTGCCAGCTTCTTCGCGCCTTCGATGAGCTGAAGGCGGCGTGCCTCTAGCGTCTCGGCGTCAGCGTCCTCCAGAATGGGCGCCGTCAGGTCTCGCAGAGCCGCGTCAAGCGGGTCGTGAGCTCCCTCATCGGAGTGCTCGACATGACTAATAACAAGCACCTCCGTGACAGCGCTTCCGCCGCTCTCCTCGCGAGGGAGCGGCTCGTCGTAGATCACCACATTTGTGGGGAATGTGTCGAGCGACACGCTGTCGGAGTCGACCAACATCGGGTCGGTGGAGCCTACGGACTCCAAGTCCAGGGCAGGCTCGCCGGCAACATGGAGATGGTCGAGGAGGCCCGCGAGCAGGCTTTCGGGGCCACCCGTGCCCACATCGGATGCAGGCTCGTCAGAGATGCAAACCTCGCCAAGAAGGTCAGTGAGGCATCTCGCCGCGCAGGCGTCATCGATGCCTTGCAGCGCATCGGGGCAAGCGCCATCGGGCGTGCCGGGCTGGCTATGCTCGCGGGGGAGGAAGAGGGTTCCCGTCCAAAGCAGGTCTCCGGACGACGGTGCACCTCGCCCCATGGTGGGTGCCAAATGTCGGGGGTTAGGTGCGACATATGCCAAAGGATGGCTTATCATGGTGGGAGCGAGTAGAACGTCGTTGGTGCCAGGAAACGGGATGAGGCGAAGGCATGCACGCCGGCGAATCTTACCCAGCTTCGGGGCTCTCCAGGGAGATAACACCCCTACTGCTGCTCTGCGGGGTCTCTGCATGATCACTAAGGCGTAGTGACTACAAGGTTGCTTCTAGAGTTGTATTCGGGAGGTAGGAGAAGGGAAGGCTAGCTCTCTCCTTCCTATGTGATCTGGTCTAATGCTAATGGATGCGAACCCTTTGCATGGGTGCCCCGGGGGGTTTATATAGGCCTACCCCCTGGGGGTACAATGGTAATCCGGCTGGGCGCGGGTCCCAGCCGTCTGTCTCTCAGGCCGCCGTCTTCTCCGCCGACTGCTGGGGCCCGCCGACTTGCGGGCCCCGCCGGCGAGTCCGGCACTGTAGCCGTGATTCTAATGACGCAGGCTTGGTCACGGGGTCATGGAAATAGTGCCGCCATCTATCGGGCGATCACTGTCGTTACTCCCCATCTTGTCTGGTTAATGGCGCGTGGGACCTGTGGGAGAGGCCGGCCGACTCTAGGGAGCCGACTCCCACAGGGCCGCCTTCAGGGCGTATCCGCCGTCTTCCATGCTCTCACTGACAGGCGGGTCCGCCATCTCTGAGCTGTACAGGTAGGCCATCGTGGCCACAGTGCGCCGCCCACTGTGGCTGAGGTCAGGGCAGGCATGGCAACAGTGCCGGGCCACGCCAGAGATCTCCAGCGGTACGACACGCTATAGCCATGCCGGCCCCACGTAAGCAGGAGATGACAGTCACACCGTGGTCGTACCTGCCTCGCCTATCGTGACGAGAGTGGAGCCACGGGCCGACTCTTTATAGCCGGCTCCTCCGGAAGTCGCCGGCCATGAGTCGGCTTATCTTGGAGTCGCCATCTGAGACTCGACTTATCTTGGAGTCGCCATCTGAGACTCGGCTTATCTTGGAGTCGCCATCTGAGACTCGGCTTATCTTAGAGTCGCCATCTGAGACTCGGCTTATCTTGGAGTCGCCATCTGAGACTCGGCTTATCTTGGAGTCGTCATCTGGGACTCGGCTTGAGGGGCGCAGCCTGCCCCGATGTCTTGAAAGGTTCTGGGGCTCGGGTTAGCCTACCCGTGGCCCATTACTCCGACAGCCAATAAGCAAGGCTAGTTACATAGTGCATATGTGTACGTGATTGAAAGTAAATATCAACCATGACTAACTAATATCTTGATGGAAAACTCGAAACTATGGAAATACTAGGATTTTTTTTTGCATGGTTGGAAATACTAGCAATGTTCATGTGTGTTGCAAAGGATCATAATTAAAATAATACTTATTCACAAACTTGATACAAAACACTCTAATTTTGATATACATATATCACTAGAGATATATTATGTTTCAATCAGAATATATTCCTTGGGCTATTTTGGTGAGGTGAGGGAGGGATGTGGTTGGTTTTAAGATACTAATTATGGTTTTTTTGCAAATTGGTAGAGAAGTGGGATGTTGGTGAGAAAAGGCAACAACTTACCTCACAGTCATTAGATGTAGATCTAATGGTTAGAAATGACAGATGGCACACACACCATCATCACCAACTTAGTCTTCTGCAGGAGTACTAGCAAGATGTCTGTGCATTGTACGGAACATCAAGATGCATTATTTTATAAAACACTTGTTGTGATTGACCCATGCGGGAGTAATCTCATGTGTAAAAACTAATGATATCTCGAGAAATAGGAGATAAGGTGAAGAGGAGTGGGGCATGGTGGTGATTGGTGGTCGGACTGAGTGGAGGCGGGTGATAGACGACGCCGACAGCGGCCACCAGGCTAGTTTGTTCCAGAGGCTTCCTTTTTTAATTGCTCGACAATGAGGTTGTTGGAGATAAAAATGAGCAAGGGAAGGCCTTGTCTGCAAATGTGGATAGAGGTGTGGGTATCTTTTAGTTTAATTCCATCCATCAGATATAGATCGGACGGTCTATATTGCAAGATGGCACGCGTACCATCATTACCAACTCGGTTTTTTATAAGAGAACAAATATAAGTATGGAGATACAAACGTATTATTGATACTTGTTTCTGTAAACTAGGATCTACATTCTATTCAATTTCTCAGCATGTGGGGCCTTAGCACAATGACTTCTCGATTGTGTAAAACAAAGGTTTTCCTGTCGCTGATAAGGAGGGGGTGACAGCGGTGCGCTTTCGGCTTGCTCTAGTCCTAGTAGTCATACTAGGTGGTCTAAGCATGTGTAGATTTATTCTTTTTCACATCTCGTGTTCGCCGTACTGCCATGACTGTTGATGAATAGACGGTAAGTTATTCACGGGGAAACCCTTGTTGAGCATGTTTGTGTGTGTGCGTGGGAGAGATAGTGTGCGTGTGTGATATGTCTAGAGACTGAGGCAATGATAAGAGATTCTTTGTGTCTATGTGTGTGGAGGATAGATAGAGACATGTACATGGGGCTTTTTGTTGTGTAACATGGAGACACATATACATAATCAGAGAGTGAGTGTGTGAGATACACATGCAGACATGGGGAGAGATGAGGACCTAGATAAATGGGTGCTTGTGCGTGTCTGTGTGTGTTTGTGCGCGTGTTTGTGTGTGAGAGGGAGTGTGTGTATGTGGAGTAGAGAGACCACTAATGATGTAAACCTAGTATAAGGGAAGGGGGAGTGGTGTGACATGTGTAGTAGTGGGATAGCATGGGTGCGGGCGGGGGGAGCAGACTATTTGGAAGAGACATCGAGTGTGTGTGGGAGAGGGGTGTGAGAGTGAGAGAGAGAGAGAGAGAGAGCTAGCTATGGAGAGATAGAGAGAGAGGAAGAGAGGGGGGGAGAGAGGGGTCGTTCGTGTCCATAAATGGCGTATAGATAGGGAGACAATGTTGATGTTGTTTGAGATGGCCTATGTATGGAGACGCAAGGGAAGGGAGTCATCGCGTGTGTGATAGGGACTTCATGAGAGATCTAGAATATATGGTGTAGAGAACAACGTGCGAGATTGAGAATGATGATACATTAGGGAGCTATGGAAAGAGTCACGGCATATATGTATACAGGGGAGGAGCCGGAGCGGGTCCGCATGTGGGAGAGATAGAAAGAGGAGAGTGGTGCACAAGGAGACAAAGTATGCTTGTTTGCAGTGGGGTGGTGTGTGAGATGAGTGTACGAGAACCACATAACTAGGGAGATAGACGTGTGGGGGCGATGTTTTGTGTGTATGGGAAAGATACACTCTACATAATGCATGTGCTTGAGAAAGAGAGATGCGGGGATACCTAGAGAGTGGGGGAAGAGATGTGTGCATGCCCGAGAGACAAAGTGATAGAGACCTATATTGGGGTCCGGTCTTTAGAAGAGAGAGGGGTGTTAATGTGCTCATGTGTTCATGTCTGGGGGAGAGAATGAC
>NC_041391.1:561898274-561925126 GCF_002162155.2 Triticum dicoccoides | reverse complement strand
TGATAAAGAGTGAGGTGTCTATATTTGAGGGACTTTAGCATAATTGAGATATATATGGTCAATAGTGTGTGCACTCATGGTTGATCAATTTGTTTCACAGTTTGGACTATGAGATAACGATACTTTTGAACATGCGTGATATACCTTGATGTACCAGAATTACAAACCTAAGATTGGAATTTTGGAATTCGACTCCATCATTATCTTTTGTAATTCATTTAAACGGAGATACATTTTTAAGCCAGGATTTCGTGATTTCAAATTCATATATCAAACCTAGAGATACACACATATGGGCATGTTCAAACTTTATAATCATCCACTTTATTCATACACATACACATTTTTGTTTTTGTCATCATATTTAGGATAAACACATTTGGAATTTCATTTGAATTGGACCGTATGATTGTATTTGCTTGTACTAGCTCAATGATCCATATTTGAATTGAATGGATAATCTAAGTTTTGAGTTGGAGACATTGATTTTCAAAACTTGCACTTTTTTGCATGCAAAACAAACAAATTCTCGGCCATGATATCATAGTCGGCCGTACAAGAGCAGAATTTTAAGGCGCCAAAAGCTTTCAAACTTCCCGCTCACATCGAAATATCTCGCGCCCGAAAGTTTAGCCCTCCGATATTGCTGTTTTACCCATGCCACATGAACGAAAAAGGGCTGATTTGGTAACTCCATTGTGTTTCCCCTATTTGCCCCCAACATTCTTCCCCAGAGCCCCTCCCCTTCCCCTCCCCGAGCCCCCCCAACCACGACAATCCGTCGAATCTAGTCCTCCGCTACAGCAGTGGACCTCACACCCCGCTGGATCTACCTTTCACATCTTGAAACACCCAACTGCCAACTCACCACTTCACTGGAGCCGCTTCAATGACTGGCTTGTCCACCGCTCCAGATCTCCTTGACTGCCATCATGGTCCACCGGACCGGATCTGCTTAACCGGCGCCCTCGTCCACCATAGTGTAGGCCCTTCACTGACTCCCTCGTCCGCCCCATTGATGGCCCTTCATACAAGCCCTCGTCCGTCGCAACAGATCTGCCTCATAGAAAGCACTGTACACCGCACCCGCCAAAGCCTTCGTCCACTGCACCGGATCCGCTCCATGGACGCCATATTCAACTCCACTAGCCTTGCTTTACGGACGCCGCAGCCTCATCAGGTTATTTCAATTTGTACTCCTTCGGTTTTTCTCTTCTTTATTGTGCAACTGTTCACTTACCACAGATGAGCTTTCTTTTATGTCGACAGGCGCCGCAACCGAAGCACCGGAGCCGCTTCAGCGGTGGTGACAGCCGGCCCAAACCCAATCGCAACACGAGCACCATCGACGATCCTTAGCTATCAAGTATGACAGCGATACCCATACATCACTGAGAATCAGGTACTATTATCCAACGGCCAGCGCCTACGTTCACTTTCTTAGCATAAGCACCGCACCTTTGAATTTCTTCAGGGCATCATTCAATTTTTTGTGAGATGCATTATTCTGCTTGCACATGTAGGGCCATAATTCTGGCAGTGAACATGTTGCATGTGCTAAATTACATACCAGTGCACATATAGTTAATATGCTTTAGTTTTGTCCTAAGTATTACTGTAGTTCCTAGATATCACTGCCTACTATTTTACTTCTTGCATGCTATATTTATGATAATGGTGTTGTTTTGATGCTACCTATTGGTTCCATCAGACTGCTCCATGTTCTCTATGCTTAATTACACATCAGCAAACTAGCATGTGGTTCCGCTGCTTTTTGTTTGTTTTACCCTACATTTTCTGATGCTAGCTATTACATCACTGCTCCGAGCCTCTGTTCATTACTTTTTTGTGTGTTCTTGATCTTACCAAGTTGCATGGCTAATTTGATCCTTTTATTAATTATGGAGCTGCCAACCCCATCAAGCAAAATATTTGTTCATTTGGGGTTGGCACCTCGAACAAGCATAAAAATAGAGGGAAGTAGATATATTGTCATGTATGCACACACCCTTCTTTCATTAGTTTAGATGAACCATTGATGATCAATTCGAACTAGTGCATGCGATTAAAATTAATTTTACCTACATAGAGGGTGCAGAATAAACTACAACAACTAGATTTGCAACCACGGGATGCTGACGATATCTTCATTGAACATTGCAACAGCAGCTAGGCTTCACAGCAACATATGGTAAGCTAGTGTGTTTTGATACATGTGAAATGTAATGCGAGTGGCTGCTTTGTTGGCTTTTGCCCTCAACCTGTAATCCTACAGAATTAGTTCAATTGTCTGCTTTGCAGTATTGCTTGATTCGAATGCTTGTTTGTTACTTCTTACGCTATACCTGAGTTCGCCAATATGCCAGCAGTGCCTGCTGTACTATCGTAAAGAAATGCATGCCTAGTTCATTTGAGTCCTTAACTTTTCCTCTGAACTTCATCACAAGACTGTCTTCGGAGTTTATATGAGGCCACATTGTTAAGTGCTTTCTCACATTATTTCAACTGCTTAGATGCCTTGGCAACTTAAATATAGCGGTGGTACACTCCCTTTCAACTAGGGATGTCAACTGGGTCCTGTTTAATCCCGATTAAAGTCCACTAGTGGTATGATAGTTCAAACGAGTTTTTGTTTTTTGAGGAAAATGAACTAGGGAGCTAGCAAAAACTAACTAGATGGGACTGGCGGATGTCATTTATTTGCCACTTTCATCCCTAGTTTCATCTTACCATTTTAATTTCTTTTCGGCTGATGCTACTTCGAACCATTTAAATATAGCTTGCCATGCTCGGCAATAATTCGTATGTCGTTTACCATGTAAGCTTACTGCCTGGATCATGCGATAACTATCTCTTACTTATGTCCAGCGGAAACCTTTCCGGATGCCGTTCACACTAGGACACAATGTACAACCCCAGAATCTATTTATGGAAGCAGTGCGCCATCCATGTTACCACATGGTAGCAGTTCAGAGGCAACACCACCAGAGAGCAGTCTGAGCACATATATTATAGTTCTTGAGGCTCTTCTAGAGGCAGAAACAGATGGTGTGGCAGCCATGAATGAGTTATTCTTGATCTTGAGGCTGGAAATTATGCCATTAGCGGCACGCATTATGCAAGCAACCCAAGAATTGGAGGAAGTAAGAATGTTGCATTTGAAGACGGAGGAGGTCCTGCTGTTTCTGCTATCTGAAGCCCAGGGTAATCACTGTTCTTATTTAGATACGAGTTGAAATTGTCAGTAGATTATTGTACTTGCATGCTGTGTCATGTCTATGAATGGATTATGTTGTAAGACCCCCTATGTTGTCCATGTGTTGTAATGATCCGAATCTTCTATGATTGACATAAGGTGAACTGTTTTTTGTGTGAGCATATTGTATTCGATGAAATAACTATTTGACTCAAAGTGTATCCAACCAACTGAATTCGAAGATCACGACATTTCTAAATCATAGTCATATATAAAGGTGGAATAAATCTTTTTTGTGGTTTTGAAGAAATAAATAACAAAACATAGAATTATCTATGGATATTCATAATCGAATACAAATTGGATTTGAATTTAGTTGCCAGGGCCCAGGGCAAATGTGAATGCTAACTCTCCCAAGTTTTGAACGAAGCGGCTAAACAACCACTATAATTTGTGGGCTGCCCGAAGCAAGTGTTTGCGAGATGGAAATTACTGTCTACCCCTGACACTTGACATCCTTATCGACCGGATTTACACTGCTGTCGATAGGGGTAGACTAGTAACTTCAATCAGACATGACACGATGGCCTCTGAGCCCATTCAGACACGGTGGGCGCCAAACATGGGCGGCAAAACACATTTGATTCAAGCTCGTTCGAAAGACATGTGTCTCTCCCTCCATTTCCCCATTCATACACGGTGGGCGGCAAAACAAACTCTCCTCGTCCGAAATCGGTGTAGGCTAATATTTTAAATAGGGGCAGATGTGTAACTTCCCTCAGACATGACACAACTGCCCTACCTGTCAGCCCCATTCATACACCGTGGGCGCCAACCGTGGGCGGCAAAACACCCTCTTATCGCCCGAAATCGTTACCGGCAAATATTTGGGAGATGTGACATTACCGTCCTATCCCCAACCGACGTGATGTCCGAAATTCTAATGGGAGATAAGTTCATAACTTTCCCACATTTCAGACAAGTGTGTCCCAAAGTTTGAGATCCCCCTCCCCCTCCATTTCCCCATTCATACACCGTCGACGCCACGACAACCTCCCCACCACGGCCAGCCTCGTCCGTCTGCCACCCCACCCTCCACCTTGCCGGAGCCGCTACCCCTACGCTATCGTCCACTGCAAGAGATGGATGTCTCTCATCTACGGCGCCGGACCAGGATCCTTTCATCGCGTCCTCTCGCTTCATTGGCGTCGTCGTCCACCTTGTCGTTACCACTCCTATGACCGCCTCATTCACGGCAACAAGATTTATCCCTCGACCCGGGCGTCTGCCGTCTAAAGTCTTCTTTCCCGCTTGTCGTGGAATTAACACGTCAGATATCCTCATGAAAGGACTTAGTCGTGGAGCCATCGCAACGGGTTAGCTTGAAGGGGTTAAACCGGACAAGGGTCACGGGAGTTTATACTAGTTCGGCCCCTTCAATGAAGGTAAAAGCCTATGTCTAGTTGTGATGGGATTGATTGGGTTTCGATAACCAGGGAGCAAAATACGCTTGCCCGAGTCTCGAGTTGTTGTCTGTCGTCCCTGAACCGCCGCCGGGTCGTCCCTTTATATACATAGGTTGACGCCCGGCCGGTCTACAGAGCCCCGAGGCCGACTCATACAAAGTTTCTGGCTCGGTCTCTCCTTTCCTAACTTATATTACAAGTTTACATAGTCATGGCGGTTTACCACTACGGGCCCTAATCCGCCTTTGGACTGCGGGCTTCTAAGCTTCATTAGTAAAACGCCATCTTCTGGATCTTCATGGGCTTCAGCATAGTCGAGGGTGAACCGGGCCCTCCTGGCCGGTTTACACTCAGTAGCTATATCCTCAACATTAGGCCCCAGATTGATTTGAATTTGTTCATGTCAATCTTCAATACTTCAAAGATATCTTGTAGGCGTCTTCTTGTATTTTCGTAAACCGCCATATCGTCTTCTCCTGTAAATTTTGTAAATCGCCGTGACGTCATCTTCTGAACACAGCAATGGTCCATCATGACATCATCTCTGTATAAAAAGATTAAAAAGATTCCCTTCACTTAATGGTTATCCTGAAAATCGAGGCGATAGGCGCACCCATTCTGTCGTTTCAAGCTCCTTGATTCTCGCGCCTGCCATTTTACTCTTTCCTCTATAAATAAGGCCCGAGGGCCCTTCTCTCTTTTTCCCTTCTGTGTCTTCTTCTTCCTCGCGACGCCCAAGCTCTGAAGCTCCGCCACCGTCCGCGATCCTTGAGAACTGCATCGACAAGGGCGGCTGCATCAACCTGAATCGGACCAGAAACTCGTCGCACCCCTCCACAACAAACCTGCAGTGGTAAGTTTCCTTTTTCCTTCATCTTTAGATCTGTGTTTAGAGTTTGCGAGCTCCTCTGTACAGTTCTTCATTCTTCTTCTTCGTCCTTCCTTCTGCCGCGGTAGTTTTGATCCAATAGCAGTGTAGATCTCATGTGGTAGTTACTCTGCATCCGTTTTTAATGCTAGCATATCGTTCTTTTACTTCTGTAGAGTACACGACCTTCCCTGTTCTACTTAGCGCCTTTAGAGACTTCAGAAAAAATTGCTTTACAGATGTGCGGTAGATCCAAATAAATTTGATCATTGTGTGAAACCTGTTTCTATCAACACTTAGCAGAAATTTTGAATCCTGACCCTTCTGCCTACGGGCGGTTTAACCTTTTGATAGCCAATCCGCCATATATCATTAGCCCTCTCTTAAACCGCCAACTGAACCTTGCATAGTATTTCCCCCCGGTTTAACACTGGATTGTACACCTTAAACCGTAAATTGTAAACCGGCACTTGTTTTTTCCTTTCAGTTCCCCCCTTCCGTAATGACGAAACAATTTGCTGCTTGCAATTGGGTTCCATCCCGGATCACGGAAACACAAATCAACGGTTATGTTACCACTGGTGCTTTAGCCTCAAAAAGAGTCCTCCATTGGCGAGTTCCAGAATCGGAATGTCCACCTGAACCTCAAGAAGGAGAGGTAATTGTTTTTATGCAACACTTAGACCGGGGATTCAGTCCGCCCGGATCAAAAAAATTCCGGGATGTCCTCGCAAGCTTCCAACTCCATCCGCAAGATATTGGTCCAATGTGCAACTTTCAAGTTTTCTGCGAAGTTTATCTTCAAGAAGAGCCAACCGTGGAGATGTTCCGGGATTTATTTCATCTGAACCGCCGCACCAAATTCTCAGATGGTCCCAACACAGAGCTTGGCGGCGTTTCAATTCAAAAAAGGAAAGAAGTCGACTTCCCTCATGCAAAACATCATAGCCATCCTAAAGATTGGAATCAGACCTGGTTTTACTGTCGGAACACTGCCCCTGATGGAGAAAATCCTTTGCCGGGTTATCGCCCTCACCGGCTTAGCAACGGCCACCCATTACCTTCACGCTTGACCGCCGCAGAACGGAAGAATTTTGCACCTCAACTCGCCAGGCTCCGGGCCCTGATGGCCAACGGTTTAACTGGCATTGATCTTGTTCGCTGCTGGGTTTCTTGGGGCATTTTACCTTTAAGCCGCCGCCCCGGATTGATGCATGAATATACTGGTGATGTCAAAGACCCTCAACAATTTCATGAAATAGCAATGACCGATCTTGCAGCCAAACTGGGTTGGCTCTGTTTTGCGTCTCCAATAAACCGCCAGTGGTAAAGTTCATCTAAATACTTTACTGATTTGCTTCCGTATTGACTGTATACTAACCTTGTCTTAATTCCAGGCTAACAACTCCTTTTGGAAACGGACTAAACCGGCCCGGGCTCCTCGTGCAAAGACCAAGGCCACCAAGAAAGCTGGCAAGAAGAAAACCACTGAGTCTTCTGATCCGCCAGAAGATGAAGAATCAGACGCTGAGGTAGAACTTGACTCACTTGGTTCCTTTTTCGTTCATCTTATTGACAATGACTATTCCCAGGATGATGCTGAGGCCAGCCGTGCAGAACATGTTGAGGTAATCCTTCTTTCTTCCGATTCAGATCTTGTACCAGTTCAAAGAATTCGCCGCACAGTCCGGAAAGTAAAACAATCTCACCCCCTTGCTCATTTGGATCCAAAATTTTCTTTGAAGACACAACAAGCTGAGGAACGTTGCACAACCCGGCATAGCAGTCAACAAATCACGTCGTCCGGTTTACCTGATACGCCAACCCGGAAACGTCATCCAGAGGTGACTTGTTCTCATGAAAAACGTTATCCTTTGAAAGGTTTCTTCCGATGCCCTCTCAATCCGTCTGACCCAAATTACCAGGCTTCTTCCAACTCGTCTGGTGGTTCTTCAACCACTCAGTTGCCTCCTCTCAAAATCGTCGCTAGGTAAGTATATTACTCCTTGATTTGTTTGTTTCGTTTGTCGGTTTACCATATTCTAACCTTTGATGTTGTAGTGCCAAGGCTCGATTAAGTAAGAAAGCCAAGACCAGCGACCGTATTGCTGATGTTAATCCGGAGAAGACTCCAGAGCATCATGGTGAAGACCCTGAAGTTGCCATAGACAGCTCTGCTGGGCAAAACCAAGATGCTGATGCTAACCCGCCAGAGGTTGAACCGAATGTAGAGGTTGATACTTCACATCCTCCTGCTCCTCCAAGTCCAACAGCGGAACAACGGGGCTCCACTGCTGATCCGCCAAACCCGGTTAACAAACCGCCAAGCCCTGCTACCAAGGCGCCAAGCCCTGTTAAGAATGTCAATTCATCCAATCCGGCCAAAGATGATGACGTTGTTGTTACTGGCACTGGATATACCACCCCTGGTAATCCGGTTGCTCTATCAAAGCACACTGCCAAGGATGAATTTGCTGCTATGAGCAAGGGGAAGGGGAAGACTGATTTGTTAGCTTATGTCGATCTCTCTGCTCAAGACCTTCACTCCGGCTTATTGAACCGGCTTTTCACAAGCCGTGATTATGAAGCCGGTTTAGTAAATCTGATGAAGGAGCGCTATGAGGTAAACAGTTTTGCTCTTTGCTCTGTACTTTCCTTGCATTGTAGCCCCCAAGGGCCGGTTTGTCTTTTAGAAAGTCAAACCGGGTCTTTGTATATTCTAGATTGTACTTTATGAAATTTCCTTGTGTATTTATGATCAAACACACATTAGCCCCCAAGTGCCATGATTAAAACTTGTATTAATCCTTGGGACTTAAATAATCAGCAGAAAAAATGATCCGCATTAGCCTCCAAGTGCCAAGTGTATAACTGGTTATATGCTTGGGACTTTAACAAAGATATTGACATGCTCTCTTACTGTTGCAGAGTGAGATAAACCAACAAGTCTCGCAAATTGCTGACCTTCAAGAAAATCTAAAATCCCAACAAGCAGAAACCACCAAGGCCAAGGATGAGTTGAGAACCGCCTTAACTACCATGGAGCAGCTCAAAGAATGGTTCAAGTCTGAGCAGGCCAACTAGGATACCGAAAAGGCTGGATTGCTGAAGCGGACGAAAAATGTTGAGTCAACTCTTAAACCGGTGATGGAAGAGCTTATTGGATTAAAGCGCCAAATCAATGCCATGACCACTGCAATATTTGGTAAGCATTGTTTACCAAGACTTTATGAATACTCCACTTTGAAATTTTCTCCGGTTTAACATGAATTTCTTAAACCGCTGTAGGTAGTCGCATTGCTCATCTGGGTTCTGATATGCGGAAAAAACTCAAGGCTGCGTATGCGCGGATTGAACAGCTGTATACCGGCGTCCAACGGGTTATCTGCGCCACTTCTTATGACAATGCGGCTCCAACACTGATCAAAGACACGCTGGACCGTCTATCTATGACGCCAGCCCAGATAGAAGAATTGAAGCGATCCGCTGCCCGGGCTGGCACTTTATTAGCACTGACTCGAGCCAAGGCATGGATAGTTGATCTTGATCCGGCTGATATAGCCAAGGGCTTCCCTAGTGCACAGGAAAACGGCGAAGTATTTGACAACGACACCCTCAAACGGGTAACAAGGGAGATGCGTCCTCTGGCAAGTCAGTTGGCAGAAGAGGTTAACCTAACGGTTCACCGGTCCTTCTATGATGCAATCAATAAATGGGTTGAAGCTGTCATTCCTGAAGTGCAGAACCTTATTCCACCAATCCGTAAGCACACTTACGCCTCTGACATTGATCCAGCTGAGCTCATAAGTGAAGAGGTTGTCTTTCAGGCTTTATCCCAGATTGACTGGACCACCAATGACTTTGAGCCATTGGATGGGGAGGAGGAGGCTGAACCGACGCCAGATGACCCATCTACTTCACATCAACCCGGCGATGAAGGTTAATCCGTCAATTCGGTTGATATGCTAGAAACTGTCCGTTGTGAAACAATTCCATATTTTGGGCCTCTGTGCCTTGTAATAGGGTAGCAAAAACTATTTTGATCTGCTGCCATCGTGCAGGAAGAGATACTTTATGTGATCCGCCATGTCAATGTCAATTTTGGTTCAGGTATCATAATATACAACTCCTGTGTGTGCATAAAAAAGAAAATGGTCCTGGCGGTTTACTGCCGGACGGGTCATAATGCCCAAGAAAGGCTTGATTGAGAATCAAACCGTAAAAATATGAAACGATTTATACCTGTGATGTAATGTCCCTGTTGAATTGGTTGATCAACTTTGATTGTGATAAGGGTGAAAACCCAAATCTGAAATTCTTGTATAACTACATCATGTACTGATGTCGTATAGTAAATCATACCGGGTGATGATGCACACCAGATGACCAAAGCCAGGCCGGGTTAGCAAACTCCGGTTTAAGAATAAGGTCTGTCAACGTGTAGTTGCAAACCAAGCCAGTTTAAAGAATACCAGGCTAATAAGATGACTGACCAGGCTAAGAAAATCGGTTTAATCATAAAGTTTAACAAAAATGCAAATAAAATCGTGTAGTCTAGGCTTTTTGAGGGATGCCAGGCCCAAATTCGAGGCTTTTTGTGGGCTGCTAGGCTGCTGAGTTGAACCATTTAACAAAGCCTTTTAAGATGGACCTCCAACTAACCAATCATAGTTTTAACTTTGACAAGTGCAGGGTCTCAATGAGAGTAACTGTCAAACGTTCGGAGGGCCGTGCCAGGATGACCTGGATAGGAGTGTCTTACTTGATGAAGGCAGGTTAACCCGGGGTTTTAGGTAAATCTACCAGGCTTCCAAGCCCTGGGTCGATACCCAGCTACAAGGGTCCATTCAAACTCCTTGGTATTTGACACAAGGAGCCCCCAAGTAACATGATGAGTTGTGCTCATTGGGTGCCTATGTTTGAGTTGTGCATAGCATCCAGACTCTCTTTGGCCCCTTGGGTGTGAAGCTCCCAAGCTTTGTGGCGTGATAGTCGGTTTAATAGGTAGTACTCCGCTTTGTCAGCTAAAGCCCCCATGTAACTCAAAGGATATTTGAGAAAAAACAGCAGAAGCCCCGCTTAGAGCAACGATGCTGATTTATTTATTAATCATAATATATACATTGTCGAATTATGTACATAAGAAGAGCCTATGGCTCAAGTGTAATAAGGCCGGAGGAGAGCTATGTTCCACGGCCGCCGGGTCTCCTCCTCAGAGTTGCGTGAGTTGTCTCGAACGTCAATGAGGTAGTATGATCCGTTGTGCAGATTCTTGCTGACCACAAAGGGTACTTCCCAAGGCGGGGATAACTTGTGCATATCGGTCTGATCCTGGATGAGGCGGAGCACCAAGTCACCTTCTTGAAAGGTTCTTGTCCTAACCCGGCGGCTATGATAACGCCGTAGGTCTTGTTGATAAACCGCCGATCGAGCCAAAGCCATATCCCGTTTCTCATCTAATAGGTCCAGTGCCTCTTGGCGAGCTTGCTCGTTGTCCGCTTCAATATAATTAGCAACCTGGGGCGAGTCATGACGTATATCACTTGGGAGAACTGCCTCTGCTCCGTATACCATAAAGAAAGGCGTGTAACATGTTGATCGATTGGGGGTGGTATTGATACTCCACAACACAGAAGGTAATTCTTCCACCCAACAACCCGACGTTCGCTTCAAGGGAATCATGAGCCGGGGTTTAAGACCCTTTAAAATTTCTTGATTAGCTCACTCTGCTTGACCGTTGGATTGAGGGTGCGCCACAGATGCTAGGTCAAGCCGGATGTGCTCTCTCTGACAGAAATCCTCCATCTCACCTTTGGAAAGGTTGGTACCATTATCCGTGATGATACTGTGTGGAAAGCCAAAGCGGAAGATAATCTTTTTAAGAAATTGAACCGCCGTAGCTGCATCACACTTGCTAACAGGCTCCGCTTCAACCCATTTGGTGAATTTATCAACTGCCACCAACAGGTGGGTCTTCTTGTCCTGGGAACGTTTAAAGGGTCCCACCCTATCAAGCCCCCAAGTAGCAAAAGGCCAAGTGATAGGAATCATCCGTAGTTCCTGGGCCGGAACATGAGCTCTGCGTGAAATTTTTTGACAAGCATGACATCGCTTTACCAGATCCCCTGCATCAGCATGAACTGTCAACCAGTAGAACCCATGACGAAAAGCTTTTGCAACCAGGGACTTTGAATCGGCATGATGACCACAATCCCCTTCATGAATTTCCCGTAGGATCTCTTGGCCTTCTTCCGGAGAACACAACGCTGAAATACGCCTGAAACGCTACAGCGGTGTAACTCGCCATTGTGAATAACCATGGACTTGGACCGCCGGACTATCTGTCGAGCTAGAACTTCATCATTTGGTAGCTCGCCCCGGCTCATATACGCCAAATATGGAACCGTCCAATCCGGTACATAGTGTAAAGCGGCTACCAACTGATCCTCCGGATCAGGAACAACCAAATCCTCTTCTGTAGGCAACTTAACAGACGGGTTATGCAAGATATCTAAAAATGTGTTAGGAGGTACCGGTTTACGCTGAGATCCAAGCCATCTCAAAGCGTCTGCTGCTTCATTTTTGCGACGATCAATATGCTCAACCTAATACCCTTTGAAATGACTCGCCACAATATCCACCTCACGCCTGTAAGCCGCCATGAGTGGATCCTTAGAATCCCAAGTACCAGAAACTTGCTGAGCCACCAGATCAGAATCTCCGAAACAACAAACTAAACTTAAGTTCATCTCTTTGGCCACATGGAGACCATGGAGTAAAGCTTCATACTCAGCTGCATTGTTAGTACAAGGAAACATCAAGCGGAGGACATAGCAAATTTTATCACCTCGAGGGGAAGTAAGGACAACTCCAGCCCCCGAACCTTCCAACTGCCTGGATCCATCAAAATGAATAGTCCAGTACATATTATTCGATTTATCTTCCGGTGCATGCAACTCGGTCTAGTCATTGATAAAATCCACAAGAGCCTGAGACTTGATGGCTGTTCGAGGTACATATTTTAAACCGTGTGGACCAAGCTCGATTGCCCACTTTGCAACCCGGCCAGTTGCTTCCCTGTTTTGAATTATATCACCCAAAGGAGCAAAACTAACCACTGTGATTGGATGGCCTTGAAAATATTGCTTGAGTTTTTGACTGGCCATAAATACCCCGTACACCAACTTCTGCCAATGTGGATAGCGTTGTTTGGACTCGATCAGGACTTCACTGATGTAGTATACAGGTCGTTGAACCGGATATTCCTTCGCAGCTTCTTTACGCTCAACCACAATTGCCACACTGACCGCTCGGGCATTGGCAGCCACGTATAACAGCAAAGGCTCATGATCAACTGGGGCTGCAAGAACTGGCGGTTCAACCAACTGCCGCTTTAGCTCCTCAAAAGCCGCATTGGCTGCGTCACTCCAGACGAAATCATCAGTCTTTTTCAACATCTGATACAAAGGAATTGCCTTCTCTCCCAAACGACTGATAAACCGGCTAAGGGCTGCAATCTGACCTGCGAGACGCTGAACATCATTGATACACTTCGGTTTAGCCAGGGATGTGATTGCCTTATTTTTTCTGGGTTAGCCTCAATGCCCCTGTTGGATACAAGAAACCCGAGAAGCTTGCCTGCCGGAACACCAAAAACACATTTATCCGGATTAAGCATCATCTTGTAAACTCGAAGATTGTCAAACGTCTCCTTGAGGTCATCTATCAGTGTTTCTTTCTTCCTGGATTTTACCACAATGTCATCCACATAGGCATGAACATTACGCCCAATCTGTGTGTGAAGACAATTTTGCACACAATGCTGATAAGTTGCCTAAGCACTCTTGAGCCCAAAGGGCATGGAAACATAGCAGAAGGCTCCAAAGGGAGTGATGAAGGCTGTCTTCTCCTGGTCCTTAACTGCCATCTTGATCTGATGATATCCTGAATAAGCATCCAAAAAACTCAGGCGCTCACAACCCGCCGTCGCATCAATGATCTGATCAATACGTGGGAGAGCAAAGGGATTGGCCGGGCAAGCCTTATTCAAGTCCGTGTAGTCCACACACATATGCCAAGTGCCGTTTTTCTTAAGAACCAGCACCGGATTGGCCAACCATTCAGGATGAAACACTTCGACGATAAACCCAGCAGCCAACAGCCAGGCTACCTCTTCACCAATTGCCTTGCGCCTTTGTTCATTAAAGCGACGAACAAATTGCTTGACCGATTTAAACTTCGGATCAATATTAAGAGTGTGCTCAGCGAGTTCCCTCGATACACCTGGCATGTCAGAAGGCTTCCAAGCAAAAATGTCCCGGTTCTCACGGATGAACTCGATGAGCGCGCTTTCCTATTTTGGATCCAGATTGGTGCTGATGCTGAACTGCTTGGATGAATCTCCAGGTACGAAGTCAACAAGCTTAGTCTCGTCAGCCGGTTTGAAATGCAGGGTTGGGTCATGCTCAGTGGTGGGCTTCTTCAGAGGGGTCATATCTGCCGGATCAACATTCTCCTTATAAAACTTTAGCTCCTCTGTAGCACAAACCGCCTCAGCATAAGCCGCATCACCTTCCTTGCAATCCAACGCGATTTTCCGACTTCCATGAACCGTGATAGTCCCTTTATGACCCGACATCTTGAGCTGCAAATAAATATAACAAAGCCTTGCCATGAATTTTGCATAAGCCGGCCGCCCAAACAGTGCATGATACGGGCTCTGGATTCTCACTACCTCAAAGGTCAATGTCTTAGACCTAGATTCATGCTCATCGCCAAACACCACTTCCAAAGCGATGTTTCCTACAGGATACACCGATTTACCTGGTACCACACCATGAAAAACAGTGTTGGACGGTTTAAGATTCTTATCTGTCAACCCCATGCGGCGGAATGTCTCATAATACAGAATATTGATACTGCTTCCTCCATCCATGAGTACTTTGGTGAACTTATAACCTCCCACCTGAGGCGCCACCACCAGAGCTAGTTGACCCGGATTGTCAACCCGGGGCAGATGATCCTCCCTACTCCACACAATAGGTTGTTCCGACCACCGCAGATAATGTGGAACTGCCAGTTCAACAGCATTGACTGCCCTCTTGTGAAGCTTCTGATCACGCTTGCACAGACTAGTGGTTAACACATGATATTGCCCACCATTCAACTTCTTTGGGTGACTCTGGTAACCCGACTGCTGCTGATTCCCTTGATTATTCTGCTGGTTATTACCACCTTGGTTGTTCTGGTTGCCATGATTATTCTAAAACCCAGAGTTTGAACCGCCGCCACCATGGAAACCTGGACCTGAACCGCCCGACGGACCCTAATCATACCGAAAGAGATCAGAGTGTTTGAATTCCTTCATAATATTACAATCCTTCCAAAGATGCGTTGCGGGAACCTCCTTGGTCCCATGCTTTGGACAGGGCTGATTCAACAAACGCTCAAGATTCATCGCCCCGCCGCGCTGGGGCGGTTTACCTTTTCGGCGCTGCACATTAGCGTTAGCCACAAAATCTGAATCCACTTTACGTTTACCATTATTCCCATGGCCTCATTGGTTGTGCTGCTATCCCTTTGCACCGCCATTCTTCTTTCCCTTCTCCGGTTTCTCATTATCAGAATCGGGATCCTTGGTATTATCAGAATCGGCATACTTTACCAAGGCTGCCATGAGGGTTCCCATGTCGTTGCAGTGGCGCTTGAGCCGTCCCAACTTCATCTTCAGGGACTTAAACCGGCAATTGCGCTCCAGTGTGATAATCGCTTGACCAGCGTTAATCCGGTCGGACGAGTGCAACACTTCTGAGACCCGGCATACCCAATGAGTTGTGGACCCGTTCTCTCCTTGAACACAAGCATCCAGATCCACAATGGACATGGGCTGTTTGCACGTGTCTTTGAAATTGGCTATAAACTGGGCCTTCAACTGATCCCATGACTCGATTGAATTAGCTGGTAGATTTTTCAACCAGGTACAGGCTGTTCCTTCCAACATCATCATGAAGTAATTTGCACAAGCTGCTTCATCTATATCCAGCATCTCCATTGCCATCTCATAACTCTTGGCCCACGCCTGAGGTGGCTGATCCGTCGTGTAATTAGGCACTTTGCATGGACCCTTGAAATCTTTGGGCAGACGCACATTACGGAGAGCCGGAATAAGGCACGACACTCCCCAGGAACTGAAGGCAAGCCCGGTGCCTCGGTCAACTGACGCCGCTGGCTGAACTGGGGCGGGTTGATAACGACCCAAAGCGGCCTCCCTTCGTGCCCTGCCATGATCCACCACATCTTGAGCATTGCGATGCCACGCGCTGCTAGACACCTCCGGTTCATTCATACGCCTACTATAACTTGGGCTCGGATGAGGGGTTGAATGAATTCTATCCCGACTATATGAATAAGCTTGCTGCTGCACCACGGCAGTTTGAAGAAGGTCTCTCGCCCGAACGTCTCGACTGCTGCTATTGAATCACCATCCATCGGAATGGCTGCCAGGCGTGAGGCTGCGGCAATCATGTTATCCAGAGGGCTCGAGAAGTGACCCGGCGGATTAGACACATACTGCGGTGGGTTATCTGTTCGTCGGGTGGCTCCGTCATCTGTAGTTGATCCGGAGCTGTCCTAGGCACCTCAGTCCGGTTTGCAGCTGCCGGATTGCTCGGCCCAGCGCCTGGCGTCTGAAACAGATTTAACCCTTCATAAACCGGCGACAGACATGACCGGTACTTCCTTCACATTACATCCACTGATGCGGTCTGATCCAGCATGAGCTGGTAATTCTGTGCATGTATCTGCTGTGATTGGGCATCCAAAGCGTCCCGTTCTTCAGCCATCCTAGCATCCCCAGCTGCCAGGTCCTCCTTAGCCTATGCTATTTGGTCCTTCAGTTTCACAACGTCCGCGTTGTGCTGATCTCGCGTCTCCGGGGTGACTGTCGCGGTTAACAAGGTCGCCCAGGCGTTCATCAAACCAGAGAGGACTTGCGCCGGACGACGCGCCGGGGCTCCTGCCGTGGCTGTTGATCCGGTATTCATCGCCGCGGTAGATGAAGACTAGAACATGGGCTGTGTTCCGGCCATGTAAATAGCAACCCGGCTTGGCGGTTCAAGGAGGTCCGGAATACTGTTGCCATCAGAATATCCTTCGAACACACCGCTATGAATCTGGTACAAGGACTCAGTTTCGCCAGTGGATGACTCGCCGTCGGAGTATACGGCTGTCTCGCCTTCAGACACCGGTTCAGATCCAATCCCATGGACACATCCTACGAACGCACACTTCACGGCGGGCTTAACCCGGGCTGGACTCGCCCGCTGAGCCGTCTCGACGAGGTCGGTGCAGATGTCCGGCTCAGGGGCCGGTTTGCCGATCTTGCCGATGAAGACATGAATTCCGCCGAAGGGAACCCGGTACCCGTACTCGATTGAGCCGGCCTCGGGGCCCCATCCTTCGTCGTCGATGTAGAGCTTGCCGCGACGAATTTTGGTCATCCGGCTGATCACGTACCCCTTGAGTCCTTCAGAGCAGCCCTTCAAGAACTCGACACCATCATGCGATAGCCCCATGGTGGGTGCCAACTGTCATGGAATTAACACGTTAGATGTCCTCATGAAAGGACTTAGTCGTGGAGCCATCCCTACGGGTTAGCTTGAAGGTGTTAAACCGGACAAGGGACACGGGAGTTTATACAAGTTCGGCCCCTTCGATGAAGGTAAAAGCCTACTCTAGTTGTGATGAGATTGATTGGGTTTCGATGACCAGGGAGCGAAATACGCTTGCCTCAGTCTCGAATTGTTGTCTGTCGTCCCTGAACCGCCGTCGGGTCGTCCCTTTATATACACAGGTTGACGCCCGGCCGGTCTACAGAGCCCCGAGGCCGACTCATACAAAGTGTCCGGCTCGATCTCTCCTTTCCTAACTTATATTACAAGTTTACATAGTCATGGCGGTTTACCACTACGGGTCCTAATCCGCCTTTGGGTTGCGGGCTTCTAAGCTTCATTAGTAAAATGCCATCTTCTGGATCTTTATGGGCTTCAGCATAGTCGAGGGTGAACCAGGCCTTGCTGGCCGGTTTACACTCACTAGCTATATCCTCAACACCACTGCCGACAGCCATCGCACCCGCAACACCCTCAACGTATCAGCAGATGCCTACACGACATCGCAAGAGAGGTGGTACTCTTCCCTATGTGCTTAAGTTATTGATCTCACCCAAAAAATAAATCATAAATTGTTTACTGTACTTTTCTTGTCCGTACCAAATCGTAGTGGCTAGTTGAAAGCAAACATTGGTTGCAAAGTAGTTTTGTCTGGTTTGCACCTTCAGATCCGCCATGGCACGGTCACTATACTCGTAAAGCTTATGGTTTCCCCCCATTTATATTCACTACCATCATCATAGGTGCTTCGTGTCGTCCTAGCACTGCTCCTCAAGACCTCAACCCAAAGCTTACGTGTTAAAATATGAATCCGATACGATGCTCATATCACTGAAACAGAGAACGTGTAATTAGTCACCTAATATTCCTATATTCGTTTCAAAAAGCATGCGTGCCACCCACTGGTCCAGCTAGTTCCACTTTCCTGATTTTACTCTTGATGCTTAGGGTTTCCCCTTTTATCTACTCTACTATGATCTGCGTAGGTGCTTTCTTTCATACTAGCATTACTCCACCCTTCAAGCTAAACAACACAACACTCAAAATTCCAAAGCTTACTTGCACAAATATGATTGTGCTATGATACTGATATTAGTTAACATACACATTTAATTGGTTAGCTAAAGGCCCCACTTGAGTTTCCAAATGCATGTTGCGACATATAGAGAGACAGCAGAATTGCATTTCTTTGTCACTTGTTGACTGTTGTCAGATATCGTGTTCCGGCAAAACCCTTAAGGTTCGAACTCTGGGGTGCCCACAAAGATCTTCTCCCTACCAATCCACGCCCCAAAGCCTCATCGCGAATCTAAGGTACATGATGAACACACAAGGGACACGAGGTTTATACTGGTTCAGGCCACCATTGTGGTGTAATACCCTAATCCAGTGTGTGGTGTGGTGGATAGCCTCTGGGCTGATGATGAACAATACAGAGGAAGAACAGCCTCGCGAGGGGTGTTCTTGAGCTGGTGCAGTGTTCTATTTGGGATGGATTTGATCAGATCTAGATGAGATGATCTCTATTGTGGTGGCTATCTCTATATATAGAGGCCTTGGTCCTCTTCCCAAATATTGAGCGGGGAGGGAGCCACTATCGGTGTCAAAGCCGACGGATCTCGGGTAGGGGGTCCCGAACTATGCGTCTAGGTGGATGGTAACAGGAGACAAGGGACACGATGTTTTACCCAGGTTCGGGCCCTCTTGATGGAGGTAAAACCGTACGTCCTGCTTGATTGATATTGATGATGTGGGTATTACAAGAGTAGATCTACCACGAGATCAAGGAGGCTAAACCCTAGAAGCTAGCCTACGGTATGATTGTTGTTATGGTTGTTGTGTCCTATGGACTAAAACCATCCGGTTTATATAGACACCGGAGAGGGCTAGGGTTACACAGAGTCGGTTACAATGGTAGGAGATCTACATATCCATATCGCCAAGCTTGCCTTCCACGCCAAGGAAAGTCCCATCCGGACACGGGAAGAAGTCTTCAATCTTGTATCTTCATAGTCTTGGAGTCCGGCCGATGATGATAGTTCGGCTATCCGGACACCCCCTAATCCGGGACTCCCTCGGTAGCCCCCGAACCAGGCTTCGATGACGACGAGTCCGACGCGTATATTGTCTTCAGCGTTGCAAGGCGGGTTCTCCTTCAAATTCCATGTGCCTGCCGAATAGTGTCCGGCTTCCTTATAAATGTTGAGCTCCTTGGCTTCCACATCCAATAATGGCCCTCTTCCACGTGTCATATGAATGCGAAAAGCTAGGGTATTTTTGCGTTTTACCCCCTAGCCACGCGAATGAGCTGCCTATAAGAGAGGCGAGGATCTAGATCCAACTCACACCATCCTCCTTCCGCAAGTATTCATCGAAGCGCCTCTGACAAAAATCCATTCCATCATGGATAGTCGACGCGACTCCTCCTCTCGCGCTCCCAGCCCTCAGCCAGGAGATTGGGGGAGATGTTCAGTTCCACACAGCGAGCTAGTGACGCTCCAAACCGAGGGATATCTTCCCCCAGCCTTCATGGTTCCGGTTCGAGCCGGACTGGCCACCCACAGGGGTGGAAAGCAGGCGGAGAACGTTCCCAATCCCTCCAAAGGAGAGCGGGTATGCTTCGTCCCTTATCTAATAAGGGGACTCGGATTTCCGATACATCCGTTTCTCCGGGGGCTCCTGGAGTTCTATGGACTCCAGCTTCACCACCTTTGCCTCCATTCTGCACATCGCGGGCTTTGTAGCTCTTTGCGAGCCGTTCTTGGGCGTCGAGCCCCATTTTGCACTGTGGAAGAGATTGTTTTGCCTCGTACCCCGTTCTCACGAGGGGTCGATATATCAAGTGGGCGGAGCCGAAATATGGCGCATCGCCGGGACCGGATATCTATCTGGAACCCCTAAGAAGGCGTCCGAAGACTGGCCTTCGGAATGGTTTTATATGAAGGACGCCTCTCTGCCGGATCCAGTTTGGATCGGCCTCCCGGAGTTCAGCAACGCTCCCTTGAAGAAATGCCTGAGTTGGCGCCCGCGGAGCCCTCAACGGGAAGATGATGGGAGCGTCCAATATATGATGGGCCGGATAAGGTTACTGGCCCACTCCGGATTGACCATGATTGGAGTAATGGCCACGTGCATTATGTGAGGGGTGCAGCCGCTCCAATATAGGGGCCACCCCATGTGGGATTTCAACGGGGAGGATGACGCCACCCGTCATGGCCGCAAGGGGCCGGGATCGGCCGCCGATCTGGTGAAGATCCTGTCCGGCTTGTACAAGGGGGAGAAGGAGGACTTCCTCTGCACGAGTCCATTGAATGGATTCTCCATGAATAACCCTCGGAGCTGGGTAAGCGGATGTTTATCTGTCCGATCCATATTCCCAAAGTCAAGTGTCTCACATTGTGATTCTGATGCAGGAACTGCGCCGGGACGTGGAGGGCATACAAAGCCTGACTCCACAGCCTGAGGATCCGGGACGATCCCTTGATCCGGCCTCCGAAGAGGATCCGGACATAAAGGTGGAGCTGATTGACGGGGTGTTCCACCAACTTAGCATGGACAATGCTCTAGTCGCCATTACGGCTGACTACCCCGGTTTATCTCCGGCTTCCCAGGTGACTACGACCGGAGTCCTGACACCATCATTTGATCCATGCTCATTTCTGACCATCTTATACCAATGGTGCATCGCAGGAGGCTCCTTTAAGGCGGGAAGCTGAACCCGCGGCGGCTGACCAGCAAGGGTCAGTTCGGCCCAGCAGGCGGAAGAGGAGTGCGGCGCGAATGGAAACATCGCCGCAACGGTACGGTGCACCACTGTTTTTAAGGGAAAGATCCCTAGGAGGTATATTGACGCTCATGATTTTCCCAGGAGGAAGAGCGCTCGCCGGACAGTGTCCGGAGAGGTTGCCAATCAAGCCTCCGCCAGCCATGCTCCAACGCGTGGTTCGGAAGGGAGGCGAACACAAGGCATGAGTCAGATGCTCCTCCAACGGAGGATACCGACAGGCTGTCCGCCACCAGGTCTGAGGTGGAGAGCGCCATGAATCACAGGCGCCGCCGAACGGTTCTTCGTGACGCGTGTTTCTCTCCGGAGGCACTAAATGCCTTTAATGCGGGAGACGCGCACCTCCGTGCCGCTCGAGATGGTTTAACCAGAGCCACGGAGCAGTATGTGAAAGACATACGGGTGAGGAATTTTAATAGTTATATATGCCAGTAGCCCCCGAGACTTAAAGTAGTTAGAATAACTGATTTAAGGATCATTTGTTTATGCAGGATCTTACGGAGAAGAATACCTGTCTGTCCCAGGAGCTTCAAGAGTGCAAGGCCCAACTTGAGGCCGCACTAGCCGCCGCAAGGGGAGCCACAAAGACCCCCTCTAGTAATACATACTTCGAAAAGATAAGTAATTTATGAAGTGCGGCGTGTGCGTAAGTCTTACAATTAAATTGGAGAGGGTGCCGGACTGGAACCAGACTAGCAACATCTGCTACGCGAGCTGAAGGCCGGCGAGAAGGTGCTTATGAGGGTGCGGCAGGAGAGGAACAAACTCCAAGATGCCAACACCTAGCTGGGCGAAGAACTAAAAGATGTTCGGGTCCAGCTGTCTGACTCCGTAAAGGAGAATCGGCGGCTTCATCGTGGCATTTACAGTAAGTGCTTGAGCAAACTCCTTTGAAAAGAAGAGTTCAGCGAGGAAGTCGATTGACAGAAATGTGTTTGTAGGTGCGCTCACGGGTCGTCCGGCGGAGGAAATGCCTGCTTCCACGGGTGACCTTCTTCCCGAGCTTCTGCAACTGCACGAACGTATTCGGCAGGTGATGAGCGGCGTCATCCAGGCCTTATGGCCGTCCGTCTCCCTACGCGAGGGTCTTGGAGGGCTTGCTGACAAGTTTCAGGGAGTACGGCAGCGCTTCCGTCTGTGGAAGATATCGGCCTGCCGTCAAGGCGCCAGAGAGGCCTGGGCCATGGTAAAGACGCGGTACACGAAGGCTGATCCAAACCACATGGCCGAGGTCGGACCTGTGGGGCCCGATGGGAAGGAGATCCCTGTGAGCTTAATGTACGGCCAAGTAGAGTTGGCCGCGAAATATTCCCAACAGGACTGTAAACTAGACAGCCTGTTAGATGGGATTGAGGAGGAGTTCAATCAGTCAATTTGACGATGTAATTTTAAAATGAC
This sequence comes from Triticum dicoccoides, assembly GCF_002162155.2. NCBI lineage: Eukaryota > Viridiplantae > Streptophyta > Magnoliopsida > Poales > Poaceae > Triticum > Triticum dicoccoides. Next base: position 561,902,745 of record NC_041391.1, on the reverse strand, counting down.
ATGTAAAATGCCTTCTAGCCGGATTGTAGATCGTTTGTCTTTGCAGACCTTTTCGCGTCAACCTCGGGACCCAACAGTCCAGAGTGTGTCCGAATACCCTAGCGGTTATAAAAACCGGGGCATGCATGGAGACCAGGCGTAGGCGTCATTAGTGCTTTATCAGACAAGTGCCCAACTAGTTATGTTATATTACATGGTTAGTAAGAAACATCTTCTAGGGAGAATAGTTCCATTAGGGGTTCCTTTCCCTGGGAGGCATGCCCTAAGGTGCATGTCCGTACTGCGAAAAGAGCAGAAAAAGCATTTGGGGGCAGATAAGTTTAAATAAGTAATAAATCATCTTTCAAGTCACCGACCGAATATTCCCTTAAGAACGCTAGCTTTCGGCTTCACCCAGTCTGAGGTACACATCCGGCTGACCCGGCAGTAACAATCGCAGAGGTGCTCCCTTTACCTCCTAGCCTAACAATCGGGAACGTAGGGGTAAGCACAGGAGCCAGGCAACCCAGGTTGGCCAAAACTCAAGTCATATAGATGCATATAATGGTGAATAAAAGGTACATGCGGAAGTATGACACATGTGTTGGGCATGAAGCCCGTATAAATAAGCTTCTGTTAAAGAAGCCCCCAGGTATAATGAGTGCTGGTAGCACATCAAGTGTGTGCGAACAATGGGCGGATCATCCCGTCAAAGGCTTTTACTAAAAAAGGGGGAAGAAGGAGGGGAACAAGAGACAGTGAAAATGTAAAAGGTGGACGGAGGAGGGAGACGAACTCTGAGTCCGGTGCTAGGCATAGAATCTTCGGAGACGGGCTACGTTCCATGGGTTCAGCTCGAGTTGGTTGTCAAATGCGTTACGTAGACGGTATGCTCCGCCGGTCAGGACTTGGTCGATGATGAAGGGACCTTCCGATTTGGGCTTGAGTTTGTCCTTTTTCTTGTCCGGTAGGCGTAGAACAAGTTCGCCAACATTGTAAGTTTTGGCCCATACTTCTCTGCTTTGATATCTTCGAGCCTGCTGCTGGTAGAATGCGGAACGAGCTTTTGCCACGTCCCGCTCCTCCTCTAAGGCGTCCAAACTGTCCTGCCGATCCAACTCGGCTTCTCTTTCTTCGTACATGCGCACGCGAGGTGAGTCATGAATTATATCGCAGGGCAAAACTGCCTCTGCGCCGTACACCATAAAAAATGGTGTGAATTCGGTAGTGCGGTTCGGCGTGGTCCGCAGCCCCCAGAGTACGGAGTTGAGCTCCTCTACCCAGTGCGTGTTAGATTCTGTGAGGGACCGCACTAATCTAGGTTTGATGCCGCTCATGATTAGACCATTTGCTTGTTCGACTCGACCGTTAGTTTGGAGGTGATAGACTAAAGTGTAGTCGAGCCTGATGCCCATGTTTTTGCACTAGAGTTTAACCTCGTCGGCCGTGAAATTCATGCCGTTATCAGTGATGATGCTGTGGGGGACACCATAACGGTGTACTACCCCGGACATGAAGTCTATCACGGGTCCGGATTCGGCCGTTTTAACTGGCTTGGCCTCTATCCATTTGGTGAATTTGTCCACCATGACCAATAGGTATTTTTGCTTGTGGGTTCCCCCTTTAAGGGGTCCAACCATATCAAGCCCCCAGACCGCGAGCGGCCAGGTGATGGGTATAGTTTTGAGGGCGGTGGGTGGCATGTGGCTTTGATTAGCAAAGAGCTGGCAACCGACGCATCGTTGGACTAAGTCCTGAGCATCTGCCCGGGCAGTCGGCCAATAAAATCCTGTACAGAAGGCCTTGCCTACAAGGGCCCGAGCTGCGGCGTGGTGCCCACCGAGTCCGGCGTGAATTTCAGCCAGGAGATTTCGCCCTTCCTCTTCGGAGATACACCTTTGAAGGACTCCGGTTGTTCTTTTCTTATAAAGTTCTCCCTCATGGACCTTGTAGGTTTTAGATCGCCGAACTATGCAGCGGGCCTCATTTTGGTCTTCGGGGAGTTCCTGCCTAGTTAAGTAGGCTAGGAATGGTTCCATCCACGGGGCGATTACTGCCATTATTTCATGGGCTGAGGGTGTTATTTCATTGGCTGAGCCACCGACTGTGTCAGAATGTTCCGTGTTGGGTGGCGAAGTTGTTTCCGGGTTGCTATTTCCGGACTCCTCTTCCCATAGTACGGATGGCTTAAAGAGCCGCTCCAGGAAGATGTTTGGAGGGACGGCGTCGCGTTTTGCGCTAATGTGTGCCAATATGTCGGCTGCCTGGTTATTATCCCGGGCTACATGGTGGAATTCGAGTCCTTCGAATCGAGCTGACATTTTTAAGACGATGTTACGATAGGCTGCAATTTTCGGATCCTTGGCGTCAAAGTCTCCATTTACTTGGGATATTGCGAGGTTTGAGTCCCTGCGCACCTCTAGGCGTTGAATACCCATGGAGATTGCCATCCGGAGACCATGTAGAAGGGCCTCGTATTCGGCTGCATTGTTAGAGTCCGTGTACATTATCTGAAGTACGTATTGGACTGTGTCTCCGGTTGGGGACGTCAGTACGACGCCAGCCCCCAAGCCGGCCAACATTTTGGAGCCGTCGAAATGCATGATCCAATTGGAGTATGCGTCGTACTCTTTAGGGAGTTCGGCTTCGGTCCATTCGGCGCTGAAGTCAGCCAAAACTTGCGACTTTATAGCTCGCCTTGGTTTGTAGGTTATGTCAAATGGTAAGAGCTCAATGGCCCATTTTGCAATCCTGCCCGTCGCGTCGCGGTTGTTTATAATGTCGTTGAGGGGTACTTCGGAGGCCACTGTTATCGAGCACTCTTGAAAGTAGTGCCACAGCTTCCGGGATGCCATGAACACCTCGTACGCTATCTTTTGATAATGTGGATACCGGGACTTGCATGGGGTTAAGACAGTGGATACATAGTACACTGGTTTTTGAAGAGGGAATTTGTGTCCTTCTGTTTCTCGTTTGACGACGAGCGCTGCGCTGACAACTTGATGTGTTGCCGCGATGTATAATAACATTGGTTCGCCTAGGTTGGGCGCGGCCAGGACCGGATTTGTTGCTGATATGGCCTTTATTTCTTCGAGTCCGGCCGTGGCAGCATCCGTCCACTCGAAGTGTTCGGTGCGCCGGAGGAGGCGGTAGAGAGGTAATGCCTTTTCTCCCAAACGGGAGATAAAGCGGCTTAGAGCCGCCACGCATCCAGTCAGCTTTTGTATTTGTTTGAGGTCTTTTGGGATATCCAGTTGTGACAGAGCTCGGATCTTGGCTTGGTTTGCTTCAATTCCTCTACCGGATACAATGAAGCCCAAGAGCTTTCCGGCTGGTACGCCGAAAACGCATTTTTCTGGGTTGAGCTTAATGTCATATGCTTGGAGGTTGTCGAATGTGAGCCTCAAATCGTCTACTAGAGTTTCGACGTGTTTGGTCTTAACGACCACATCATCTACGTATGCCTCCACTGTTTTGCCGATCTGGGCACTACTAGGAAAAGGCATGCTAGTGGCACACCGAATTTGCCTTCTAATGGCGCACTACTGGTGCGCCACTGGCATCACGCCATTAGAATTAAATTCTAATGGCGCACCACATGTGCGCCATTAGTATCTGGTGTTCTAATGGCGCACCACGTAGTGCGCCATTAGTATAGCCCACAGTGCGCCACTATTATCTGCTATACTTATAGCGCAGCACATGGTAGTGCGCCATTAGTAACAACTTTTTTAATTCTTTTCTTCTTAATCTCAGGTCACTATTTCACATATGAGATATTCAACACATATATATATACAACAAGCATCCATATAGCAATCATATCCAACACACAAGTTTCATCATATATACATACATAGCCAACACATAGTTCCGTCGTTACAAAAGTTTCACATTGTTCATCCAACACCGTTATCCATCAATTCACAAAAGTTTCACATTGATACAAAATAAAAACACAAATGGAAAAGAAGCACCCCATCCACGCAAGCTTCCGTCAATTAAATCAAATCTGCAAAATGATAAACAAGAAGTTAGAAGAAGAAAAAGAAGAAGACTAGAAGAATACTAGAAGAGGAAGAACACTAGAAGAAAAATAAGGAGAGTTTTGGAAAAGAAGAAGAATAAGAAGAAGACTATAAGATTATTATGTAAACTTGATCATTTTGTGCTAACATAAGTTATTTTGGAGCTAACCTATAGGAAACTAAGCATATAAGGTCTAAGTTAGTATATTAGAGCCAACTTAGGTAAAATGAAGCTAACCTATGTCATTTTGGAAAAGAAGAAGAATAAGAAAAAGACTATAAGCTTATTATGTAAACTTGATCATTTTGTGCTAACATAAGTTATTTTGGAGCTAACCTATAGGAAACTAAGCATATAAGCTCTAAGTTAGTATATTAGAGCCAACTTAGGTAAAATGAAGCTAACCTATAGGAAACTAAGCATATTAGAGATAACATAGGTAACTAAGTATATATATATATAT
>NC_041391.1:561894539-561897904 GCF_002162155.2 Triticum dicoccoides | reverse complement strand
TAGCTAACCTATAGGAGATCTGACATACCTGACAAAGTAGGAAGTTCTTCTCCTTCTTCTCCTTCATCTCCATGATGCGCCTAGAGCGGCGAGGCGGTGGAGGCAGTGGAGGTAGTGGGATGTAGTCTTCTACCACAATTGGCGTGGTCATGTCGCCCAGCTGTGGGATCGCCGGCGGCACCACCGGTGCGTGGTCATTGTCAGGCACCACCACCATCGCGAGGCCACCTTCAGGCACGACCATCGCTAGGTCATCCTCAGCCACCTCCATCTCTTGCCCATGGTCAGCCACCACCATCTCTTGCCCTTGGTCAGCCACCACCAGCGCTAGGTCATCCTCAGCCTGATGCCCATCGTCATCATGCAGCTCCTCATCCTTCACGATGAGCATGTTGGCGTCGTTGTCGTACCTGAAGACAAGGAAGTACCCCAGCTGCAGGTCGTAGGCACGGTAGAACTTCTCCCACCCACGAGACAAGTACATGTGGCCCTTCTTGATCGCCAACTGCACATCCCACCGCCTGCGAAACCCGCTGCCGGCCTGTCGCAGCTTCACATTATTTGGCGGATCTTCACCCATCAGCATGTTCATAAAACTGTCAGGCAGCCTCTGCAGTTTGGGAAAATGAGTGATGTAGCAAACAACAGATATCATAATGAGATGGGTGAAGGGGAGATCTCTCGTTTTATATACCAGCGTCATGGATGATACTGAAGCCTCAAGTATGATAGTGAAGAACTCGGAAGCATCCAACTCGTACTGCGGTGCCGCAGATCGGCGGTGGCTGCTTCCCGCCATCTCTGATAAGCAGTAGAAGAGACCAATTAGTACCCATGCATGATAACAGGCATTAGTCGCAAGTACCCCATATGTCCTATTTTTAGCAAAGGCATGCTAAAATTCACAGAAAATTTCAGCATGACCTTTGCTGAAAATAGGACATATGGACTGCCCGAATTTGCCGGAACGGAAGTTAATCGACATTCCGGCAAACTCAAGGGCCTCTCGGGGTACCTGCAAATTCATCACGACACAATGGTTGGAGACAAAACCCAACAAACTAGCAAGTCTTTCTCAATGTGATCACAAGTAATTCAGAGGCATCACAATAAAGCAACACCCTGCACTAGCCTAAAAACAAGTGAAGTTTCACCCATATAAGAACAACTTTATAAAATCAAAGAAGTTGCTAAATTTTTTGTATCCTTCATACACACTGGAGTACAATGCTTTATAATGTTCCATCATCATTACAGAAATCCAAGACCATGTGTTCCATCATCATCATCATTACAGAAATCCAAGAAACATCATGCTTTTTAACAGTTTTCAGTTTGGACAGAATACTGAAAACTACAGTTTGGACAGAATTCCTAACACTTTGGTCTTCTAGTTAGAAAACAAAACTGACATAATTCTAGATGCCATAACTGAATTTTTTGACAGTAGCTCAAGTTTTTGACAGTATCTCCTAACAGTAGCTCCTAACTGAATTTTCTGCTTAAAGGGAAGGCTGACTTAAGTGGCAAGATGATACAATTTGCGTAACAGAACAATATATGCATCTTAATATAACACCATCTCCTAACAGAAATAGTATCCCAGGTTTCCATCTTAATACCACAAAGAATTACATAAAAAAATCCAGGATCATTTTTTCTAGAGAAAAGCATCATTATAAGGGGCCTGGCCTTCAAACTAACCAATTTCCGAGGCCTGACCTTCTTCATAGGAGAATCTGAATTAGTTCAAATTCAAAATTTATCACTTTGAGATAATAAATCAAATCCACAGTACAATCTAAAATAACAAGAAACAGAACTCAGTTGTTCCAATCTATATGCCACTGGATGAAGGTCAACATCTATGAATTAACTCAATCCCTGAAGCAACTAGTTGGAACTTGCAAGGGCATGTACTCTACTACTACCTAGCAACAGGGCAGTCCTGCAGTTCTTGTTGTTTGCTGCAAGATGAAACTTATTAAGCATTCTGCCTAGACATCATTAATGGAACAACCGAACTGACTCTTCAATCACATCCATTGCACCTTCCCTGGAGAACAATGCCCTCATCTATTTTACCATCTCAGAAAGTTCACGGTCTATTTTCCTATCCCAGGCTGAGCAACTAACACAACCTTCTCATGTTCACCGCTAGAAAGTAGAAACATCCCATCTCTAATGAAAAGATAGCACAGTTTCAAAAAGAAAACAAACATAAGTAGCAGGAACTCTGATTCTCCTATATAGTTACAAAAAATGCAGTACAAAAATGCAGTGCAATTTGAATTGTGAACCCTAACTTTTGGAGCATGTGCTTTCTGTCTTGAAATTCCTTTTGGAGCATCGGTTGGAAGGAATGGGGAATGGTGGAGAGAGGGAGGAAGGAGGAAGGAGGAGAGGTACCTGGTCGCCGGAGGGGTCGGAGTCAGGGTCGGCGAAGGGGTCGGGGTCGGGGTCCGAGCTCGTCCGGGTCCTCGCTCACCGCGGTCGAAGGAGAGCAGGGGCCGGTGGCGGAGGATGGTAGGGGCAGGCCGGGTGGGCACGTCGGGGCCGCGCTCGCCGTCTGCTGCAGGGGACGGAGGAGGCCCTCGCTCGTCGGAGGGAGGAGGAGAGGAGAGGAGCGGGCGGCGCGCGCTCGGCCGATCCCGTTCGGGGGGCCCGGGGGCGGCGGGGGTGGACTCCTGCGGGGTTCGGGGCGGCGGCGTCGGAGCAGCGCAAGACCACAGCGGCGGCGGCGGCACCGACGTCGTGCAGGCGCGACGGACGGAGGGGGCGGAGCAAGGGAGCGGCGGCGTATGGTTGGGTCGAGTGGATCTGGCGAGGGAGGGAGGGAGGCAACAGTGAGAGGGGAACAGGTGAACTAGGGAGAGGGATCTAATGGCGCACGCAACCCTGGTGCGCCATAAGTACAACCACTCTAATGGCGCACCCCGCCACGGTGCGCCATTAGAATTTATCAAAATAGAAATAATTTTTTAAAAAATATCATCAAATTTGTTATTTGAAAATATTTATGAATATGAAAAAATATCATCAAATTTATTATTTGAAAATATCATCAAATTTCTTATTTGGAAATATAATCAAATTTGTTTTTTTTTGCAATTTTAGTTCCATCCATTTGTGACGATGGAGCGGGCCGGGGAGGGTGCGGGGGAGAGGGTGCGATGGGACGTCGGCGGCGGTGGAGTGGGGAAGGGTGCGGGGGGTCGGCGGCGGCGGTGGAGTGGGGAGGGTGCAGGCAGGGGGTCGGCGATGGAGTGGGAATGGTGTTTTTTATATTTATTTGTGTTTAAATATGTTCAAACTTGTTTAAATCATAACAGCAATATTTTTTATGCATTTTAAATGCTGTTTTT
>NC_041391.1:561867669-561894529 GCF_002162155.2 Triticum dicoccoides | reverse complement strand
ATTTGTGTTTAAATATGTTCAAACTTGTTTAAATCATAACAGTAATATTTTTTATGCATTTTAAATGCTGTTTTTTATATTTATTTGTGTTTAAATATGTTCAAACTTGTTTAAATTATAACAGTAATATTTTTTATAAAAATAGTAAAAAAAAATTAAAAAATATGTTCAAAAAGTGCGGGTGCGGGGGGCCGGGTGCTCCGGCGGTGGAGCGGGGGAGGGTTGCGATGGGTGGAGCTAGCGGGGGAGGGTGCGGGTGCGATCGAGATGGAGGGGGATCGAGATCGAGATGGAGGGGGAATCGAGATCAAGTGTCCTCATGAATTCAAAAAGTGCCCATGAAATTTAAAAATATTCATGATATCAAAAAGTGCCCATGAAATACAATCGAGAAATGAAGACTACGATTTAAAGTGCCCATTAGTAGTTTTGCAAAAAAGTAAAAATAATAAGTATGTATACTAATGGCGCATCACCTAAGAGTGCGCCATTACTAGTTTAAACTAGTAATGGCGCACTGCGCGGCGATGCGCCATTAGTAGTTTTGCAAAAAAAAGAATAAAACAAAATTTACAGTAATGGCGCACTGCCTGCTTGGTGCGCCATTAGTAGTTATAGATAGTAATGGCGCATGATGGACCAGATGCGCCATTAGTATGTATGGGAAAATGGAGAAAAATAATTCATACTAGTGGCGCACCCTGTTTACGGTGCGCCATTAGTGTCTTCCACACTAATGGCGTATCACAAGCAGGTGCGCCATTAGTATATAGTAGTGGCGCACTGCTTCCACGGTGCGCCATTAGAATCAATCCTATCTATAGCCCTTTTCCTAGTAGTGGGGTAGGCAGACATGTCTGAATCATGCGCTGATATGTTGCGCCGGTGTTTTTAAGTCCGAAGGGCATTGTGTTGAAGCAGAATGGTCCGTATGGAGTAATGAATGCCGTTGCGGCCTGGTCTGTTTCCGCCATCTTGATTTGATGGTATCCAGAGTATGCGTCGAGGAAACACAATGAATCGTGCCCCGCGGTAGCATCGATGATTTGGTCGATGCGGGGGAGGGGGAAAGGATCCTTTGGACATGCCTTATTAAGGTCTTTAAAATCCACACAAAGGCGCCAGGATTTGTCCTTTTTTGGTACCATTACCAGGTTTGCTAGCCAGTCCAGATGTTTTATATCTCTGATGAATCCGGCTTCTAATTGTTTGGTTAGCTCCTCTCCCATTGCCTGTCTTTTGGGTTCAAAAAATCGACGAAGAGCCTGTTTGACTTGCTTGAATCCTTTTAGGATATTTAGGCTGTGCTCTGCCAGCCTGCGTGGGATTCCTGGCATATCTGAAGGGTGCCAGGCAAAAATGTCCCAATTTTCCCGAAGGAATTCTCGTAGTGCGGCTTCTACATCAGGGTTTACTTGTGCCCCAATGGAGGCCGTCTTTGTGGGGTCCATTGGGTGGACCTGGAATTTGACTATTTTGTCTACTGGTTTGAAGGAGGTGGACTTAGATCTCTTATCGAGTATCACGTTGTCCCTATTCACCGTGGAGCGTAGTGCAGTGAGTTCTTCTGCCACTAGGGCTTCGGATAGTGCCTCTAGGGCTAGTGCGGCTGTCTTATTTTCAGCGCCGAGTGCTATGTCCGGATCACTGACCAGAGTGATGATTCCATTGGGCCCGGGCATTTTGAGCTTCATGTACCCGTAATGGGGTACGGCTTGGAAAATTGTGAATGCCTCTCGCCCTAATAGAGTGTGATATCCGCTGCTGAACGGGGCCACTTGGAACATGACTTCCTCGGACCTGTAGTTGTCCGGCGAGCCGAACACCACATCTAGTGTGATTTTTCCTGTGCAACGTACTTCCCGACTAGGGATTATTCCTCTAAAGGTTGTGCTGCTTCGCTCAATGCGGCTCCAGTCTATTTCCATTTTTTGGAGGGTTTCCTCGTAGATGAGGTTTAATCCGCTGCCGCCATCATGAGTACCTTGGTAAGACGAAAGCCGTCCACTAAGGGACTGAGGACCAATGCGGCTGGTGCTCGGGCTGTTCGGAATTTAGGTTCATCGCTGGCATTGAAGGTGATAGCTGTGTCGCTCCATGGATTTGTTGTTGCTACTTGGTAGACTTCGGCGAGGCTGCGGATTGTTCGTTTCCGCATATTATTTGATGCGAAAGTCTTGAAGACTGTTAATACCGTACTGGTACTGTTGGGCTGGTTTTCCGGGGCTAGAAGCCCTTCACCACTTTTGGCCACCTGCCGTATTATCCAACATGCCCGGAGGCTATGTGTTGGAGTGGCGCCTTCTGCATTATGGATTTTGCAGGGTCCGCTGAGCCATCCCTCCAGTATGGTTCCGTACCCTTTAGGGGGTTTTTGCTTTTTGATTTTTTGACCCAGGTGCTTGAGCATGGTGCACCCTTTTATTCTGGACTAAGGTTGTGTTTAGGGCCGGATTGTCCCAAAATCTAGTTTCGGTTCTCCAGGCACTCTCCATCGCACAGTATTTTCGTACTATGGTCGCCAGGTCGGCGAAGTGCGTGACCTTGCGACGACTTATGGCTTTCATGATTCCCTTGTCCGTGCAATTATTCCAGAAAATAGAGATTGCGCTTTCCTCATGGCAGTCCTTTATCCTGTCCATAACCAGGAGGAATCTGGCCCAGTAATGATGTACTGTTTCATCGGGCTCTTGCCGTATTTGAGATAGATCGCTTGTGTTTGGGTGGGCGGGTGGAACTAAATTCAGAACCCCGCCCAATCTGAGGCTCGAAGGCCGAGGAGTTTCCGGATTTGGAAGCTTGGATTGCTGGAGGTCGTCCAACGAATCTAGTCTGCTGCCTGACTTTAGGTTCAGTACTCGATTGACGTCCGTCCCTCCGCAGGAATCCGGCATGGAGGGATTGGGAATCCGGACATAACTGGTTTTTAACATAGAAGAAGAGTCGCCGCGTTGTTCTTCTACCACCGCAACATGGTGGGTAGCCTGCGGAGAGTTAATTTCTCTCAGATCGGTTTTAAGCCCAATCTGATCGTAGTCTGTAGCGACTCCCAGGGCGGCGATGCGATCCAAGAGCTCGTTTACGGAAGAGAGCTCCATCGGATCCAGCTGCTCGGCGAATTCCGAGTTAATGCGAAGATCGCTTTGATGACCCGAGAGGTCATCGTCGAAGTGGTGGCCGAACAGGCGGTCATAAGAAAACCACCTAGCCGGATAACTTGACCGGCGGCCAAAGCTCCTTTGGCAATGGTATCGTCTTTAAAGACGGGAAGAGGCATCCTTCCTGATTGCGACGGCATAGAGGAAGTCTCAATGAAAGCACCAATGTCGGTGTCAAAACCGGCGGATCTCGGGTACGGGGTCCCGAATTGTGCGTCTAGGCGGATGGTAATAGGAGACAATGGACACGATGTTTTACCCAGGTTCGGGCCCTCTTGATGGAGGTAAAACCCTACGTCCTGCTTGATTGATATTGATGATGTGGGTATTACAAGAGTAGATCTACCACGAGATCAAGGAGGCTAAACCCTAGAAGCTAGCCTACGGTATGATTGTTGTTATTGTTGTTGTGTCCTACGGACTAAAACCATCCGGTTTATATAGACACCGGAGAGGGCTAGGGTTACACAGAGTCGGTTACAATGGTAGGAGATCTACATATCCGTATCGCCAAGCTTGCCTTCCACGCCAAGGAAAGTCCCATCCGAACACGGGACAAAGTCTTCAATCTTGTATCTTCATAGTCTTGGAGTCCGGCCGATGATTATAGTTCGGCTATCCGGACACCCCCTAATCCGGGACTCCCTCAGCCACCAATGGCCATTTTGAAGGGGGACAACTAGTACAAGTTATCCTGACTAAAGTTGGTCTTCGACCGCCAAAGGCACTGGCGATGACGTCGTCTTGGGCTCCACGATGATCCCCGTCCTGCTGTCCTGCTGGTCTTGGTCTTGTTGCACTGATATGGAAACCTTTGCCTGATGCCTCGGTACTCTGCGCCTGTGCTTGCCCCCTTTGCACCAAATAGGAAACGAGGACACTTCGCAGGCTGGCGCCCGCCTGGCCTCGATCGTCATGGCTTGTGTCCCGAGCACCTCACGAGGTACTCCTTGCCTTGATCTCTCCGCCTCCTCGCGAGCCTGCCTAGTGAGGATGCCCCTGAGGAAGCCTTGCGTCATCCGCCCCGCGAGGGTCTTAAACTTGGGTTGATGAAGACGGGTCGTACTGGGCCGCTGCTTGAGCCACGCTACAGGCCGCTGGCAGGCAAGTCTGGGGACCCCCGTTCCCAGAACGTCGACAGTAGCCCCCGGGCCCAAGGCACGCTCGGACTCGGCTTAGCAGTGAAGCCAAAGGGCAAGTGCGGAGCCCCGCGGGCCCCAATAGCCTGCGGCCCTGGTCGCCGCGTGGCGGTTTATTGGACGTGGGCGTCTCTGCTTCCCCACGCTGCCTCGGCAATTGCCCGACTGACAAAAGGCTGGCCTAGGTTAGGCTTACCTTCATTGTTCTCATTCGCCTTGCTTCAAATCCCCTTTCTTGATCTTGCTCTCTTGCTTTCGAAATCTCCAGATCTGCCTAATTCTTCCTCCTCCAGCGAGTGATGGCGCCCCTCAAGGCCGTGGCCGACGCTCCACCAGCCTGGTACTCGCCGGTCCTGAATCCCCCCAACATGACGGAGAAGAATCTCATTGCCACGTGCCTGATGATGGCGGCGCAGGGCAACGAGGTGAAGGGGAGTACCTTCTACCCCTTCTTCATGAGCACCATCATTGTCGGCTGATACGTCTCCGTCGTATCTATAATTTTTGAATGTTCCATGCCAATATTCTTCAACTTTCATATACTTTTGGCAACTTTTTATACTATTTTTGGGACTAACATATTGATCCAATGCCTAGTGCCAGTTCCTGTCTGTTGCATGTTTTTTGTTTCGCAGAAACCCAATATCAAACGGAGTCCAAATGGGATAAAAACGGACGGAGGTTTTTCTTGGAAAATTTATGATTTTTAGGAAGTCAAATCAACGCGAAACGGTGTCCGGGGTGGCCATGAGACAGGTGGGCGCGCCCTCCCCCCTGGGCGCGGCCTGGGCTCTCGTGGTCCACCCGTAAGGCGGTTGACGCTCTTCTTTTGGAGGAAGAAAGCTAATTTCATGAGAAATATCTGGGTGAAAGATTCACCCCAATCGGAGTTACGGATCTCCAGATATAAAGGAAACGGTGAAGGGGTAGAATCTGAGAACGCAGAAACAGAGAGATAGATCCAATCTCGGAGGGGCTCTCGCCCCTCCCACGCCATGGGATCCAAGGACCAGAGGGCAAACCCTTCTCCCATCTAGGGAGAAGGTCAAGGAAGAAGAAGAAGAAGGGGGGCTCTCCCCCCTTGCTTCCGGTGGTGTCGGAGCGCTGCCGGGGGCCATCATCATCACCGCGATCTTCACCAACACCTTCATCATCTTCACCAACATCTCAATCACCTTCCCCCATCTATATTCAGCGGTCCACTCTCCCGCAACCCGTTGTACCCTCTACTTGAACATGGTTCTTTATGCTTCATATTATTTTCCAATGATGTGTTTCCATCCTATGATGTTTGAGTAGATTTCTATTGTCCTATCGGTGATTGATGAATTGCTATGATTGGTTTGAGTTGCATGTTTTATTATTGGTGCTGTCCTATGGTGCCCTCCGTGTCGCGCAAGCGAGAGGGATTCCCGCTGTAGGGTTTGCAATATGTTTATGATTTGCTTATGGTGGGTTGCGTGAGTGACTGAAACACAAACCCGAGTAAGTAGGTTGTTTGCATATGGGATAAAAGGGGACTTGATACTTTAATGCTATGGTTGGGTTTTACCTTAATGAGTCTTTAGTAGTTGCGGACACTTGCTAGAGTTCCAATCATTAATGCAAATGATCCAAGTAGAGAAAGTATGTTAGCTTATGCCTCTCCCTCAAATAGAATTGCAACGGTGATTACCGGTCTAGTTATCGATTGCCTTGGACAAATAACTTTCTCGTAACAAAAAGCTCTCTACTAATACTTCCTTTATTGCATCTTTATCTAAACAGCCCCTAGCTTTTATCTACATTCTATTTATTATCTTGCAAACCTATCCTATCACACCTACAAAGTACTTCTAGTTTCATACTTGTTCTAGGTAAAGCGAACGTCAAGCGTGCGTAGAGTTGTATCGGTGGTTGATAGAACTTGAGGGAATATTAATTCTACCTTTAGCTCCTCGTTGGGTTCGACACTCTTACTTATCGAAAACTATGGCGATCCCATATACTTGCGGGTTATCAAGACCTTTTTCTGGCGCCGTTGCCGGGGAGTCATAGCATGGGGTGAATATTCCTGTGTGTGCTTGTTTGCTTTATCACTAAGTAATTTTTATCTGCTGTTCTTAGTTGTTTTCTATCTTTAGTTATGGGTAGGAAACGCAAAATAACAAAAATATTAGTTCTACCAACTGAACCAGTGGTTGAAGAACCACTCAAAATCTATCACACTACTGAAGCTTTTTACTTGGATCATCTTTGATCCCTATGTGCTCGTGCTGAAACCCCAACTAGCTTAGTTGAGGGCAAATCTTTAGATGAGCATGCTTGTCATGTGCGACACCGTATATCTGAAAAGGGAAATTATTATGGGATCAAATTCAACGTTTGCAATTCTATGCTTGGAATTTATGTGAAATATATGATGTTACTTGTTGTTCTGAAAACCCTAAGAAACACCTTCCCTACCAATGTGAGTTTATTGATAATGGAATCGTATCTTCGTATGCCAAGGGTGTTTATAATTACTATCATGTTCAACAAATTGAAGAATTTGTTGCTTTTAAGGGTGCTTTTGAAATTGCTTCTTTGATTGAAAAGTATGATGCTACTCTTTACAAATCTGAAAGTTTTGCCATACTTGAATATTGTTATGATAATTATGCTTCTAATGCCTATGTTAATCCATACATTGAGAAATTCTCCGCTGTCCAAGAAGAGACTAATATTTTGCAGGAAGCTATGGAAGAAGAAATTGATGAAACTGTGAGCTCATTGGATGAAAAAGATGATGAGGAGAGCGAAGAACAAAAGGAGGAAGAGCGGATTAGCTACCTGTGCCCACCTTCTATGAGGGTAACCCTCCAACTCATACATTGTTTAATTCCCCTTCGTGCTTACCGAAGGATGATTGCTATGATGATTTCTATGATCCCGTTGATTCTCTTGAAATATCCCTTTTTGATGAGGCTTGCTATGCTTGTGGCCGAGATGCCAATATGAATTATGCTTATGGAGATGAACTTGCTATAGTTCCTTATGTTAAACATGAAATTGTTGCTATTGCACCCACGCATGATAGTCCTATTATCTTTTTGAATTCTGCAAACTACACTATATCGGAGAAGTTTGTGCTTATTAAGGATTATATTGATGGGTTGCCTTTTACCATTGCACATGATGATTTTGATGAATATAATATGCATGTGCTTGCTGCTCCTACTTGCAATTATTATGAGAGAGGAACTCTTTCTCTACCTCTCTATGTTTCCCATACTATGAAATTGCAAGAAACTGCTTATACTATGCATTGGCCTTTACTATGTGTGCATGAATTGTTCTTTTATGACATGCCGATGCATAGGAAGAGAGTTAGACTTCGTTGTTGCATGATATATGTGACTTTGTGCTCACTACTAAATTACAAATCATTGTTAATTAAAATTGGCTTTGATATACCTTGGGATCCGGGTGGATTCATTACTTGAGCACTGTATGCCTAGCTTAATGGATTTAAAGAAAGCGCTGCCAGGGAGACAACCCGGAAGTTTTAGAGAGTCATTTATTTCTGTTGAGTACTTTTATATAGTTTAAAAACAAAAAATTAAAGAGGGGAACCTAAAAACTTTTCAAAAAGGAAAGTGAAAGTGAGAAAGACAAGCATTGTTGAAGTGGGAGCTAGCCTTGAACTTTGTTCATGCTCACGGAAACTTTGTGAATCTTGATTACAGAAACTTTTCATCAAAAATAATTATCCCCCTGTATAATTCCATTGTATTATATAAATAATGTGCTAAGGTTTGCCTTTAGGATGTTTACAATGCTTGTTGGTTTGTATGGTGCAGGACAGAAACTTTGGCTGTAGTACGCGATTTTACATTTTTAACTGGAACGTCAATTGGTTCTGATTCCTTTTGAACTGTCTTTCTATACAACTTGTTTATTTTTCCTAATTTTGGTAGAATTGTTGGGGTACCATAAGTATTGTGATTGTTCATATTGCTACAGACTGTTCTGTTTTTGACAGATTTTGTTTTTGACGCATAGTTTGCTTGTTTTGATGAAACTATCAATTTATATTAGTGGATTAAGCCATGGAAAAGTTATATTACACTAGACACAATACAAATACAAAATATGAATTGGTTTGCAACAGTACTTAGAGTGGTGATTTGCTTTATTATACTAACGGATCTTACCGAGTTTTCTGTTGAAGTTTTGTGTGGATGTAGTGTCTAATCGAGGATGTCTTGATATGAGGAAAAGGAAGAGAGGCAAGAGCTCAACCTTGGGGATGCCTGAGGCACCCCAAGTAAATATTCGAGGAGACTCAAGCGTCTAAGCTTGGGGATACCCCGGAAGGCATCCCCTCTTTCTTCAACAAGTATCGGTATGTTTTCGAATTTGTTTCGTTCATGCATTATGTGCAAGTCTTGGAGCGTCTTCTGCATTTAGTTTTCATTTTTATTTTATGCACCATGCTGGTATGAGATAGTCCTTGTTTGATTTATAGAATGCTCATTGCACTTCACTTAAATCTTTTGAGTATGGCTTTATAGAATGCTTCATGTGCTTCACTTATATCATTTGAAGTTTGAATTGCCTGTTTCTCTTCGCATAGAAAACCGCCATTTGTAGAATGCTATTTTGCTTCACTTATATTTGTTAGAGTGTGGGCATATCTTTTGTAGAAAGAATTAAAATCTCTTGCTTCACTTATATCTATTTAAAGAGATGACAGGAATTGGTCATTCACATGGTTAGTCATAAAATCCTACATAAACTTGTAGATCGTTGAATATGATATGTTTGATTCCTTGCAATAGTTTTGTGATATAAAGTGGTGATATTAGAGTCATGCTAGTGGGTGGTTGTGGATTAGTAGAAATACTTGTCTTGAGGTTTGTGATTCCCGTAGCATGCACGTATGGTGAACCGCTTTGTGATGAAGTTGGAACACAATTTTATTTATTGATTGTCTTCCTTATGAGTGGCGGTCGGGGATGAGCGATGGTCTTTTCCTACCAATCTATCCCCCTAGTAGCATGCGCGTAGTACTTTGTTTTCAATGGCTTGTAGATTTTTGCAATAAGTATTTAGTTCTTTATGAATAATGTTGAGTCCATGGATTATATGCACTCTCAACCCTCCATCATTGCTAGCCTCTTCGGTACCGTGCATTGCCCTTTCTCACCTCGAGAGTTGGTGCAAACTTTGCCGGTGCATCCAAACCCCGTGATACGATACGCTCTATCACACATAAGCCTCATTATATCTTCCTCAAAACAGCCACCATACCTACCTATCATGGCATTTCCATAGCCATTCCGAGATATATTGCCATGCAATTTCCATCATCATCATATACATGACTTGAGCATTCATTGTCATATTGCATTGCATGATCGTAAGATAGCTAGCATGATGTTTTCATGGCTTTTCTGTTTTTTGATGTCATTGCTACGCTAGATCATTGCACATCCCGGTACACCGCCGAAAGCATTCATATAGAGTCATATCTTTGTTCTAGATATGGAGTTGTAAGTAAATAAAAGTGTGATGATCATGATTATTAGAGCATTGCCCCAGTGAGGAAAGGATGATGGAGACTATGATTCCCCCACAAGTCGGGATGAGACTTCAGACTTAAAAAAGAGAGGCCAAAGAAGCCCAAATAAAAAAAGAGGCCAAAGAAGCCCACCAAAAAGAAAGAGAAAAAAATGAAAAAAGTGAAAAATAAAAGAAAAAAATGAGAGAAAAATAGAGAAGGGGCAATGTTACTATCCTTTAACCACACTTGTGCTTCAGAGTAGCACCATGTTCTTCATAGAGGGAGTCTCATATGCTTTCACTTTCATATACTAGTGGGAATTTCATTATAGAACTTGGCTTGTATATTCCGATAATGGGCTTCCTCAAATGCCCGAGGTCTTCATGAGCAAGCAAGTTGGATGCACACCCACTTAGTTTTCAGTTTGAGCTTTCATACACTTATAGCTCTAGTGCATCCGTTGCATGGCAATCCCTACTCACTCACATTGATATCTATTGATGTGCATCTCCATAGCCCGTTGATACGCCTAGTTGATGTGAGACTTTCTCCCTTTTTTGTCTTATCCACATAATCCCCACCGTCATTTTCTATTCCACCTGTAGTGCTATATCCATGGCTCAGGCTCATGTATTGCGTGAAAGTTGAAAAAGTTTGAGATTACTAAAGTATGAAACAATTGCTTGGCTTGTCATCGGGGTTGTGCATGATTAAATACTTTGTGTGATGAAGATAGAGCAACAGCCAGACCATATGATTTTGTAGGGATAACTTTCTTTGGCCATGTTATTTTGAAAAGACATGATTGCTTTATTGGTACGCTCGAAGTATTACTGTTTTTATGTCAAATGATAGACTATTGCTTTGAATCACTCGTGTCTTAATATTCATGCCATGATTAGACATATGATCAAGATTATGCTAGGTAGCATTCCACATCAAAAATTATCTTTTTTATCATTTACCTACTCGAGGACGAGCTGGAATTAAACTTGGGGATGCTGATATGTCTCCGTCGTATCTATAATTTTTGAATGTTCCATCCCAATATTCTTCAACTTTCATATACTTTTGGCAACTTTTTATACTATTTTTGGGACTAACATATTGATCCAGTGCCCAGTGCCAGTTCCTGTCTGTTGCACATTTTTTGTTTCGCAAAAACCCAATATCAAACGGAGTCGAAACGGGATAAAAATGGATGGAGATTTTTTTTGGAATATTTATGATTTTTAGGAAGTCAAATCAACGCGAAACGGTGTCCGGGGTGGCCACAAGACAGGGGGCGCGCCCTCCCCCCAGGCACGGCCTGGGCTCTCGTGGGCCACTCGTAAGGCGGTTGACGCTCTTCTTTTGGCGCAAGAAAGCTAATTTTATGAGAAAGATCTGGACAAAAGATTCACCCCAATCGGAGTTACGGATCTCCAGATATAAAGGAAATGGTGAAGGGGTAGAATCTGAGAACGCTGAAACAAAGAGATAGATCCAATCTCGGAGGGGCTCTCGCCCCTCCCACGCCATGGGAGCCAAGGACCAGAGGGGAAACCCTTCTCCCAGCTAGGGAGAAGGTCAAGGAAGAAGAAGAAGAAGGGGGGGCTCTCTCCCCCTTGCTTCCGGTGGCGCCGGAGCGCTGCCGAGGGCCATCATCATCACCGCGATCTTCACCAACACCTCCATCATCTTCACCAACATCTCCATCACCTTCCCCCATCTATATTCAGCAGTCCACTCTCCCGCAACCCGATGTACCCTCTACTTGAACATGGTGCTTTATGCTTCATATTATTTTCCAATGATGTGTTGCCATCCTATGATGTCTGAGTAGATTTCTATTGTCCTATCGGTGATTGATGAATTGCTATGATTGGTTTGAGTTGCATGTTTTATTATTGGTGCTGTCCTATGGTTCCCTCCGTTTCGTGCAAGCGTGCGGGGTTCCCGCTGTAGGGTTTGCAATATGTTTATGATTTGCTTATGGTGGGTTGCGTGAGTGACTGAAACACAAACCCGAGTAAGTAGGTTGTTTGCGTATGGGATAAAAGGGGACTTGATACTTTAATGCTATGGTTGGGTTTTTCCTTAATTTATCTTTAGTAGTTGCGGACGCTTGCTAGAGTTCCAATCATAAGTGCATATGATCCAAGTAGAAAGTATGTTAGCTTATGCCTCTCCCTCAAATAGAATTGCAACGGTGATTACCGGTCTAGTTATCGATTGCCTTGGACAAATAACTTTCTCGTAACAAAAAGCTCTCTACTAATACTTACTTTATTGCATCTTTATCTAAACAGCCCCTAACTTTTATCTACGTGCTCTTTATTATCTTGCAAACCTATCCTATCACACCTACAAAGTACTTCTAGTTTCATACTTGTTCTAGGTAAAGCGAACGTCAAGCGTGCGTAGAGTTGTATCGGTGGTCGATAGAACTTGAGCGAATATTTATTCTACCTTTAGCTCCTCGTTGGGTTCGACACTCTTACATATCAAAAACTGTTGTGATCTCGTATACTTGCAGGTTATCACCGGCCTAGTGCCTCCTTTCTTCGAGTTCTTCTACATCGTCCTCCACCAGTACAAGCTGCAGGCTCTACATCTCCATCCCAACTCTGTCCTCCTTCTGTCAATTTTCGCCTACCATTGCGAGGCGCACGTTGGGGTGATGCCGTCGGTGGCCTTGCTGCGCCACTTCTTCTCCCTCCGAATCTCCGGCAGCCATACCTCGGCGTGCGCTGGCTTCGTCGTGTACGCCAAGGCCAACATGATTTCGAAGACGGGGAAGAGGGTTGACGGCTTCCGGAGTAAGTGGGTCATGATGGATGCCAGATGCCCCCACTCTCGGTTGGCGTTGCCCACGGAGCAGCCCCAGGCTGACGAGGCATGGTCTCATGCGAAGCTTGACGACCGATGGGCGAAGTTGGTGCTGGAGAGGATGAACAACAACCTGAGGCCGGGCAACATAAAGGCGGCGAAGCTGACCGGGGCCACGCTCTTGAGGGAGTTCCTGGCGCAGCGGGTGGCTCCACTTCAGGCGCACTTGCGCCCGTTGTGGAGGCTTGGAGGTGCGGACGATGATCTCCGCCTAAACACGGAGGCCCTGGCTGATGAGGATCTGGTCGCAGCTCTCCGCCTACTGGTTGGAGAGGACATGGAAGGCTGCTACGTCTTGAGCTTGCGTTGGTTTTCCTCGAAGAGTAGAGGGTGATGCAGCAAAGTGTAGCGTAAGTATTTCCCTCGGTTTTGAGAACCAAGGTATGAATCCAGTAGGAGGCTCCTCAAAAGTCCCACGCACCTACACAAACAAACTGAGAACTCGCAACCAACGCAATAAAGGGGCTGTCAATCCCTTCACGGCCACTTGCGAAAGTGAGATCTAATAAAGATAGTATGATAAGGTAGATATATTTTTGGTATTTTATAAGATAGATGCAAAAAGTAAAGATGCAAATAAAGTAGATTGAAAGCAAATATGATAAGAGATAGACCCAGGGACCATAGGCTTCACTAGAGGCTTCTCTCAAGATAGCATAAGTATTACGGTGGGTGAACAAATTACTGTCGAGCAATTGATAGAAAAGCGCATAGTTATGAGATTATCTAGGCATGATCATGTATATAGGCATCACGTCCATAACAAGTAGACCGACTCCTGCCTGCATCTACCACTATTACTCCACACATCGATCGACTCCTGCCTGCATCTAGAGTATTAAGTTCGTAAGAACAGAGTAACGCTTTAAGCAAGATGACATGATGTAGAGGGATAAACACATGCAATATGATATAAACCCCATCTTGTTATCCTCGACGGCAACAATACAATACGTGTCTTGCAACCCATTCTGTCACTGGGTAAGAACACCGCAAGATTGAACCCAAAGCTAAGCACTTCTCCCATGGCAAGAAAGATCAATCTAGTAGGCCAAACCAAACTGATAATTCGAAGAGACTTGCAAAGATAACTCAATCATACATAAAAGAATTCATAGAAGATTCAAATATTATCCATAGATAAACTTGATCATAAACCCACAATTCATCGGATCTCGACAAACACACCGCAAAAAGAGATTACATTGAATAGATCTCCACAAGAGAGGGGGAGAACATTGTATTGAGATCCAAAAAGAGAGAAGAAGCCATCTAGCTAATAACTACGGACCCGTAGGTCTGTGGTAAACTACTCACAACTCATTGGAGGGGCAAGGATGTTCATGTAGAGGCCCTCCCTGGTTGCTTCCCCCTCCGGCAGAGTGCTGGCAAGGGCTCCAAGATGGGATCTCGCAGATACAGAAGGTTATGGCGATGGAAATTGTGTTTCGTGGTGCTCCTGGATGTTTTCGGGGTACGTAGGTATATATAGGAGGAAGAAGTACGTCGGTGGCCGCCCAAGGGGCCCACGAGACAGGGGGCGCGCCCTACAGGGGGGCGCCCTCCTATCTCGTGGGGCCCTCAGAGGCTTCTTGACTTGCACTCCAAGCTCTCCGGATCAGACTTGTTCCAAAAATGACGCTCCCGAAGGTTTCATTCCGTTTGGGCTCCGTTTGATATTCCATTTCTTCGAAATACTGAAATAGGCAAAAAAAAACAACAATATGCGCTGGGCCTCCGGTTAGCAGGTTAGTCCCAAAAAATGATATAAATATGTAAAATAAAGCCCATAAACATCCAAAAGGGGTGATATGATAGCATGGAACAATCAAAAATTATAGATACGTTGGAGACGTATCAAGCATCCCCAAGCTTAATTCCTGCTCGTCCTCGAGTAGGTAAATGATAAAAAAGAATTTTTTGATGTGTAATGCTACCTAGCATAATTCATAATGTAATTTTCTTTATTATGGCATGAATGCTCAGATCCAAATGAATACAAAATAAAAGTTCATATTGACATAAGAAATAGTAATACTTCAAGCATACTAATCAAAGTAATCATGTCTTCTCAAAATAACATGGCTAAAGAAAGTTATCCCTACAAAATCATATAGTCTGGCTATGCTCTATCTTCATCACACAAAGTATTTAATCATGCACAACCCCGATGACAAGCCAAGAAATTGTTTTACTTTAATAATCTCAAACCTTTTCAACTTTGACGCAATACATGAGCATGAGCCATGGACATAGCACTATATGTGGAAAACAAGGGTGGTTGTGGAGAAGAAAAAAAAGGAGAAAATAGTCTCACATCAACTAGGCATATCAACGAGCTATGGAGATGCCCATTAATAGATATCAATGTGAGTGAGTAGGGATTGGCATGCAACGGATGCACTAGAGCTATAAATATATGAAAGCTCAACAAAAGAAACTAAGTGGGGCGCATCCAACTTGCTTTCTCACGAAGACCTAGGGCACTTTTGAGGAAGCCCATCATTGGAATATACAAGCCAAGTTCTATAATGAAAAATTCCCACTAGTATATGAAAGTGACAACATATGAGACTCTCTATCATGAAGATCATGGTGCTATTTTGAAGCACAAGTGTGGAAAAAGAGATAGTAGCATTGTCCCTTCTTGCTTTTTCTCTCATTTTTTTTCTTTTCCTTTTTTTCCTTTTTTTCTTTGGCCTATCTTTTTTTCTTTTCTTTTTGGCCTTTTTCTTTTTTTTTCTTTTTGTAAAGTCCGAAGTCTCATCCCGACTTGTGGGGGAATCATAGTCTTCATCATCCTTTCCTCACTAGGACAATGCTCTAATAATGAAGATCATCACACTTTTATGGATTTACAACTCAAATCTAGAACAAGATATGACTCTCTATGAATGCCTCCGGCGGTGTACCGGGATATGCAATGAATCAAGAGCGACATGTATGAAAATTATGAAGGTGGCCTTGCCACAAATACAATGTCAACTACATGATCATGCAAAAAGCAATATGACAAAAATAATGCGTGTCATATGAACGGAACGGTGGAAAGTTGCATGGCAATATATCTCGGAATGGATATGGAAATGCCATAATAGGTAGGTATGGTGGCTGTTTTGAGGAAGGTAAATGGTAGGTGTATGGTACCGGTGAAAATTGCATGATACAAGAGAGGCTAGCAATGGTGGAAGGGTGAAAGAGTATAATCCATGGACTCAACATTAATCAAAGGAACTCATATACTTGTTGCAAAAATTTAGAATTCATCAAAAACCAAAGTACTACGCGCATGCTCCTAGGGGGATAGATTGGTAGGAAAAAACCATCGCTCGTTCCCGACCGCCACTCATAAGGAAGACAGTCAATAAATAAAATTGTGCTCCAACTTCATCACAAAGCGGTTCACCATACGTGCATGCTACGGGAATCACAAGCTTCAACACAAGCATTATTTAAATACATAATCACCCAACTAGCATGACTTTAATATCACTACCTTCATATCTAAAAACAATTATCAAGCATCAAATTGATCATAGCATCCAATTCACTTTTCTATGATAGTTTTTATTATACCTAACTTGGATGCTCATCATTCTAGGACCAACTTTATGATAATAGCAAATACCATGCTGTTCTAAAAGACTCTCAAAATAATATAAGTGAAGCATGAGAGACTAGAAATTTCTTCAAAATTAAGACACCATCGTGCTCTAAAAGATATAAGTGAAGTACTAGAGCAAAAACTATCAAGCTCAAAAGATATAAGTGAAGCACATAGAGTATTCTAGCAAATTCTAATCAAATAGGCTTCTCCCAAAAGGTGTGTACAACAAGGATAATTGTGGTAAACTAAAAAGCAAAGACTAATATAATACACGACGCTCCAAGCAAAACACATATCATGTGGCGAATAAAAATATAGCTCCAAGTAAAGTTACCAATGAACGAAGACGAAAGAGGGGATGCCTTCCCGGGGCATCCCCAAGCTTAGGATTTTGGCTATCCTTGAATATCTTGGGGTGACATGGGCATCCCCAAGCTTAGACTCTTGCCACTCCTTATTCCATAGTTCATAAAAGCTTTACCCAAAACTTGAAAACTTCACAACACAAAAATCAACAGGAAATCTTATAAGCTCCATTAGTGAAAGAAAACAAAACCACCACATAAGGTACTGCAATGAACTCATTCTTTATTTAATTTGGTGTTAGACCTACTATATTCCAACTTCCTTATGGTTTATAAACTAATTTACTAGCCATAGATGCATTGAAATAAGCAAACAACACACGAAAAACAGAATCTGTCAAAAACAGAACAGTCTGTAGAAATATGTAACTAACGCAAACTTCTGGAACTCTAAAAATCCAACCAAAATAGGAAGTCCTGGATAATTTGTTTATTGAACAGCAGAAAAATAATACACGCAAAAGCATGTTCCTGTGATTTAACAAAATTATATTCGTGCGTGCAAAGTTTCTGTTTTTTCAGCAGAATCAAATCAACTATCATCGTAGGTTATCCTATAGGTTCTACTTGGCAAAAACACTAATTAAAAGATAAAAACACATCTATCCAGAAGGTAGATGCAAGATTTATTACTAAACAGGAGCAAAAACAAAAACATAAAGAAAAATTGGGTTGCCTCCCAACTAGCGCTATCGTTTAACACCCCTAGCTAGGCAAAAAAACAAAGATAGATCTAAGTGGTGCCGTAATAGTAAGATAGATCTTGAAAGCTCATCTCATATTCTCTACGTTCGGCAGCAAGTTTCCTTTGAGGCAAGCAAAAGTAATCAAAAGGGCTAAATTTAGTGGGACAAAGATCCCCAAGATCAATCACAGGAGGAGCGGGTTCCTCCCTTGGCCCTTCATAGTGCACAACTATTTCATCACTAAAAGCATTCTTTTGGCAAAATCTTGTGAGCCTATACTCAAGAGAGTATCCTAGGTCATTGTTTCTAAGGGCAAAATCATTATTAAGCTCGTTAATGCAATCAACCAAGACATTGGTAGGAACCTTTTTTCTAAAGTTTTCATTAAAAGCAACATAGTCCGAAGATTGAAAACGTTTAATTTCCTCTTGATCATAGAGGATCGCCTCTATGGGCGGACGACCAGCGTCCACCCTATAGTGCGCAAAGATTTCTTTGGCCTCTCTTATGATAAATCTAAACTCATGATCCAAAAAGATAATAACAGCGTACTTAACAGAAGAATGCTCAATATTAGAGAATTCTAGGAAAATTCTTTGTATGCAAGGATGCATATGCATAAATTGTCTTTCAAGTTCAACTACAAGCATAGCGATAGCATCCGCAAGACTACTAGTTCCATGAAGAATAGGACAACCCAAGGAACGTAAAGCACCAGCACAAGTAAAGAAGTCTTGAATAACACCTTTGCTAATGATGTTACCACTACCGATTCGAAACTTTTTAGTATGCAAGATAGGAGGTTCATCAGCCGGAGCCTCGGGATTTTCTGTGTTATCATTATTGTCCATATCGATGATAATCTCCCCAATTTCAGACATAGCGGCAAACAAAAGCAAGGCGGAAGAAAACAAGCAAAAAGAGAGGAGGAGATTGGGAAAGAGAGGGCGAATAAAACAGCAAGGGTGAAGTGGGGGAGAGGAAAACGAGAGGCAAATGGAAAATAATGTAAATGCGAGGGAGATGGGTTTGTGATGGGTACTTGGTATGTCTTGACTTGAGCGAAGACCTCCCCGGCAACGTCGCCAGAAATCCTTCTTGCTACGTCTAGAGCTTGCGTTGGTTTTCCTTGAAGAGGAGAGGGTGATGTAGCAAAGTGTAGCGTAAGTATTTCCCTCAGTTTTGAGAACCAAGGTATCAATCCAGTAGGAGGCTCCTCAAAAGTCCCACGCACCTACACAAACAAACTGAGAACTCGCAACCAATGCAATAAAGGGGTTGTCAATCCCTTCACGGCCACTTGAGAAAGTGAGATCTAATAAAGATAGTATGATAAGATAGATATATTTTTGGTATTTTATAAGATAGATGCAAAAAATAAAGATGCAAATAAAGTAGATTGAAAGCAAATATGATAAGAGATAGACTTGGGGCCATAGGTTTCACTAGAGGCTTCTCTCAAGATAGCATAAGTATTACGGTGGGTGAACAAATTACTGTCGAGCAATTGATAGAAAAGCGCATAGTTATGAGATTATCTAGGCATGATCATGTATATAGGCATCACGTCCATAAAAAGTAGACCAACTCCTGCCTGCGTCTACTACTATTGCTGCACACATCGACTGACTCCTGTCTGCATCTAGAGTATTAAGTTCATAAGAACAGAGTAACGCTTTAAGCAAGATGACATGATGTAGAGGGATAAACACATGCAATATGATATAAACCCCATCTTGTTATCCTCGATGGCAACAATACAATACGTGTCTTGCAACCCTTTCTGTCACTAGGTAAGAACACCGCAAGATTGAACCCAAAGGTAAGCACTTCTCCCATGGCAAGAAAGATCAATCTACTAGGCCAAACCAAACTGATAATTCGAAGAGACTTGCAAAGATAACTCAATCATACATAAAAGAATACAGAGAAGATTCAAATATTATTCATAGATAAACTTGATCATAAACCCACAATTCATCGGATCTTGACAAACACACCGCAAAAAGAGATTACATCAAATAGATCTCCACAAGAGAGGGGGAGAACATTGTATTGAGATCCAAAAACAGAGAAGAAGCCATCTAGCTAATAACTATGGACCCGTAGCTCTGTGGTAAACTACTCACAACTCATCGGAGGGGCAAGGATGTTGATGTAGAGGCCCTCCGTGGTTGCTTCCCCCTCTGGCAGAGTGCTGGCAAGGGCTCCAAGATGGGATCTCGTGGATACAGAAGGTTACGGCGGTGGAAATTGTGTTTCGTGGTGCTCCTGGATGTCTTCTGGGTACGTAGGTATATATAGGAGGAAGAAGTACGTCGGTGGCCGCCCGAGGGGCCCACGGGGGGGCGCCCTCCTATCTCGTGGGGCCCTCGGAGGCTTCTTGACTTGCACTCCAAGCTCTCCGGATCAGATTTGTTCCAAAAATAACGCTCCCGAAGGTTTCATTCCGTTTGGACTCCGTTTGATATTCCTTTTCTTCAAAATACTGAAATAGGCAAAAAAAACAGCAATATGGGTTGGGCCTTCGGTTAGTAGGTTAGTCCCAAAAAATGATATAAATGTGTAAAATAAAGCCCATAAACATCCAAAAGGGGTAATATAATAGCATGGAACAATAAAAAATTATAGATACGTTGGAGACGTATCAAAGGCCTGGAGGGCGCTCCTGTCCCCTTGTTCCTTCGTGAAAACTAGCAGCAAGTGGTGGGAGCCATGCCCACCTTTAATGGGAGCGGCCTGGTGCCGGAGGTGCCTCCTGAGGACCAGGAGGCGGCGGCGGCGGTGGAATTGTCTTCTGATAATTCCCGCGGGGGAGGAGAAGAAGACGAAGAGGAAGAGGAGCGCGACTCAGAGGCAACCATTGAAGGGACGGGGAGACTTCCCCCCAGCGCAGGGCCAACATCCTCCGCACCCTGCTGGACGATGACGAGGCCGACACCATGCGAGGGGGAGAGGATCCGTCCGTGATCCCGAGGAAGGACAGGTCAGGGCTAATCTCCCGAGGGGCTACCCCGGCCCAGGCACTACTCGAAGCCAGCTCCAGCCCTTCTGGTGCACCCTCCTCTGCCTCTGGACCTCCCGAGGCTGTGCCCTGCAAGAGGCTCACGGGCTTTAAGCTCGGCAGGAGACCGCCGGAACACGCCACGATTGACCAGTAAGTGCTCGAACCCCGTCTTGTTCTCATTTTTGCTGCTGAGGCTTGACGTTCTCCGCCACTTGGGTAGGCTACTGCCTGCGGTGAAGAAGCTGAAGGGGGACACGGTGGCTTCGCTTGGGGCAAGCTCATCCGTTCACTAAAAAAATACACTTCCATGATGATACGTGTTTGTCACAGTAGATCGCATTTTTTTTCATGCATGTACATCCATGACAAATTTATGACAGAATCAAGATAGTCATACTTGTGCTGTTGTAGAAGTGTTCCATGACATTACCAAAATTATCATCACGGAAGTGTCCACTTCCATGACGATAAATCGCACGTCACAGAAGTGCTTTCGCTAAGGGTAACCGACACGTGGCATCCACCGTAACGGAACACCGTTAAGCTATCGGGTCGGGTTTTGGATCCGATAACCCATTAACAGCCCTGACCAATGGGGATTTTCCACGTGTAAAATCATCATTGGCTGGAGGAAACACGTGTCGGCTCACAGTTGGGACAGATGCCATCCACTCATTGGACAGAAGGCGCCTATGATATGTCGACACGTGGCACGGCCCAACAGAGGCCCATTCCTGTGAAAAGGCCGGCCCGTTTGACTTGGTCAAAAGGTGGCGGGCTGGCCCATGGAAAGCCTGTTAACGACCTATTCGCATATAGCCCATTTACAGCCCGCTAAGCCAAGGCCCGTTACGCCCTATCCGAATTAGGCCCAGTAGTGTCATCTGGGCCATCCAATATGATTCCAGCCCGTTTTCACTTCTGTCCCATGTATGGCCCATGACGTCTTTCGGCCCATATGAGGCCCTATGTAACTCTTGGCCTATTAATGGTCCGTGGTGAAACTGGCCCGCAATGAATAGTGTATCACTTTACACCCACTAACGGCCCGTGGTGAAACTGGCCCGTAATGAACAATATATCACTTTATACCCATTAAGGGCCCGTTATTCAGTTGGGCTGTTTCCAGCAAATGTTATCTTTTGGCCTTCTCAGAGCCCATTTATTCTTGGGCTCATTTCTAGCATTCGTTTACTTACGGCCTGTTACTGTCATTTTCTGCTTGTGGGCCAAATTCAGCCCGTGGTTACATCGGCACATTTGTGGTCCGTTAATACGTTGGGACGTTTTCATAGCGTCATCAAATACGGCCTATTAACGATGGCCCGTTATGGTCATACGGCCCGTATAAGGCCCATTGATGATACAGCCCGTAGAAGGACCATTGTTTCTACAGCCCGTAGAAGGCCCATTGTTTCTACGGCCCGTAGAAGGCCTACTATTTCTACGGCCCGTAGAAGGCCCACTATTTCTACGGCCCGTAGGAGGCCCAGTGTCACTACAGTAAATATTAGCCCATGGTTATTGTGGCCTAGTTTTAAAAAGAACTGCATTGACTACAAGCAAACAAATAAACAAGACAACAAGGAAATAAATAAGCAAGCAACTTATGCTAGGCTATCATGGCTGTTACACATATTACATCCACTGGGCATCAAAGTTCGTCACCAGTGCAAATATAGGGAACAAAGCAGCATATCATATACACTGGTTGTCACAGTTGGCGACCAGCGCAAATAAACGCCGCAGCAAAACAAATCCAGAACTGAAACCACTTCAGAAGATCTCAAGAAACAATATCCTGGGTACCCATAATGCTGGCAAGATGCTTAGCAAGCTTATTAACTTTCTCTTGTTTGGCACTTAAATCCTCCAGCGCTTGCTGTTGCACCAGAAAATATGCATCTGAATTCTGCAGGGACTTCCTCAGTCCTTCAGCTTCCTGTCGCAGCACATCTGATCGATGTCTTTCAACTTGAAGTTGAGACTCAAGAAGACGAACTAATTCAGGCAGCGAGTTCGAAGAGCTTGTGCCAGCAGTAGTGGCCAGTAACTCGAACACTACATTAAGACAGGACTTTTGGGTTCCCTCACTGTCGTCAAGATAGTTTTTATCAGCTTTCTTGGAGACCAACAGGGATGTCTCACTATCTTGAACCTTATCTGCATTACTTCCTTTACCATTGGATAACGTGGTACTGTTCTCCAATATTTTGTCCGCATTCTAAAAGAGAAACAAGCAGACACATCACATGTTTACCATGTTGTATATGAAACTCATTTTGGTAAATGAGTTCAGTAGTAAAGTGGACAGGATAACAGCATGAAACAAACATATATCTATGTGCCATGGTCACTTTATGGTCTATATCATTCTAGTTTTTGTTGCCAAATCAAGATAGAGACACAGTTCAAATAATATTTGTTCAAGACAAAGCAGAATAGACAGAATATAAGTGTGGGTAACTATAGAGCAATAACAACACTTGTAATGTGCATGACATAAGAACATAACTGTTTATTCAATTGAAACTAAAATGAACATAGAGCAGGTTACAACAGCAAACCAGTTAAAGAAACAGGTTTAAAACATACCTGTTGCGCCATTGAAGTTTCAATTCCATCCTTCAAATTTGAAAATAGTTGGTATGAGTAAATACAATAATGCAAGAGCAAAGGAGTATGAACCATAGCTACGGAACCTGACCTGAGAACAAATCTTCTTCTCCTTTAAGCGTTGAGTTGGGATTCGGAGTGGTGGTCCTCGTGCTTTGGGCACTGCAGTTTCCTTACTAACCGCTCGTGTTTGGGTACTCTGTGGTCGAGATGGTGCTGTGTCAACTAGAACTGGGTTACTATCTGCCGGGGTTGGGGTTAGAAGGGGTGTAGCTGGTTCTCTGTCCAACTGGGTAGGGGTACAATCTGCGAGAGTCTGGGTTATGTGTGGTGGATCTGGTCCTTGGGCAAGTACAACCGTGGTTCTATCTGCATCAACTGGTAGCACTATCTTTTCTGAAGACCGTGTTGTTACTCCCTTAGATACCGCCATCACACTCTCCAATTCGAATGGCTGATAAACAAGAAAAGTAATTGAAAGTATAGACATTGTATGATAGACAGGTGCAATGGATAGTGGGGAATAAAAGAGGGCATGAAATAATTCATATTTATGTTGTCTAACCAAACAGGATAACATGACACAATTTCACATATATGATGGCTAACTAAACAGGATAGCATGACACAATTTCACATTATGATGGCTAACTAAAAAAGATGGAAAGACATAGTTCAAAATATGAGACTATGTAAACAGGATGACATGACATAACTATATAATGTGTTTATTAAATAGGTTGGCATGCCATAATTCACATACATTCATGGATAGAATGCCATAATTCTAAATATGATGACTGTAAACACTAAACAGGATGAGATGATATAACTATATGATGTCTTTATTAAATGGGTTGCCATGCCATAATTTAGATAGATGATGTGTATGTACTATGTAAACATGATGGCATGATATAATTCAAATATATGATTTATATAGTAAGCAAGTAAGCAGATGGCAATCTATATATGATGTAAAAACTAAGCAATGCAAGACAACATGCATGACATGGGTAATATAACCCTGCCAAGTTTGAGCATAGACCTTAGGGGGGAAATAGGACTGGTCATCAGTCTCTGAATCCTCCTCTGAGGAGCTCTCTGTAGCCAGCAAGATGTCTGCTTCAGCAGGTAGCATTGTCTGCTCTGAATACCTTGTTTTCACTCCAGATACTTCCATCACCGCTTCAAATGGCTGATGCACAGGAAGAGTAGTTGAATATACAAACGTTGTCGACAAATGGAACATGTAATACAAAAAAATGATATAATTCACATACATGATGATTGGCTAAACAGCATGGCATTGCATAATTCACATATATAATGCCTTTGCAACAATATAGCATTGTATAATTAACATATATAATGTCTTGCAACAAGATGGCAATGCATAATTCACATATATGGTAATTAAACACTGAACAGATGGCATTCACACAAAGCATGTATAAACTAATCAAATGGCATAGCAATGCGAGACACCATACGCACGATATGAGCAACATAACCCTGCCAAGTTAGAGCATACACCTCGGGGGGGGGGGATAGGACTGGTCATCTGTCTTTGAATCCTCCTCTGAGGAGCTATCCGTAACCAGCGAGATATGCGCTTCGTCAGATAGCATAGTCTACTCAGAAGACCTTGTTTTCACTCCAGAATTTTCCATCACCGTGTCAAATGGCTGATGCACACGAAGAGCAGTTGAATGTACTAACATTGTTGACGAATGTAATATGTAACGGAAAAAAAGGATGGCCTAATATAATTTACATATAAGATGACTGGCTAAGCAGGATGCCATTGCAAAATACACATATATGATGCCTGGCTAAACAAGGTGGTGTTGCATAATTCACATAAACGATGAATAAACTAAACAGATGGCATTCGCACAAAGGATGTCTAAACTAAGCAGATGACATATTTGATGTATAAAGTAAGCAATGCAAGACACCATATGCATGATATAACCAACATCAGCATGCCAAGTTAGAGCGAAGACCTCAGGGGGTAAATAGGAGTTATCTTCTCCTTCTGAATCCCCCTCAGAACAGATATCTTCCTCTCGATTACAATCCGAAATGCGTGGAGGGGGGCCGCCTTTGTGCCTACCATGGAGCGACATGTGCATGAAATTATATTGCCACGCAAGGCTCATCTCTTTTGCTCTACATGTTCAGTTCCATTGTTTGCAATAACTGTCATGCATAGGAATAAAACATAGTGAGATTATTTAAGGAGTGCATGCAGAAATCCAGAGTGATGGTAGCAACCTGTGGATAGACCCAAAACCAATAATAGCAGGCAGATAATGGCTTCAGTTAATAAATATAGATAATGGCTTCTTTACTATTTGTTTCCCACCCAAGATGAAACTCATACTAGACACCGGAGATTAACCAGATAGTAGATAGATACTATTGATAGCGGCCCCGATATGTACCCCACAACCATTTAAAAACTCAAGTTTGACCATTAGTTTGGAGCTGACTCAGAGTCTAATCGGTGAACAGAATGATAAAGTAGCATGTAATATTAAGCGATGCATAACGTAAGCAGACACGAAAGAGTGCGACCTCTCTTGCGGACCCTGTAGTCCTCGAGGTCATCTACTTGGTTGATGATGGTAATGCAGTTTTCATGGCTGCCAGCAGCGGGGAAGAAGATCTGAGGCGGCGAAAGACAGTCTGGAGGCCGGATCCCTGCTGTGTTGGACCCTTTTATCGTTGGAGCAGCTGAGCTGGGGTGGACGACGGCGTAGCAGGAGCGGGACAAACCACGCAAGGTTTTCTTTGACAACTATCTGTAAGAGAAGTAATTCTGTAAGGGCTCGTTTGAATTGGAGGATTCCAACAATGCAGGGATAGGAAATAGACAGGGAAATAGGATAGGAATGCACGTGCAAAATAGAGAATTTAAAAACACAGGATTTCTGCCAATCTGGGTGTTTGATTCACAACAACTGGAAGATCACAGGATGCAAAGAAGCATGGTGAGATTAAGTCAAACCACAAGAAAATGTACGGTTATAATGCTACTATGCTACTATCTCTTAGTCTTGTGCTTCATGAATAGGAATTTGAAAAGGAGGACAAGTGAAAATTAAAATTCCTATGTTTTTTCTTTCAAGGAGACACTAAAGGAACAAATATGTGTGCTCAGTGGACAATATATATAACATGTAGAGTAAAAAAGAGATGCAACAAGTGTACAACCTCTTTGGCAAAGCCATGTCGGTCTCAGCGTGATTGGGTTGGCCGGTGAGGATGCTCCGGCTGACTTTGCTATCGGAGGAGGGGAAGAAGATCTTAGGTGTCTGGAGATGGAGCCCAGGGTACTGCTCCACTGTGATGGAGGGTTTCGCCATTGGAGCAGCTCCGGTGAGTTGTACGACGCCGAGGCTGAAGCAGGACAAGAGAGAGAACGAACAACGCTAACCTGAGTGGAATTCTAATAGCATCTCCAATACATGATGTAAAATACATAACCACAAAGTGCTAGATGTAAAATACATCAGCCGCTCATCTCTGAACTAAACTGTCAAAACTGAACTTAACTGTCGAAACTGAACTTAACTGTCGGAACTGAACCTAACTGTCGAAACTGAATTTTGCTGTTGAAACTAAATTTTGCTGTTGAAACTGAACGCACTAGCAAGGTGAGGCTACACGTCGGTCGACTGACTTTTTCATCTCTAGTCAGTCGATTTTGCACCCATTGGACACGAAATCAAGGGCATGCGGTTCATCTTCAACCTCCACCCCCCTGAGCTGCCAGCCACCACCGGCCAAACAACAGCCCCCCGCCACCCACGGCCGGTGGTGCGCCGCCCCGCACACCCTGAAAACACTCCCCACCGCCGGTCCGCCGCCGCCCT
>NC_041391.1:561851610-561867321 GCF_002162155.2 Triticum dicoccoides | reverse complement strand
GATCCCCACGCCACCGCCCCGCCAATGCCCCGCCAGTGCCGACGACCACCGCCCCATCCTGAACCCTAAGATAGATAGTGGGGTACCTCTCCGGTGAGCCCCCCTCCCGCTGCGGCTGGTTCTTCCTTCACCCCGGCGAGCCCACCCCTTGAAAATCGACTGACCCAAAAGTCGATGCAGTCGACTGAAGTGTAGCCAAATTGGAGCAGCATCGCAAGCAAGAGCAAGAGCGAGAGCAGCAGCGCGAGCAAGAGCAATAGCAAGAGCAGACCAGGCAAGGGACCGAGAGCAAGAGTAGAGCAGCAGCGCGAGAAAGAGCTAAAGTAGCACCAGCTCCTACTGATGTGGACGTCGCCGCCGAGGGAGCGACGCCGTGGAGGAAGTGGCCGGCGACGCCGTCATGGATGGAGCCGCGCCGTGTCGGCTCGGGACCGAGCGCTGGCAGCACCATTAGATCGAATCAAGAAGAAAATGCGGCGATTAGTGTACAACCTCTTTGGTGGCGCCGATTAGGCCGCAGCTTCATCCGAGGAAACAGTGATGATGATGCTCTTCCGGTGGTGCAGGTGAAGACGGCGGTGTGGGAATGGTGGTGGCGCGAAAGACGAGGGAAACATCAGGGCAGCTCCTTGGAGGTGGAGGACGGGGTGGCTGAACCGGCGGGACAATGATATCAACGACGGATCCTCATCCGGTACGGTGGATGAGGGACGTCGAGGTGTTGCTGTGGACGACGTCATCAGGGAAGAGGCTCCGGCTGGGTGGTGGACGAAGCAGGGTGTGGGGTTTTGTCGCGGGTTTTCGCGGCCTTGGTGTACGAATGGGTGGGCGGATGGGATGGCAGTGGGGAACCATGGCTTAGAGACGCGCTTGTCCGAAATGTGGGGTAAGTTACGAAAGTACCCCCTCACCGATTTGAGGCGGTTCTTTCGGTTCAGGGGTACCACGGGCATTTCGCGTGTCGGGATTTCACAGGAGGTGGGAGTTTTCACGCGCGTTGTAATTTCGTAATAGAAAGGCGTGGGTTGAGATGGAGGGAGTTGTCGGAGCACAACGAGACAAAGATATATCTTAAATATTTCGGGCTAACACGGCGCGGGTTGAAATTTCCGGACAAGCCTAACGTGTATTGTACCAAATCAATGCGCACTCCAAATGTCATTCAAAACTTTGAATTCATGTTATGTTCAATTAAAATATTTTGCTACATGTATAATGCATGCAACCTACTACTCAAATGAATGTTTTAGTGCATTCCAAACGTATATACTACTGCTTCAATATGAACTAAATTTGAATAAGATCTACAGTAATGATTGTTGTGAAGTCAAAGCATTTGAATTCGTTTCTCTGTTTTAATAAGATCTACAATCATCATTATTGTCAAGTTAAACCATCATTTGTGTATTATCTTCATAGCACACCACATGATCAGTCTCGAGTTACATATGAACTATGTGTACTATATGAACTCAAACTAGATTTTTTGAATCCACTTTATTTTGATTTCAAATCACATTACATTTCTAGCTCTAGCTAGATCTTCATAATCTAAACCATGTCTCATATGTATAATGTGTTTATCACATTATGTATGGTGCCCCGCCCCCTACGCCTACAAGTATTTATATGTGAGTTGCAAACACCACACATTACCACAAATTCAAATAAAATGTGAGAATGTTCGATATATAGTATTGTTTAGATTGCTCGATATTTAGTTGTAAGCTGCAAACGCCGCACATTATCACAAATTCAAATAAAATGTGAGATTGTTTGATGTATAGTATGGTTTAGATTGTTCGGCATTTAGCTATGAGTTGCACACGCCATGCATTATCACATTATGGTATAACATGTGCACAACACATGTATCACCGCTATATTCATGCATGCAATGTTTAAAACACTATGATCTCCTATTCAAATATATGAATCCACTTTCATATCAAATTATGATCTTTGTTAGTCTCTTACACCCACACAATCCTCTAACCTTTGTAGCTACCACTAACTTTCTCTCGTGCATGCACACGCCCTCCTCGCTCTCCCCCTCCCTCAGCATTCTATCCACCGGGCACATTCATTTTTTTCTTTAGGTCGTTCTCCCAGAGTCTCCACAACTCCTTTCTGACATCGATAAACCTCTCCAGCGATGCCTGCCTACAGCATACACACACAGCTTCAATCTCCTCCTTTATGTGTCCTTGCCTCGTGTCTCTCATATGGTCAGACACACGTGTAAACTCTCACCCCTCTTTTCATCGATATCACAACCGCACACTCCTCCCCCTATCTAGCTAGTAGTTGGGCCTCTCGCACCACCTCCTAGCTCCATTCTCTCTGTCTATCCGTCTCGCTGGGCCTTATTTGCCTCTAACAAATGGACGTACACCGACCAATCTCTCTCTATACATATAGCCAGCTAGGTCCTTATAACTCGTTTTTACCCACACATTGATCGATCTACCTCATTAGTTGTGTCTCTCCCTTCCTCCGACAAACAACAATTGATCTACCGATCTAGTTAGGTTTGCTTACCAAACACATGGTTCCCCTTCATCATCCCTGGATGTGTCCCGACAGATCTATCACGCACAGGCACACACAGAAACACATCCCCACTCTTATTGATAACATTGCAGTTCCACCCTCAGTTTGTCTAGTAGGCCTCTCCCAACATCTCCGAGAAGCAACTCCATCACCCATACAGCACTCTACCCCTCTCCCTCCCTCTCCCTCTCTTTCTCTCTCCTCTCTCTCTCTGTCCCATCATATTTCCCGTCCTTCAGTTATGTATGGATGTCGACCGATCTCCCTAAGACATAGTTGGGTCTCTCCTTCTCAACACATATACGAGTCGTTCTACCTCTATAGTTAGGCCTCTGCCTACCCGTCCCCCACCCCCTCCCCCCACACACACCGATACATCAAGCGCTCCAGTCATGTCTCCCTGCCACACACAAACTTGACATGTGCCCTCTAACGTTTCGGTAGGCCAGTCGCCCTATATCTTTGACTTGCACACACACACACAATTCCGATGGCTCTCTTCATCAATCTCGCACCCACCCACTTGATCCTCTCTTCGACTCTATCGATAGCTATGACCCCTCCCTCTCTTCTCGTGGATTGCCCGACCCTCTATGTATGATATGGATAGGCCTCCATTTCACACACATTGCATGCAAAATTTTGTTTGAGATGTCATCGACACATATTCCCACAAATAATTCACAAAATCAACCCCCCACCCCACCCCCACCCCCACCACAAAACAAAAAACACTCACGAACGTGGTTTGTATCTCTCACACACACCCACGTAGGTGGGTGACGTGCATGAAGAAAAGAGATGCATGCACGGCGCACGTACTCCCGTCTCTTTCCCAACCACACCCGCGCGGGTACATGGTGGAGCTCATTTCTGTACGGAAAATGCAGCCCACATGGTAATTTGGCACGTGTACTGGTTGTCCACTTGGTGGAGGGAGGATCGTCTACCATGGGTGAACAAACAAATTGCAACTTGACGCGTTATGTTAAATTAAAAAAAAGAGGCAAACCATGTGGGGCCTACCTTAGATGCAAGGCTCTATACACTAGAGTACTTTTGATGTGTCCCGTCAACTCGCAGAGCAAGGAGAAGCTTGCTTAGTACGCCATCTCCCCTGCCCACGGGCGCGGTGGCTCGCAGGATGAGGTGAAGCTTGCTCCTCCCTCGCCCATGCGCGCGGTGGCTCGCAGGACGAGGATAAAAATTTACTACTCCCTCCGTTTACTCCTCGTCCCTACTACCTTGGTTATAGAGGGCCTGTTTGGATGTTGCCCCTGCACGCCCTACCAAATCATGGGCTAGCCAAAAAATTGGCGTAGGTTTCTGCCGCCAGCAACTCGCCAATTAAATGGCGGAAAAATGAACTGCTGAAGCTGATGCGGCCTGGGCAGCCAAATTATTGGCCCCAAACCAAACAAGTGCCCGCCCTCTGGTCAACTACCAATTTTTTGGCTTGGCTGCCGCAGTCATCGATCCAAATAGACCCAGAGATTATATCATATTGTTTGGAATATATATGTCCTTTAGTAGATTTCAATATGAACTACTAGTACATACTCTAAACACTGATGTATATAGACGTATTTTAGAGTGTACATTCACTCATTTTGCTCCATATGTAGTAGCACT
Organism: Triticum dicoccoides; assembly: GCF_002162155.2. Taxonomy (NCBI): domain Eukaryota; kingdom Viridiplantae; phylum Streptophyta; class Magnoliopsida; order Poales; family Poaceae; genus Triticum; species Triticum dicoccoides. Next base: position 561,863,136 of record NC_041391.1, on the reverse strand, counting down.
CTCCCTCGCCCCTCGACCCTCGCCCACGTGATGGACGTGCAACAATTCATTCGGTCTCATATAGCCAGAACGATATATACAGCACTACCATTATTGCTCGACTTCCCGAAGAGGCGAAGAGCCAATCGCAAGGTTAATATTTTGGAGATGCCAAGTGCAAGGTTATAGGAGAACGAGTAGTAGGTGTCGCGTCATCTATAAATAATTTTTTTTCTTCAGTGGCACGTACGCAATATGATAGGTTCATATGGAGAGAAAAGGAAATCGCTCCACTATATACATAGTTAGGACGGGCCAGCCTACACGGTTGCTTGCTGGGGTTGCTCTCTTCACACTCTCTCACACAAAAGGACTATGGCCACATCTCTAACATCCCGGCGGATCACGTCCGCTTGGGGAAGGGGTGGATGCTTAGTGTAGATGTGGTGGCCGTCGTCGACGGCAAAAACCCACTGTCGGCACGTCCCGATCAGGGTCCCCGCCGTTCTCTCTCACAAAGCCGGTGAGGTTGCCTTCATCCCTTGCTCACTGTCGCGACATGGGCAGTTGCCGCCTCCCGCCGCCCTCCTCAAGGTTGAGCTACGTCCCTCAGGTACAACTCCCTTTACAGCCGGCTTGCTCCACTGCTCCAGCTGCCCACATCACTCCCTGTGGATAATTCTCTACTTCTTTTCCCCGCACATACCTGATACCTCTACTGGCTTCTACGTACTGTATTTGTGATGAGTTTATGTCTCATCAACTAGTCCTAGTGATCTTATTCTAATCACGCTTCTTCAATTTCTTTGCCACAGGGATGCTCATCTCGATTTTGGTGAAACTGCACAAAATGATCTGATGGTCAAAAGGTTGCAAACTTCATTTATTAGGAAGCTCGAACGTTGCCAGCAAATTGAAGCCTGGTCAGGGTTCATGGTTCAAGGGCTAGGGACTGCATGGATCTTTTTTTCTTTAGCTGCCTCTGTTCCAAAATAAGTGTCAACTTTAGTAGTAGTACAACTTTGTACTAAAGTTTGCACAAAGTTGAGACACTTATTTTGGAACGGAGGGAGTACATATTTGCTATGATCTGTCAATCATTGAGATGCAATAGCATGCATGTTAGTCTCCTTTGTATTTGATGAAATGTTGCAATGGGCAACCTTGGACGCAAGATACATGTAACAGGAGCTGGAAGCTTCATAGCATTGTACAAATTTATCTCTTTGATAAATTACAGTACGTACTAGTACTATACTAGTACTTCCTCCGTTCCTAAATATAAGTCTTTGTAGAGATTTCACCATTAACCACATGCGGATGTATATAGATGCATTTTAAGTGTAGATGCATTCTTTTTGTTCCATATGTAGTTCACGTAGTGGAATCTCTACAAAGACTTATCTACTAGTAATAGCTAGCCCCCACTACTAGGAATTCTCTATCCTCTCCTTGATCCACATTTGATGTAGCCGTTAGATGAAGTAAATCAGTCATAATAGTCGTCTGATCTAGACGTTGAGATGTTCCGCACTAAGCCACATGCAAGCATGCAGAAATACCGTGGCACATGCATGTGAGTGGGTTTTAAATCACATCAACATGTCTGCATGCAAGCATGCACCGGTAGCATGCATGTAAGTGAGCTTTTAAGTCCCATTAACATGTCAAAAAGAAAAATATAATCCCATTATGTAGTAGGAGTTGGCTGATCTTTTTTCCTTACGTGGGATGATCTAAATGATGATGGGAGTTTATTTAGTTTGGCTACCACATTTGTCATGCGGTTATAGATTTTTTTAGTTCTATGAAATCAATAATTTTGCGCAGAGAGATATACCGCTGTTCCACGGCAACGAGCGGGGACTCATCTAGTAATATTTAGGAACGAAGGGAGTAATATGTAAAGAGTTAGGTGTCGCACGGTGATAGTGTGAGGTGGGCCATGTAATCACTGAGCCTGCGTGTTTTCACTGCTCTTGCACTCCTCCGCTGTAAGAATGGAGAAAATTGTAATCCACTACCTCCTTTCACCGAAAGCGTGGGACATCCAGCAGTCCTACCACCTCAGTAATAAAGACCAATGAGCCGTCAAATCACATAGACCCGGAAGTAAGTTGGACGGACGAAGCAACCATCACTCTTGCGCTAGTGAGAGGTCGCGTCCGCTCTGCCCGGGCATGAATGCGGCACCGGTTCTTTGGAGCAGCGCTGACCGTTTCGGGCGGGAAGTGTGCGCGGGCGATGGAGGGGCTTTGGGTGGGCCAGGCTGGTCAGGAGAGGGCGTTGCAGCTGTCCGCATGTCCCTACCGGACACGCTCGGAAACGAGAGGATGCACCGACTCTCGCGGCTAAAATCATACACTACACACCATATCTCTGTAGGAGTAGGTCGATCTGTCGCACTCTCTAACACACACATGTTGTTAAACACACACACGCACACGCAGGCACCTTGGTCCCGTTGCACCTTCTAACATGACTTATTACACACGGAGGGAGTAGTAAGTATACGAGATACAGTGGCACACTGACTTAGGTCGAATACAAGTGCCCAAAATTTGTGTGCATGTTATAATAAGGATTCACTTAAAATAGTATGTGAGCGAACAGAGGGATCAATTGGACAATGTTCTCGAGCAGTAGCGAGATGTGTGACGTAGTAAGATACACCGCTAGCGCTTTTAATTTTTCTTATTAATTTGTTTGTTTCACCCTCTAACTGGTGGGACCCAACATACTACATGGAGAGAGGTAAGGTGACTAAGGCTGCATTATTTCTGCACCACTGTGGATAGTCTTACCACCAAAGCCACATGACACGATTATGATTGAAATCCTAATGACTCCCACACACACACACAAAAAACATGGCATGCCTGTCACACGAATGCAGGAATGTATAAAAGGTTATTTTCCTCTCTTTGAACATAACAGGAGGGTTGTGTAGCTAGTTAGCCTGTCCGCTCAACAAACATGAGGTCTCAGGTTCGATAACTACACTTGAGCATAATTTTTGCCAGGAGGATTCTTTAACTGGTCAAAATATTTTCTAGGGTTTGCACGCTTCACACTCTCTCTCCAGTATATATATACACGCTGGAGCCTTAGCGCTTGTAGTTGCTCTCTTCACACTCTCTCGCCCTCTCCCGCTGGAGCCTCAGCACTTGTAGTTGCTCTCTTCACACTCTCTCGCCCTCTCCAGATCTAAACAAGACTTCCTTGGCCTCTCTCTCCCCTCACTGCTGCTCAAAGAGCCGACATGATCCATCCGCCGGGAAGGGAAGGAGGCTTAACGTTGTCGCCGTCAGCGAGGGAGGGAATCCACTACCGGCGCTGCTGTTCACTTTCCACCCAGCGGCGGCGCGTGAGGGCCTCCGACCCCTTCTTCTTCGCGGTCGTCCCGTCGCCCACCGAACCACGCCCCAAGAACCTTAAGGTATATTTTACTTACTCCATGTGCATTGCTCTAGCTGCATGTATACTATGAATCTAGGACGTGGTTCAAAGAGGAAAGGAGTGGGGGAAAGTAGTGGGAAAAGTTTTATATAGCATGAATCTAGGACGTGGTTCAAAGAGGAAATGAAGGGGGAAAGTTGTATAGCATGAATCTAGGACGTGGTTCAAAGAGGAAAGGAATGGGGGAAAGTAGTGGGGAAAGTTGTATCGCATAAATCTAGGACGTGGTTCAAAGAGGAAAGGAAGGGGTGAAAGTACTAGTTCAAAAAGGAAAGGAGGGACAAGGCTGTAGAGTTTGAGTAGGACTAGATTTGCTGCCCTCACATAGGGAAAGGTGTCTAAAGATAACAAAACTGGGACCAACACAAATATGCTCCTTATTTTTTTGTTCTTTGTTGCAACAGACTGTGCATGACCACAGTACATCGGTAGATGCACATGGTGCTGGTGCGTCCACTGTCCCGTGCAACTCATTAGCTGTTGTTAATCTATGGCCCTGTTTGGTTAAAAACTCCCTAGTCCCTACCTGATTGGTTCCAGGGACTAAACATGGACTAGAGGTAATTAAATGACATGATAAAATACCATGTTACCTCTAGTAATGAACTAATAGAAACAAGGTGCGATGCGTGGCAGGGGCAACTGTTGGAAAAAGTCCCAAAAAGACTCCCTCGGGGTCTTCTTTCTTTAGTCCCAAATGCCCACTTTTAGTCCCGAAAAGTCCCTCCTGTTTGGTTTAGATGTGAATGACACGGAGTTTTTTTAATCCCTACACCAAAATGTCCCTATAAACAAACACCCTCTAATAATGTCGCTGGAAAATTGATGCAATGCCACAGTTAAAAGCAAATTACATGTTTAACGAATTTTATTGTTAATATAATCTCTATGTTAATTTTAGTCAATGCCACCATTTGAGAAATGCTACTGTCTTGCTTTCTTTCCCATTTAGATAAGGTAGATGCTTCTTTTTGTTGGCTTCTGTGTCATCCACCGTTATTGACCACTAATTGTTTCCTTTGCACCTCTGTGTAAACAGGGTTATCTACTTCACCTCGTTGCCATTGTGACCTTTTGTTGCACTGCACAAAACACTTTGTTTTAAGAGTGTTTTGTGCAGTTCAACCAAAATGTCACACCGACAATGTTGCTTGATTGCTTGATCTTAGTGGAACTGCACAAGAGGAGATCTTACTTCCTATCCGTTAAGGCGAATTTGGTTCAGATTTTCTTGTGAGTTGTTTGAATTCCGCATCATGAGAGGTCGGTACTAGCCTTCTTTCACATGATTCTGCAGTGTGCTTTCATATGTTGTGCTACTTGTACGATAATGTTGCTTGATTTTAGTGAACTGCACAAATGGAGACAAGACTTCCAATCTGTATGTGCACCGTAATATCCCATTGAGGTAAGATAAGGATATTTCACAACTGCTGGCCTGTATTTTGCCACTTTCATCAGAAAATTAAGTTTAGTACTATACTTGTGCTCCCTAATTGACATGCCAAATCTTACATTGAAGGCGAAGCTTGTCTGTTATTGAACCAAGTGATGAAGGGGAAGAACAAGCGGAAGAAAAACAAAAATCAACTCTCGGTGCTGTAATGAAGCACTGGAACTGTGATGACACAAGTAATGATATAGTTTTGCATCTTAATTTATTGCTATGGCTGGAATGAGCAATTGTTTTGCCACTGATTTGATGCCATATGTAATTATCTCTACTTGTGCAAACAGGGATCTTCTTTGAAGATACCATATATTTTAGTGGAACTGCACAAGAAGATGTTGGAAACAATAAACTAATCAAGGAGTATATAGTAAGCATGGCCACCCCCGTAGATAGCAACAGATGGTTCCCGGGAAGTGCTTCATCTATATGCTCTACACAATCAGCCTCCTGACAAATGTTGGTACTCACCCACTGATTTCATCCATATGATTGAGCTTTGTCATCTCTATTGGTGTTGTGCTACTGTTTAGATACTATCATGAAAAGGTGGTATTGTCCTTGAGAAGTGCTTTATCTGTGATGTTTTAAATATTTCCTTTCCTTTTTTTCGAGCAAACAGGGATCATCTTCCTCTGAAGAAGAATATGGAGTATGTGAAGTGACTAGTTCCGATTATGCTAGGATGAAGAAGCCCTGTCTATCTTCTCATCAGAAGGAGCAGTTGAAGGATGGTTACATTACTCCCCACAATACCAAACTAACTTCAGCTCAGAAGGACTGACAAATCTCCATTTTTTGCTATGATGCGCGAGTACAATGTTGTTCTAGGATTCTTTCTGGTGAGTTCCATTTTACTAAAAGTGTGCTCTACATGGACCATGTATGTGCCTGTTGAAATTGTCAATTCATAGTACATTTTTCTTTATACTAATCACATTTTTGTATTTGTGCAAACAGGGGTGCTCAGCTTGATTTCAACGGGAACTACACAAAATGTTCATGAATACATCAAATCATTCATTTCCACCACAAGAAAGGAGGTGCCCATAAGTTCAAGGCATTGCAACATATAAGGGCGAAATCATACAAGCTGCGCGCGAATTTGGTTGATTTTGGTGGAACTGCACAAAAAGAACAACTGGTTTATTTAGCACGAGGTGCCATGTCAATGTTCGAACCGATGGCAAACCCAGGCCATTCCACAATCATAGGCATTTGATATTTTGGAATGGGACAACCTTGTCAAATTTTGCTCATTGATTTTAGCAAGATATGCGTTTGATATTTTCGAATGGGATGCCCTTTGCTGTCAGCAATGACGATCAATTTTTTCTTTATTCTTGAGTTGTGAAGTAAATATTGCCTCTGACATGTGAGTCGCTGAGATGCATAATCATCGATTGTTTTGAATGTTCTCTATGAATTGCCAGGCCTGTGTGTTTGATTGCAATGTACAGAAACGCTAAAAAGCTGCTCAAACTCTTTGTACTCCTTCTGTTCCTTTTTACTTCGCACATTGTGAAAGTGCATACTTTTTTGTATAAGATTGGTCAAAGTAGGGATACTTTGACTGCAGACAAAACTTGTATGCAGACTAGAAAGGACCGGAGGGAGTACATGTGAAACTGCGCCAAATGTGGTGATCACCCTGGCAATAATGCTAGTACATATTGTTTTGCATGTTCATCCAATGCCAGTGATACAGGAATTTGAACTAATGGAAATAAATTCATTCATACACGGTCGGATTTCATCTAAACATGCCAGATTTCATTACATTTCATACATTCTTCAACTAAAAAGGGGTGTTTGTGGCCGCATGCATCTCCTAGATGCAGAGGCCGGGGGTCATCCTCCTTTTCAAAAAAAACTAAAAAGGGATGCGCTGGAGGTATAATTAATTAACCGAAGCTACCCACTTGTGTCCCGCTGAGCCGAACAGAAGCTTCAATGACTTAACTGCAGGTGCAGTTGCGTAACTGAAATGTGGCCTATTGGGCCCACGTGTCAGTCAGCCAACTGCACCAGCAGTTAAGTAGAAGCAACGTTCTTCTCCAGCGTAGCTCTCTGACTCCACGTCGCCGCCAAGAAGCTAACCGACCATCAATGGTCAACCCGCCTAGCTTGGCTTCAACCGGAGGGTAGCAGCGGTAACCTTACTTGGACCCGAGCGGCGGCGACCTACCGTGTTCTACTCTTCCTTGTTTTCTATGTGGCGCGGCCTCGTTGGCAGCGGGACGGGGCCTCGGCGGAGCCGGCGATGTCCTCTGTCTCGTTGCTGGCGGGCGGCGCCTCAGCGGAGTGGTGGAAATCCCCCCACGTTGCCGGCAGGGTGGGGCCTCGGCTGAGCCGGTGATGTCCTCTGCCTCATTATTGGCGGGGCGGGGCCTCGGCGGAGCCGGCGGTGTCCTCTACCTCATTGTTGGCGGGGCGGGGCCTCGGCGGAGTAGGGCGTCATCAACGCCAGTGGAGTGGGGACTCATCGGAGCTGGCATTCTCCTCTGCCTCGTCCTCGGTCTCACCAAACAGCGCCTCGCCCGCTTCATCGCCCTCTTTGCTAGCCTCCTTGTAGGCGGCCGCAGCCTCCGCCACCCGCATGCGGTACCGCCAGCGCTCGAGGCGGCCCTTGCGGGCGGAGCGGTACGAGTCGAGCAGTGCCTCTTGCTCCGCCCGCTCCGCGGCGATCTGCTCCTCCGCCTGTAGGTGCTCCTGGAGGAGATGGTGGTTGTAGGCGGCGTCGGCCTGCGCCTCCCAGAACTGCTCCTCACGAATCTGCCTCACCCTGTCCATATATTGGGCATGGGCCTCGCCAATGGTCATGGTGCAATGCACCGGCGAGGATGGCGCGGAGGAGGGGGTTGGCGCCGGATCGTCGACTACCATGTTCTCCATTGGGACGTCGTCGTCCTCCGGCTGGCTGCCGGCCAGCCGGTCGGCAGCAATGGCTGCCATCTCCTTGTGGTCCATCGTCCGCCCGTCCCGAAGAGCGCTGGAGCGTGAGGAAGCCATGGTGGGTAGTAGTGCTGTGGACAGGAGAAAGGGAACAGATGCGGATGACTGTGGCTATGGCCGGCGCAGTAGTTTATATAGCAATGGTGGGCAGGCGGAGGGACAGACATGTGGCGCCGGAGTAGCCGCCTCGGCAACCGCGTATCATTAATATGTGCGGCAGATGGACGGACGGACGGCACTTGTGTCATTTGAATGCGGAGCAATCGCCTGCACCGGGAAGCGGGGCGGCCGGCGCTGACTGTTTCGGGCGGAAAGCGCGCGCGGGCGAGGAGATGACTTTACTTGGATAGGATGACAATGGGGATCCACCAGGTCCGTAGCCTCACGTACTCAAGTGCCTCCTTATTATATATATATATATAACTATAATTTATTTTGCTTCCTCCTCGTTTCCTGACATCACGGTCCCACACCATTGTCAACCTATGTACTCCCTCCTTTCCGGTTTATAGGGCTTATCTCAAAATTTTAGTTTTTCCATTTTATAAGGTCAATTTGGTTGTTTTCCATCACATGTTCAGATTCCAAGGTGCATTAAATCATTGCATGCAAGTATTAAGAGAAAATTGACCAATGCATGTACTTTATGCATGCATGCAATGCAATTAATGCATTGATAAACATAATTTTTTGAGGATAACAAGAGCATTAATTAGGTGCTTTTGCAAAACTACAAAAAGTATTCCACCACTCGCCGTCTACCTTGATTGGTGAGATTTTTGAATTGAGCATTATAAACCGGAAAGGAGGGAGTAGTCAATAAATGAGAGAATTGCACAAGAAGCGGCCGATAGCTGGGACCAAGCAGCTCGAGCAGTATTTGTGTTTTTGAAGTGTGAGCACTGCAGAGTTTTTTGATGTTTACCCCAGATATTAATTTTTATCCTCTGAACAACAACGAAAACATCGCTGCATGTATTAACTAGGCGGGCTGTGGCCCGTCTAGCCCAGGCCAGATATCCAGCCCAGATATTAATTTTTTTTCAAGCTGAAAATGACTAGCCCAACTATACTTTTTTAGGAATACCCAGGCAAGGTCAAGTTGTTATTCTCCGCCCCGCTGGGCTGCAAATCGTTCCTAGGAGGGATGCATTAGGCTTAATAAGAAAATGGGCTTTAAGAAATAACAATGGGATGTAATTATAAAAACTGGGTAATAACTATAAAAAATGCACCAAATAGTGATTAATTTATAAAATATATTTTTTGGAATATTGAAACTTTTAATTTCATTAATTGTTGCGAGCGCAATATTTTGTTGGATTTTTATGCAATATAAATTTATATTGAAAGTGTATTTAATCTGACTAGAAATTTTGGGATAAAAATATTTGGATCCCATCGAAATGTGGGAAATTTTATTGAATTCTGTTTTGAACGGTTGGTTGAAATGGGCTGTACTTTTAACAAACTATAAATGGGTTGTAGTAAATTCCATTAGAATTCAAAAAATGGGCTACACATTCTTACTCAAATGGGCTATAAGTTCTCTGCCACACCTTCTAGCCTTACTAAGTTGATGCGTCCCCTAAAAAAACAGAGTTGGCGCGTATGCAAGGCTTTGTCAACTTATAGTCAACACACGGTTCTAGCAGCAGTGGTCGTTGGATGTCCATCCAACGGATGCCGTGCTTCTTCTTCAATCTCAGATATTCTAGCTTCACCCGCCCAAAAAATGATTCCTCCCCCTAACATCTGGGGCGCACTATTTCGGAAGCTGGCCTATGGGCCTACTAAGTTGACGTACCAAGGGCTTTGTTAACTTAGTCAATATAAACGATTCTAGCTGCAGTGACCGTACGATGTCCATCCAACGGCGGTCGTGCTTCTTCAACCTCTGATCTTCTTGCTCCAGCCTCCCAAAGCACCGCCAGTCGTGTCACGTGCTCCTGCCTCCTGTGGCCGGTTGTGCTGCTGCGGAGGCCTCATTGCCCCCTACTACTCCCACCGCTGGCGAGGCCATCCCTCCACTCACCCACACCCCCTGTTATTCAGCGGCGACGGCAGCGCAGTCGAACCAGTGAACCCTCGTACTCCTCTCCGCGTGTGCATCCACTGCCGCATCTTCCCCTGCTTCGCGTTGTCCCCTTCCTAGGCCTTGCCATCGTCCACCGCCGTGGTGCTCTTGGCGTGGCGTGGTCAACGTGGTCAAGGAACGACTTCCATCGGACGTGGACAGGCTGACAGCTGGGTCCATGGCAGCCGCAAGGAAGTGCCTCGTGCAAAATAATTATTCCTAGACCTGATAGCCGGGACCCACCGAATGGGCCACCATATTTCGTCAAAAAAATGATTCGCCCCCTGACTGCTGGGACCCACGAGCTACATCTTCGCACGCAAGGAAGTGCGTCCGGGAAAAAAATACGATTCACCCCCCTAACTGCTGGGACCCACCAGCTACATCTTCGCACGCAAGGAAGTGCGTCCGAAAAAAATGATTCGCCCCCCGAATGCTGGGACCCACCAGCTACACCTTCGCACGCAAGGAAGTGCATCCGGGCAAAAAAAACAATTCGCCCCCTGACTGCTGGGACCCAGCAGCTACACCTTCGCACGCAAGGAAGTGCGTCCGGGAAAAAAAAATGATTCGCTCCCCTGACTGCTGGGACCCACCAGCTACATCTTCGCACGCAAAGGAAGTGCGTCCGAGCAAAAAAATGATTCACCCCTCTGACTGCTAGGACCCACCAGCTACATTTTCGCACGCAAGGAACTGCCTGACAGTCGGGACCCACCTGGTCGAAGCGTACGTAGCATTGTCATTCTGGTCGCGAACGTGTACGTACATATATATTGGTCGATGTAGAGGCGCGCACGTGTCGTAGTAGAGGCGCGTACGTGTCGTAGTAGAGGCGCGCATGTAGCATGTACACGTACGTACAGCGGCCAGGGTGCAAGAAAGCAAATACGGCCACGTACGTACATGGCTGGGTCGGAACGGAGAAACAGAGTCGTCGTAGTGTTCATGGGGAGGCAACGGAATGCGTCGTGTTCATGGGGAGGCAATGGAATGCATCGTGTTCATCGGGAGGCAACGAAACGCGTGGGAGCCAACCGGCTTGGACGGAACAGGCGATGGAAACGAAGCCTGGCGTACCGCACAACGGAGGAAACGGACCTCCTACATTCAGAACGGAGTCCTGTTGATCGGGAGGGGTGTGGCCTACCGCAAAACGGAGGAAACAGACCTCGTACGGTCGAAACGGGGGTCCTGTTGATCCGGAGGGGTGTGGCGTACCGCAAAACGGAGGAAACGGACCTCCTACGGTCGAAACGGGGGTCCTGTTGATCGGGAGGGGTGTGGCGTACCGCAAAACGGACGAAACGGACTTGTGTTGGAGCGCTACGATCGAAATGGGGGGGAGGGGTGTGGCGTACCGCAAAACGGGACTCCACGGGATACTGTTCATCTCCACCGTCGACCTCCTCCAGCCTCCACGGGCTACCGTCGACCTCCTCGAGCCTCCACGGGCTCCTGTTCATCCAGCCTCCACCGTGCGCTACTCCACCGGCTACTGTTCAACCACCCCTCCACCGTCTACTATTCATCCAGCCCTCCACCGTCTACTGTTCATCCAGCCCTCCACACCACGGGGTCCTGTTCAACCACCCTTCCACGGCCA
>NC_041391.1:561846769-561851177 GCF_002162155.2 Triticum dicoccoides | reverse complement strand
CATCCAATCGATCGGCTTCAGTTAGCAGCAGTAGCGAAGGAATCGCTCGATCGGGTTCAGTTAACAGCCATCGATCAATCGCTCGGGTTCAGTAACGCATAGCCTGCAGTGCAATCGCTCGGGTTCAGTTAGAGCCCAATGCCTCGCTCGGATTCAGTTAGAGCCAACGCCTCGCACACACGCGCATGCCGGTATGAGAGAAATGTGCATCTCTCCGCCCCCGACCTCCCACCGTAACTGGCAACTCCCCGAAATTTTCCTCCCCCTCGCTTCTACCACAGTTTTTTCCGTCATGGATGGCCCAAAGAATGTCATGCAGCTGCGTCTCCGGCCCACCCAGGACGAAAAGCCCATTTTCTGTCATGATTTTTTGTCATAGAAGTAGGAGCCCACCACATCTATGATGATACCAGGTTTTGTCACAATTATCGTCATAGAAGTGTCATATGTATGACAGAAAAAAAAATTCTTCGGCCCAAAATGTCATGGATGTGTCCTTTTTTTGTAGTGGTTGTGGCTGCGCCTTCGTTTGTGGGAAGGGGAGGCAGTGGAGCTTGCACCTCCCCTGCCTGGTCGTCCTCACGAGGCCAGGGGGAGCGCCCTGGCGGGGTGCCAGCCCCCGTGGCCCCGCTGACTCTGGAGGCGCCGGCGCTTGATGTTGTCGCTGAGGTTGCTAAGGCTCACGAGCTCCCAGTCTCCCAAGCCGTGATCACACTGCCGTCTTCTCCTCCTGCTCCACTGGTTCCTGACTCCTCTACCTCCTCCGCCGCCATGGACCGTGCCGCTGCCGAGCTAGGACGGCTGCAAGAAGACCTCCAAGGCGCCAACCCACGCCTGGTGGCTGGGCACCTGGAGCTGATCTCTGGCTGGGTTCACTCTGACACCTCCGTCCGAGCGGCGCTGAGCCAGGCTGTGGCGGCTTTCGAGGAGGAAAAGCCAGTCGCCACCCAGGCCATAGCCGCTCGTGATGCAGCGTTGAAGGATGCCTCGGTTGCCCAGGACCATTGCAAGGCGCTGGAGGATGAGCTGCGGGGTTTGTGTGACGAGCTCGCCAAAGAGGTTCGCGACCGCCAGGCAAAGGAGGAAGAGATGGGGGCTCGAGAGGCTGCAATCAAGGACCGCGACACCGAGCTGTCCGCTGATCACAGCCGACTGAAGACGCTGGAGCAGAAGCTAAAGGCGGAGAAGGCCGAGCTGGATGCCAAGGTGAAGGTCTTGGAAGAGGATTGCGTGGCCTTTGCGGATCTTGAGGAGAGATCTCGCAAGGCGCTGAAGTCGCTTTACGATTATGGCATGGAGAAGCCGCTGGTCGGAATCAAGGACGGCCCCACCAAGCTGCTTCCCTTCTTGGTCGAAGCGCTTGAGGAGGTCATGATCGGCATCGGCCCCATGGCCGAGGTTGAAGCTCGCGTCCTTTCTTCTGCGGTGCTGACTCGGGTCCTCAGCCATGTCTACCTTCGGGACCCCGGCGCCAACCTTGACGATCTGCTGGAGCCTGTGGACGCCGAGCGCTCCGCCGCTGTTGCTGAAGCCGTGAAGGGCCGAGCGGAAGACCTGCTGGCGAAGTTCCGCACCTTTGCCACTGCGCCCAAGGCAGGTCCTGCTGGTTCCGTGCCCTCGGGAGGTGGAGCTGACAAGCGCAACTCCACCATGGGGGCGGGGCTCCTGGCGAATGACGGCGCTGCCCAAGGGTGATCTTCTCGTGGCCTCTTTCCTGTTTCAACTCCTGCAACATGCACCGTGCCTCGTGGAGGCATTTAAACTTGTGTTTGGTATCGTGAGGACAATTTATGGTTTGTAATATTTGCTTCTGAATTTGCGAGATTTTGTTGTTTCCTTCCTATTTGCTTTGTATTCTACGTCGGCAGGGCCCGGCCCCGCGCATACCTCAGCCGCCATTAGCCCCGACCGGATCACCAGGACGGGACCAAGGAGTGAGGGGCTACGTGACAAGTTAGGCTCCAGAGTCGCGATGCTCAGGAGTCCCCCTTGACGCGCAAACAGCAAATAGGGAGGTGTGTAGGAGTAGATTTGTCGTTCTACGTCGATAGGGCCCGGCCCCGTGCATATCTCAACCGCCGTTAGCCTTGCGGAACTAAGGAGTGAGGGGCTATGTGACATGTTAGGCTCCTGAGTCGCGATGCTCAGGAGTCTCCCTTGACGCTCAAACGGTCTTCATACCTTGGCTCCACTCGGGGAGGGGCGCGCGACGACCAGGTCTAAGGGAACTAGCTAGGTGGCGTGCACTCGGGCGTGACCCGGGCACAGCCCCCGTGTCCAGCCCCCTCCCGTGGTGCTCCCGAGGGGAGGCATTGCGATGAGGCCAGACACTGAGCTCTAGGCTCCCTGAGGTTGATACAGCCGTGGGCTGCCCTCAGTTGTTTATCACCAAAGCGGAGCATAGCGCTTCCGTATGTGTACGGGCATAGCCGCTCCTCGGCAGTGTCTGATGTCTTCTACACAACCTTCTTCTTGTAGACGTTGTTGGGCCTGCAAGTGCACAGGTTTGTAGGAAAGTAGAAAATTTCCCTCAAGTGGATGACCTAAGGTTTATCAATCCATGGGAGGCGTAGGATGAAGATGGTCTCTCTCACGCAACCCTGCAACCAAATAACAAAGAGTCTCTTGTGTCCCCAACATACCCAATACAATGGTAAATTGTATAGGTGCACTAGTTCAGCGAAAAGATGGTAATACAAGTGCAAAATGGATAGTAGATATAGGTTTTTGTAATCTGAAAATATAAAAACAGCAAGGTAACTAATGATAAAAGTGAGCGTAAACGGTATTGCAATGATAGGAAACAAGGCCTAGGGTTCATACTTTCACTAGTGCAAGTTATCTCAACAATAATAACATAGATACATCATATAACAATCCCTCAACATGCAACAAAGAGTCACTCCAAAGCCACTAATAGCGGAGAACAAACATAGAGATTATGGTAGGGTACGAAACCACCTCAAAGCTATTCTTTCGGATCAATCTATAAAAGAGTTCATACTAGAATAACACCTTAAGACACAAATCAACAAAATCCCTAATGTCACCTAGATACTCCATTGTCACCTCAAGTATCCGTGGGCATGATTATACGATATGCATCACACAATCTCAGATTCATCCAACCAACACAAAGTACTTCAAAGAGTGCCCCAAAAGTTTCTACCGGAGAGTCAAGAAAACATGTGCCAACCCCTATGCATAGGTTCATGGGCGGAACCCGCAAGTTGGTCACCAAAACATACATCAAGTGGCACGTGATATCCCATTGTCACCACAGATAAACACGGCAAGACATACATCAAGTGTTCTCAAATCAAAGACTCAATCCGATAAGATAACTTCAAGAGGGAAACTCAATTCATCACAAGAGAGTAGAGGGGGAAACATCATAAGATCCAACTATAATAGGAAAGCTCGCGATACATCAAGATCGTGCCATAGAGAGAACACGAGAGAGAGAGATCAAACACATAGCTACTGGTACATACCCTCAGCCCCAAGGGTGAACTACTCCCTCCTCATCATGGATAGTGCTAGGATGATTAAGATGGCCACTGGTGATGGATTCCCCCTCCGGCAGGGTGCCGGAACGGGCTCCCGAGGGGTTTTTGGTGGCTACAGAGGCTTGCAGCGGCGGAACTCCCGATCTATCTTGATATTCGATGATTTTAGGGTACTTAGGGTTATATAGGCGAAAGAAGTCGGCCGGGAGGTGCTCGAGGGGTCCACAAGATAGGGGGCCGTGCCCTGTAGGGGGGCGCCCCCCTATCTCCTGGGCTCCACTAGTATCTTCTGACTTGATCTCCAAGCCTCCAGGATGATATTCTTCCAAAAAATCACGATGCCGAAGGTTTCATTCTGTTTGGACTCCGTTTGATATTCCTTTTCTTCGAAATACTGAAACGGGCAATAAAACAGCAATATGGGCTGGGCCTCCGGTTAATAGGTTAGTCCCAAAAGTAATATAAAAGTGTATAATAAAGCCCGTAATCATTCAAAACACATAGTAATATAGCATGCCACTAGTGGAATTAGCTACTTTGCCAGCAGCCAGATCTTTGTCGTCTGCTAGCGGACGGCAAAGAAGCTCTTTGCCATCAGCTACCGAAAAGCGGACGGCAAAGAAGCGGCACACGGCAAAGAAGCTCATTGCCATGCGCCATTTCTTTGACGTCCGCCAGCTGATGGCAAAGAATCTTTGCCGTCCGCCAGCTGACAGCAAAGAGGGAGGTGGCCCCCACCCACCCGCCCGTTTAAAAAAACTTAACGCCCCACCTCTTTTTCGTCCGCTAGCAGACGACAAAGAGAGATAACGGTGGACGGCAAAGAGCAGCGGACGGCAAAGAGCCGAGTAACTAACGGATGCCACCCCCCGCCCGTTACTCTCTCTTCTCTTCCTCTC
>NC_041391.1:561795044-561846028 GCF_002162155.2 Triticum dicoccoides | reverse complement strand
GACACCACACACCGACCCCGACACGACACCCAGACACCCCGACACCCGACCCCCCGAGGCCGACAGGGTTTTATATTTGTGAATTATTAGTTAGGTCATATATTTTTCGATTTTGTTATGAAAAACATCATATATAATTGTGTTGATCGGGTTGATTTAAATGTGCAGTTGTTTCACCGCTGCGAGGTTTGGTGTTTGACGACCTCGCCGTGCGTTTGACGAGCTCTGCCCCTTTGTTCGTGGTTGAGCACAAATGACATGTCCTCCTCCCCCATTAATTATTTGCTCTGTTCCGGTGTTCGTGCCGATGAAACTTGATAGCTAGCTATATATGTGTCTTGAATCATCAGTATGCGTAACCAATATGTGTCTCCCATTCGAAAGCGTCATAGTTATAAATATGCATGCATTTGCATATTTATAACCTTGATTCTTTCGAATTGTCCAACGCTATCCATGGACAGCCCGAGTGTGTGTAGATTGGGTTCGTTTTCCCATATGCTTTGCTCCGGATCCGACGCATAAATTTCGTCAGTGCCTCCCCTGTTGTTCTCCAGGTACACATCCTCTCTGTTTATTGCAGAGACGTGTATCAGGAGAACAGCGGGGAGGTGCTGCCAAAATTTTGCGTCGGATCCGGAGCATAGCATGGGAAAATGAACCCAATCTACACATACTCGGGTGGCATTAGGACCTATCATTACCTATTAGAGTGTAGGTTGCATGGACGTAATAAAATTGACAAAGTAGATCAACTGATGAATATATACATGGTGAATTATATATATAATTGTTGTGTGTCCAGTAGCTCTGAAAGTCAAGATGAGTGATCGTGCGTGGATGTATACCGGTCACACTGGTCAGAACAAATGGAGTGCTGAATGGTTCACAAAAACCAAGGGGTTTGTGCAAGCCGCATTTGCAAATGGCCAGAGGAAAACTTGGTGCCCCTGTTTCCGATGCGGCAATTGGGAAAAGAGGACAGAGGTTGAAATGGGTAAACACCTACAGAAGAATGGTTCTACGCCCAATTATACGGTGTGGACATTTCATGGTGAGTCTGCCCAACATGACCGAGCTGAGGTGGATCGTCGTCGCACCGACGAGCATGGTACCGGGATGGAAAACATGGTGCAAGACTATGATGATGCTCGGGATTCGGACGAGGAGATGGAGGAATCTGCAAAGGCCTTCAATGAAATGTTGGAGTCTTCAAAACATCCGCTCCACGAGCACACTGAGCTTTATCAGTTGGATGCCATCTCACAAGTAATGGCTCTGAAGGTTCAGTTCAACTTGGGCAGAGAATGCTACGACGCAATTATGACAGTATTTGGACGCTTTCTACCCAAAGGCCATGTAATGCCTGCAAACCTGTACCAGTCGGACAAAATCCTCCGTGCACTGAAGATGCCCTATGAGAAGATACATGCCTGTGAGAAAGGATGTGCCTTATTTAGGCTTGACTATGCGGACTTGAACTATTGTCCCATTTGCAAGTCTTCCAGGTATATTGTGGTAGACAACAGTATGGGTGAGAAGACACAAACCAAAATCCCCGTTAGTGTTCTTCAGTATATGCCAATTGTACCAAGACTTCAACATCTTTTCATGGTCGAAGAGACGGCCAGACAGATGACATGGCACAAAACAGGCAAAAGAACCAAACTAGATGCAGATGGGAATCTGATGATGGTACACACATCGGATGGTGTTGCGTGGAAAAAGTTTGATGAATTACATGCTGACAAAGCGGCAGATCCGAGGCATCCTCGAGTCGGCATCAGCACCGATGGGTTCAGTGTGTTTGGTATGACGGCAGCCCAATACAGTTGTTGGCCCGTATTTGTCTTTCCACTCAATCTACCCCCGGACAGATTATGCAAAGAAAGAACATTTTCCTGACGTTGATAATTCCAGGGCCCAACTATCCGAGGAAAAATATGAATGTGTACATGCAACCGCTTAAGGATGAATTGCAAGAAGCCTGGGATAATGGGTTCAAGACATACGACGCCTATAGAAAACGAAACTTCATAATGTGTGTCGGGTACATGTACTCGACGCATGACTTGCCGGCGTATGTGCCATTCGTTGGCTGGTGTGTGCATGGAAGGTTCCCGTGCCCTACATGCAAGGGAGCTCTTGAGTTTCGTTGGCTTCAGGCCGGTCGCAAGTTTTCTTGCTTCGACATGCATAGACAGTTCCTGGATCCTCTCCATAAGTTCAGGAAAGACAAGAAGAACTTCATCAGAGGTAGAGTTGTAAAAAACTCTGCACCACCTGCGTTGACAGGCCAACAGACCCTGGATCAATTAAACGCTCTCGAGCCAGATCCAGAGCGTCCAGGGTACTTCAAGGGGTATAATTCTGAGCACGCCTGGACTCACAAAACATGCTTATGGGATCTGCCTTACTTCAAAGACCTCCTTTGCCCACACAACATTGACGTGATGCACACTGAGAAGAATATCGCCGAGGCACTTTTTGGTACATTGTTCGGCATAGATGGAAAGTCAAAGGATAATACTAAGGCTAGAGTCGATCTGGAGGCGCTATGTGATAGGCCGTTACAAAACATGAAAGAACCGAAAGGAAAGCAGAACTAGATGAAGCCAAAGGCATGGTTCAATCTTGGAAGGCCAGCTATGAGGGAAATTATCTTGTGGGTGAAAATGCAGTTGATGTTCCCTAATGGGTATGCAGCGAATCTAAAGAGGGGAGCGAGTCTTGATAAATTGAAGATATTTGGTCTCAAGAGTCATGATTGGCACATATGGATTGAGTGAGTAATGCCGGTGATGTTGCGTGGCTTCATCCCTGAGGATGAATGGCTAGTACTGGCAGAACTCAGCTATTTCTTCCGTGTTCTTTGTGCAAAAGAACTATCGCCTGGCGTGCTAGAAGAAATGGAAGAGTTGGCGCCGAAGTTGATCTACAAGTTAGAGAAGATCTTTCCACCGGGCTTCTTTAATCCAATGCAGCATTTGATTTTGCATCTCCCGACCGAGGCAAGATTGGGGGGGGCCGTGCAAAATCGTTGGTGCTACCCAACTGAGAGGATGCAGAAGACGCTTCGAGAAAAATGTAAAAATATACGTAGAATTGAAGCGTCGATGGCTTAGGCATTCATCACTGAGGAGGCGGCAAACTTCGTGACTGCACACTACGAAACCAAAAATCGTCATTTGCATAATCCGAAGCCTCGTTACAATGCTGACGAGCCTAAAAAGGGTGGATCCAACCTCATCCTATTCAAAGGGAATCTCGCACCAGCCAGTGTTTCAAATCCAGTATCTTTGTATAACGAAGAATGGCGGACCATTTCGTTGTATATCTTCAACAACCTGATAGAAGTGCGGCCGTACATCGAGTAAGTTCTCGGTAAATTGTTTCGCAACTTCTATTTCCTTTGAACTGCTCTTATTCCTGGATATTTCATACAGTCGATACGTCGCCCTATTCTCGTATGGAGCGGTGATCCAAAAGGATTCCGTCGAAGAGTATGAGCTTCTCGCAAAGCAAGGAGGCGGCTATCCCGGTTTCATCTCTTGGTTCAAACAAACGGTAAATTCTATTAGACAATTTCATTTCATTCGCTAATTTGTGCGTAATGCAACAATCCTTTCATATTAAACTTGTAGGCTAATTCAGAGTCTATGGATGTCGAATTGAGACAAGTCGCTAATGGTTTTGACTATAAGGTCCGATCATTTGACAAATACGACATCAACGGGTATCGCTTTCGTACCTATGGAAAAGAGCTATCTATGGCCGACCGAAAGTCTACAAATTGTTGTGTATCTGCTATCGGCGAAGGAGGTACCAAGTATTATGGGAGAGTTGAAGCAATTTATGAACTTCTATTCTATGGTGAAAACCCACCGAATGTCATAGTCTTCAAATGTTATTGGTTTCAGCCGAAGGAGACTAGAAGGACTCATGAACATATAGGGCTAGTTGAAATCAACCAAAGCACCCATTTAGATGTTCCTGATGTCTATATTACGGCTCAACAGGCGACCCAAGTATTCTATCTACCGTGGGCCTGCCAAACTAACCCAAATCTGAAAGGTTGGGATGTCGTTTATGAAGTGCCGCCACGTGCTAGACTATCTCCCCCAAAGGAAGAGGATTATGAACCTCACATTAACCCAGACACATATGAAGGAGAATTCTTCCAAGAGACACGTCTTTCCAAAAAGCGTTCCAAGAACCAGTATACTTCACCCCAAAACATTGAAGTAGATAGCGACAGTGAATCCCACATCACCCCAGAGGAGGAACAAGAAGAGCCGGAACAAGAAGAGGTTACTGCTGCGGATGACCTCTCAATGCTTGACCGATTACGTAAAGGTGGCCTTCCACATGTTGATGCCACTGAACCCTATGAGCCCGTCATTGATTATAGTGATGATGATGATTATGCATTTATTGATGATACTGATCGAGATTATTAGTAGTGTCAGGTATTCAATTTTTTTATGTTGTACTTGATGATGATACACTTAAGTGATATACATATTATTATTCATGTCGGTATTTTTTTTATGTTGTACTAATTTCGTTTACTCTTTGTCATGGCAGGTGTTGGAAGATGGAAGGGGAGCCGACTGAGGCCAAGGACAAACGTGCCAAAATTGAAGGTGTGCCACACCATCAAGGTAGCTCCATCTTATATCAGTTCGGGCGGAATTGGGTATGTGGTTTGCTTCATGATTAATGCAATTCATTCATCATGCTAGCTTGAGCCATTTAATTACTAATTTACTTTGTTTCTCTCTTTCAGGCATGCTACAATAAGACGGATAAGGTGCCAGAGGGGTACGACCTGTATGCCATGGCCCACACTGCCTCTTACAAGCAAGTCAAGGGGAAGGCAAGGAAAGGGGAGGAGTTTAACCCGAGCCAGATTCCCTACAATCCAGAGCAGGTATGATATCTAGTGGCAGGAGGTCCCGTGGCTCCATAGCCATTAATCCAGAGATTGCTCCTGAGACCACGGTGAGTTTAATTTGAATGGACGTTACTTGCTAGTCTTAACATTTGAGTGTCATCATGCTAACGAAACATTGGAAATGATCTTTGGTGCAACGTAACTCCACACAAGCATCACACGATCCTTCTCCAGCTACTGGCACGAGCCAGCCCGCTCCCACACCTCCATGATCAAGGTAAGTTTCTCTAGTTTTTTGCTTAACAAATGCATAAAGACCTAGACTTAGCTTTATTTCCTCCAATATGCTTACCTTAATGACCTAGAGTTAGCTTCTTTTCCTCCAAAATGACTTAATAAGCTTACTGACCTCCAAAACCAGCCATTTTACCTAAGTTAGCTCTAAAACGATCTATACTTAGCTTTGTTTCCTCCAAAATGACCTAAGTTAGTTATAATATGCGTAGTTAACTAGGTTTGCTCAATAATGACATGTACTTACCTTACTTATGTAAAAAAACAGCATAATTAGCTTAGTTAGCTCATAAACGATCCATTTTACCTGCGTTAGCTCTAAAATGATGCATTTTACCTAAGTTAGCTCATAAACGATCCATTTTACCTACGTTAGCTCTAAAATGATGCATTTTACCTAAGTTAGCTCATAAACGATCCATTTCACCTAAGTTACCTCACAAACGATGGCGTGCTTCTTCTTCTAGTCTTCTTCTTCTAGTCACATTTTCCTAACTTTCTTATTTGCCATTTTGCAGATTTCATTCACTTCTCGGAAGCTAGCTTGCTATGATGGAGTGTTTGTTTTTTATTTCATTCTCTTCTAGTATTCTTCTAGCTTCCTACGATGGAACTTGCTATCTTGATGAAACTTTGCATTGTAATATGTATGTGCAACTTCCTAATGGTTGCAACTTATGTGTATGTGCAACTTGCTATGTATGAGTGGATGGAACTATATATGTATGTACGATGAAACTTATGTGCTGTTAAATAGCCCTGTGAAATATATCTATATATGTCATATATATTTGCTGTGAAAATTGTTGGATTTAAAAAAAAACAGAAAAAAAGAGCCAATATGCAGGCTCTTTGCCGTCTGCCACCGACGGCAAAGGACTCTTTGCCATCAGCAGCGGACGGCAAAGAGGCCACGTGGCAGGCAACTGTGCTTCCTGGGAGGCTAACCAATTTGGTCAGTTTGCCTATAGTGGCTGACGGCAAAGAGAAAAAAAACTTTGCCTACAGCGGCGGACGGCAAAGGCCTGCCGTGTAGTGATGTCGGCTGACATCATTCGGCAGACGGCAAAGGCCTTCCGAAGTTTGCCGTCAGCGGCGGACGGCAAAGCCCTGCCGTTAACCACCTAAAGGAGTAATAGCGCATTTATTACCGTCTCCATTCTTTGCCGTCCGCTGCTGATGGCAAAGGCCCCTTTGCCGTCTGCCTCCCGAAGCAGACGACAAAGTAGCTCTTAGCCATCCCATACTTTGCTGTCACCTTTTGCCATCCGCCACGGACGGCAAAGACCTTTATCGTCCACCATTCATGCCTTTGCCGTCCGCCGTGGCAGATGGCAAAGTAGCTGATTCCTCGAAATACTGAAACAGGCAATAAAACAACAATATGGGCTGGGCCTCCGGTTAATAGGTTAGTCCCAAAAGTAATATAAAAGTGTAAATAAAGCCCGTAATCATTCAAAACAGATAATAAAATAGCATGAATGCTTCATAAATTATAGATACGTTGGAGACGTATCAGCATCCCCAAGCTTAATTCCTACTCGTCCTCGAGTAGGTAAATGATAAAAGAAAGAATTTATGAAGTGTGAATGCTAGAAGGTGCACAAGTTTGATCAATGATAATTTGAATCACCTTTTCTAGCATGATAATATGTCATAACAGTAGTTCATCTCATAAAACTTCTCACGATAAAGTAACAAGCAATTCACATGTCAAAGCATAGACCATAAACCTTCTTGAAAACTAGCAAACTTCATTCTTAGTCATTCAAACAATTGCAATTCATCTTATTTTCAGGAATAACAAACTCCACATACTCAACTATCATATAGTCTTCTACAATTGCTAACACTCATGCAATACTAATGGTTATGGAGTTTTAATCGGACACTGAGAAAGATAGGGGCTTATAGTGTTGCCTCCCAACGTATTCACATTTGGGTGATGTCAACAATAATAGTTCATGCTAACTTACATCCAATTGGATATATATATCAGGATCACCCCAACACAAAGTGCTTGCCAGAGGATAAAATGAAAAAGGGAATGGTGAAGATCACCTTGACTCTTGCATAAAAGTAAAAGACATAAAGTAAAAGATAGGCCCTTCGCAGAGGGAAGCAGAGGTTGTCATGCGCCTTTAAGGTTGGATGCACAAAATCTTAATGCGAATGAACGTCACTTTATATTGCCACTTGTATATGGACCTTTATTATGGAGTTCGTCGCTTTTATTGCTTCCATAACAAGAGATCGTATAAAGCTATTTTCTTCACACCAAAAGATCATACATATTTAGAGAGCAATTTTTATTGCTTGCACCGATGACAACTTACTTGAAGGATCTTACTCAATCCATAGGTAGGTATGGTGGACTCTCATGGCAAAACTGGGTTTAAGGATATTTGGAAGCACAAGTAGTATCTCTACTTGGTGCAAGGAATTTTGGCTAGCATGAGGGGGAAAGGCAAGCTCAACATGTTTGAATGATCCATGACAATATACTTTAACTGAGATGTCGGAAAACATAACCCATTACGTTGTCTTCCTTGTCTAACATCAACTCTTTAGCATGTCATACTTAATGAGTGCTCCCAATTATAAAAGATGTCTAGGATAGTGTATTTATATGTTAAATCTCTCTTCCTTCAATATTCTTTCATGAATTGTTCAAATGACCAATACAATGCTTGCTAACCTTCAATAAATTTACAACCTCTACCTCTTAGATGTGAAGTCATTACTCCCCATGGGATAAGCAAATGAGGCATATAAAATTTCAGATTTATGACAATCAACTCATTCAACAATTTACTCATAAGATATAAGTGAAGCACACGAGTAAATGCCAATCTACTCCAAAAAGATATAAGTGAAGATCAATGAGTAGCTAAATAATTATGCAACTATGTGAAGACTCTCTATCATTAAAGAATTTCAGATCTTGGTATTGTATTCAAACAACAAGCAAAACAAAATAAAATGACATTGCAAGGATAGCACAACTCATGTGAAGAAGCAAAAACTTAGGCTCAACTGATACTAACCGATAGTTGCTGGAGAAGAAAGGTGGGATGCCTGCCGGGGCATCCCCAAGCTTAGATGCTTGAGACTTCTTGAAATATTATCTTGGGGTTCCTTGGGCATACCTAATCTTGAACTTTTGTGTCTCCTTAATTCCTCTCATATCATGGTTTCTCTTTTTATCAAAAGCTTCATCCACAACAGACTCAACAAGAACTCGTGAGATAGGTTAGTATAAACCAATGCAAAACCTTATCATTCTCTACTGTAACAAATCACTAAAATTATTATTCAACATTTCACACTAAATGCCTCTGCATATTTAATACTCCTATCCTCAAATAGAATCATTAAACAAGCAAACATATGCAAACAATGAAACCATAACAGCAATCTGCCAAAACACTACAGTCTATAAAGAGTGCAGGATTCATCATACTTCCCTAACTTCAAAAATTATTAAATAAAATTCCCACTGTAGTAAATTTATCAGATCTCATTATGCAAAAAGTTTCAACATTATATCATGCTCTGACTTTTCTAGGGAATTTTTGCAACAGCGGTAAACTTTCTGTTTTCAAACAGCAACATGTATACTAGCAAAATAAGCATGGCAAAGGCTATCCTTGACATTTTTATTGAAAATATAGATGCAAAACATTATTCTAATTAACAGAAAGCAAATACTAACAAAAGAAAATGACGCTCCAAGCAAAACACATATCATGTGGTGAATAAAAATATAGCTCCAAGTAAGGTTACCGATGGACGAAGACGAAAGAGGGGATGCCTTCCGGGGCATCCCCAAGCTTAGGCTCTTGGTTGTCCTTGAATATTAGTTTGGGGTGCCTTGGGAATCCCCAAGCTTAGGATCATGCCACTCCTTATTCCATAGTCCATCGAATCTTTACCCAAAACTTGAAAACTTCACAACACAAAACTCAACAGAAAACTCGTAAGCTCCGTTAGTATAAGAAAATAAAACCACCACTTAGGTACTGTAATGAACTCATTCTAAATTCATATTGGTGTAATATATACTATACTCCAACTTATATATGGTTCATACCCTCCGATACTACTCATAGATTCATCAAAATAAGCAAACAAGGCATAGAAAACAGAATCTGTCAAGAACGGAACAGTCTGTAGTAATCTGTATCAAACGTATACTTCTGGAACTCCAAAAATGCTACCAAATTAGGAAGTACTAAGAAATTTGTGTACCAATCCAGAGCAAAAATAATCAGATCAGGAGCACGTTTCTGTGAATTAACAAAACTAATTTACTGGGTGCAAAAGTTTCTGATTTTCAGCAGGATCAACACAACTATCACCGTAAGCCATCCTAAAGGTCTTACTTGGCACTTTATTGAAACAAAACCTATAAAACATGATTAATACAGTAGAATAATCATGTGGACACACAAAAACAGTAAGGATACATATTGGGTTGTCTCCCAACAAGCGCTTTTCTTTAATGTCTTTCTAGCTAGGCATGATGATGGCAATGATGCTCACATAAAAGATAAGAATTGAAACATGACGGGAGAATCATGAAGCATATGACTAGCATATTTAAGTCTAACCCACTTCCTATGCATAGGGATTTTGTGAGAAAACAACTTATGGGAACAATAATCAACTAGCATAGGAAGGTAAAACAAGCATAGATTCAAAAATTTAAGCACATACAGAGGAAACTTGATATTATTGCAATTCCTACAAGCATATGTTCCTCCCTCATAATAATTTTCAGTAGCATCATGAATAAATTCAACAATATAACCAGCACCTAAAGCATTCTTTTCATGATATACAAGCATAGAAAATTACTACTCTCCACATATGCAAATTTCTTCTCATGAATAGTAGTGGGAGCAAACTCAACAAAATAATTATCATGTGAGGCATAATCCAATCGAAAACTAAAATCATGATGACAAATTTCATGGTTATCTTTATTCTTAATAGCATACAAGTCATCACAATAATCATCATAGATAGCAACTTTGTTCTCATAATCAATTGGAACCTCTTCCGAAATAGTGGAATCATCACTAAATAAAGTTGACACTCTTCCAAATCCACTTTCATGTTCATCACAATAAGATTCAATATCCTCCAAAACAGTGGGATCACTACTTCCTAAAGTTGACACTCTTCCAAACCCACTTTCATCAATATAAGCATCATAAATAGGAGGCATGCTTTCATCATAATAAATATTCTCATCAAAACTTGGGGGACTAAACATATCATATTCATCAAACATAGCTTCCCCAAGCCTGTGACTTTGCATATCGTTAGCATCATGGATATTCAAGGAATTCATACTAACAACATTGCAATCATTATCATCATTCAAAGATTTAGTACCTAGCATTTTAATGCATTCTTCTGCTAGCACTTGAGCACAATTTTCTTTTCCATCATACTCACGAAAGATATAAAAAGACGAAGCGTATGAGACAAACTTAACTCCATTTTTTTGTAGTTTTATTTTATAAACTAAACTAGTGATAAAACAAGAAACAAAAATATTCGATTGCAAGATCTAAAGATATACTTTCAAGCGCTAACCTCCCCGGCAACAGCGCTAGAAAAGAGCTTGATGTCTACTACACAACCTTCTTCTTGTAGACGTTGTTGGGCCTGCAAGTGCACAGGTTTGTAGGAAAGTAGCAAATTTCCCTCAAGTGGATGACCTAAGGTTTATCAATCCGTGGGAGGCGTAGGATGAAGATGGTCTCTCTAAAGCAACCCTGCAACCAAATAACAAAGAGTCTCTTGTGTCCCCAACACACCCAATACAATGGTAAATTGTATAGGTACACTAGTTTGGAGAAGAGATGGTAATACAAGTGCAAAATGGGTAGTAGATATAGGTTTTTGTAATCTGAAAATATAAAAACAGCAAGGTAACTAATGATAAAAGTGAGCGTAAACGGTATTGCAATGATAGGAAACAAGGCCTAGGGTTCATACTTTCACTAGTGCAAGTTCTCTCAACAATAATAACATAGATAGATCATATAACAATCCCTCAACATGCAACAAAGAGTCACTCCAAAGCCAGTAATAGCGGAGAACAAACATAGAGATTATGGTAGGGTATGAAACCACCTCAAAGCTATTCTTTCGGATCAATCTATAAAAGAGTTCGTACTAGAATAACACCTTAAGACACAAATCAACCAAAGCCCTAATGTCACCTAGATACTCCATTGTCACCTCAAGTATTCGTGGGCATGATTATACGATATGCATCACACAACCTCAGATTCATCCAACCAACACAAAGTACTTCAAAGAGTGCCCCAAAAGTTTCTACCGGAGAGTCAAGAAAACGTGTGCCAACCCCTATGCATAGGTTCATGGGCGGAACCCGCAAGTTGGTCACCAAAACATACATCAAGTGGAACGTGATATCCCATTGTCACCACAGATAAACACGGCAAGACATACATCAAGTGTTCTCAAATCAAAGACTCAATCCGATAAGATAACTTCAAGAGGGAAACTCAATTCTTCACAAGAGAGTAGAGGGGGAGAAACATCATAAGATCCAACTATAATAGCAAAGCTCACGATACATCAAGATCGTGCCATAGAGAGAACACGAGAGAGAGATCAAACACATAGCTACTGGTACATACCCTCAGCCCTGAGGGTGAACTACTCCCTCCTCGTCATGGATAGTGCCAGGATGATGAAGATGGCCACCAGTGATGGATTCCCCCTCCGGCAGGGTGCCGGAACAGGCTCCCGAGAGGTTTTTGGTGGCTACAGAGGCTTGCGGCGGCGGAACTCCCGATCTATCTTGATATTCGATGGTTTTAGGGTACGTAGGGTTATATAGGCGAAAGAAGTCGGTCGGGAGGTGCTCGAGGCGTCCACGAGACAGGGGGCACACCCTGTAGGGGGGGGGGCACCCCCCCTATATCTTGGGCTCCTCGAGTATCTTCTGGCTTGATCTCCAAGCCTCCAGGATGATATTCTTCCAAAAAATCATGATGCCAAAGGTTTCATTCCGTTTGGACACCGTTTTATATTCCTTTTCTTCGAAATACTGAAACAGGCAATAAAACAACAATATGGGCTGGGCCTCTGGTTAATAGGTTAGTCCCAAAAGTAATATAAAAGTGTATAATAAAGCCCGTAATCATTTAAAACACATAGTAATATAGCATGAATGCTTCATAAATTATAGATACGTTGGAGACGTATGAGTGTCGTCAGCTAGCACGGAGCATGGTGCTTCCACCGGTACCTGGGAGGGGGGCCCTCCGGGAGGAGCCCCTAGGGCATGTACAGCCCCGCCCTGACACGTGGCCGACACGGTAGGGCTAGACAAG
Source organism: Triticum dicoccoides (assembly GCF_002162155.2). Lineage (NCBI taxonomy): Eukaryota > Viridiplantae > Streptophyta > Magnoliopsida > Poales > Poaceae > Triticum > Triticum dicoccoides. The sequence goes on along the minus strand of NC_041391.1, from coordinate 561,833,455 downwards.
GTGTATCTGGGCACTCGTGAGCTAGCACGGGACTCACGAGGCCCTACCTCAAGGCGGGTTGCGCCTGATCTTGAGCCTAGGATGGCTGAGTGTTCCTTCGGGGTGGTTAGATACAAATGCTCTACGTCCTCAGGTCCCGGCCCTCAAGCGAGCTCAGCCTCCGCTGGTATGCCAGGTCGCGATGCCGTGGACAAGGCCAGGGGTGAGGGTTGCAGAGCCAGTAAGAGCCCCTGAGTCGTGATGCTCAGGCGCCCCCCTTTTAACGTGCAAGCGATTTGCATGAGGGAGGAAAAGGGGCCGTGGTAGGTGGGAGATGATAATCATATGCAGGTTAAGCATGAAAGGCAAATTAGCTTAGATAACTGCAGGATGGATTCATGCCACTGGGTCAGGCCCGAGTGGCTTGGGGATGATGCAGCCTGAGGGGTGCCCCCAGCAAGGTAAACTGAAGACATAAGCAAAAGGGATACATGCCACAGGGACAGACCCACACGACCTAGGAATAATGCAGCCCTGAGGGCGCTCCCAGCTGAAATGAACTCTAAAGATGTCACATGATACCATTGTAGAGTGGGTGTTGGAGTAGCTGACGATGCGCGGTGAAGAGGCTGATCCTCACGAGCCACCGGAGCCCTGAACCTCGGGACGCTCTGGGGGTCTGGGAGGCTCCTCGAGGACCATCTCCATCTCCGCCAGGACCGCGTGGTGCCTGGCCTCCTGAGCTGCCAGAATGCTCCGCAGAAGACGCTGGTGAGCGGTAGCCGCTTTCGGCAGGCCGAAAGGCATGCGAATGTAGTTGTGCCGTGGACCCTTGCAGTGTCCCAAGCGCGAAGGCCAGAAGCGCTCCTGAGATGCGACTCGGCTAAGCCCTGGGTAGTCGATGCAGACACATAGCCCGCCATCCTCGCCTGGATGGGGAGCTATGCCAGGCAGGCGGCGATCGCCGCGTATGGCTCTTGATTCTTGAAGCTCCTGAGTGGCCTTGCTGATGAACTCCTGAGGGTTGGGCCCTCCTTGCCCCATGCCTTCCTGAAGGAAACGTGTCGCAAAGCACGCCTCCAAGTGGTGCCCGAGTGCCTCCCTCATGATCTTGGCAAAGTCTGAGGCCCTCCAGGAGAGATCCCCCGAGCCTTGCCCGAGGAGGGCGCCGGGGGCGCCTTCCTATGCAACGGAGGGAGGCGCCCCTTGCACGGGCACAGATCCTGACGCGGCGCCTCCGGAGATGCCAACCTCCTGAGGCCTTGAGCTGGGTGATGTCTTCTTCTTCTTGGGAACTGCCTCAGGAGGGTTCTCGCTCTTCTTGTCTCGGTCCTCGACTGATGCAGCTTGGAAGGCACGCTCGAGGGAGCACACCACATCCTTCTCTTCGCAGGGGACTGTGATGATTCCGCCGCTTCCCAGCATCTTGAGGACATTGTAACCATGGTGAGTTACCGCCATGAACTTGGCCAAGGCTGGATACCCGAGGATGGCATTATATGGCAGGCGAATGTGGGCAACGTCGAAGTTGATGAGCTCGGTACGGTAGTTCTTGCGCTGCCCGAAGCTGACAGGGAGGCGAACCAGCCCTATCGGAATGGTGGAGCCGTCAGTGACTCCTGAGAAAGGCTTGGTTGGCTGAAGTTGATCATAGGGCACTTGGAGGTTATTGAACGTCTCGACGGACAAAACATTGAGTCCTGCGCCGCCATCGATGAGGGTCCTGGTAACTTGCACATTGCTGATGACTAGGGAACAAAGCATTGGGAGGACGGCAGCTGTAGCCACACAATTGAGCTAGTCCGCTGAGCTGAACGTGACAGCGCATGTGGACCACCTGAGAGGGCGTGTGGCCTCGAGCTTGGGGAGGACTGCGTTCACCTCGCGAGCAAACTGCTTGAAGATGCGTGAGAGGCTATGGCCTGGGCGCCGCCCAAGATGCAAGTGATAGCACGTGGCTCCTGGAAGCCCCCAGCCCCCTCGTCCTGGTGGTGGTCGTCATTCCTTCTTGGTGGTGGTGGCAGAGGAGGAAGGCCTGCGTTGCCCTGCGGGTGATCCTCGCGAGGCTGATCCCTCCAAGCCCCCTCGTGAGGCTGGTCATGCCAGCGATCCTCGCGAGGTCGGTCACACCACTCCTGGCGAGGGCCTCGGTCGTCCCATTGTCCTCCACCTTTTCCTCCTCCTCGGCCGTAGCCCTGGTTGTTGCGCTTGGGGCGTCGACCGATGCGTCCTTCTCGAACGGCTCTGAGATCCTGGCATTCGTTGGTGTTGTGGGTGTAGAGGTTGTGGTAGGCACAAAACTGGTTGCCCTTGGACGACTCCGGCTGGTCCCTGCCGTGCTTCGTGTCTGGTTGTGCTGCGAGCACATCTGTTCCTTTGCATAACACGTCCTTGGCCTTGGCTTTCTTCTCTTCTGGGTCAGCAGCTGGAATCTCCAGGAGGGAGAGGCGCCCCTCCTCAGCTCTTGCGCACTTGGTCGCCAGGTTGAACAGCTCCAGGGATGTGCACAGATCCTCGTATATGGCGAGTGCTACGTCTTGAGCTTGCGTTGGTTTTCCTTGAAGAAGAAAGGGTGATGCAGCAATAGTAGCGTAAGTATTTCCCTCAGTTTTTGAGAACCAAGGTATCAATCCAGTAGGAGGCTCCTCAAAAGTCCCACGCACCTACACAAACAAACAAGAACTCGCAACCAACGCAATAAAGGGGTTGTCAATCCCTTCACGGCCACTTGCGAAAGTGAGATCTGATAGAGATAATATGATAAGATAAATATATTTTTGGTATTTTATAATATAGATTGGAAAAGTAAAGATGCAAATAAAAGTAGATTGAAAGCTTATATGATAAAAGATAGACCCGGGGCCCACATGTTTCACTAGTGGCTTCTCTCAAGATAGCATAAGTATTACGGTGGGTGAACAAATTATTGTCGAGCAATTGATAGAAAAGCGAATAATTATGAGATTATCTAGGCATGATCATGTATATAGGCATCATGTCCGTGACAAGTAGACCGACTCCTACCTGCATCTACTACTATTACTCCACACATCGATCGCTATCCAGCATGCATCTAGAGTATTAAGTTCATAAAGAACAGAGTAACGCATTAAGAAAGATGACATGATGTAGAGGGATAAACTCATGCAATATGATATAAAACCCATCTTTTTATCCTTGATGGCAACAATACAATACGTGTCTTGCTGCCCCTACTGTCATTGGGAAAGGATACCGCAAGATTGAACCCAAAGCTAAGCACTTCTCCCATTGCAAGAAAGATCAATCTAGTAGGCCAAACCAAACTGATAATTCGAAGAGATTTGCAAAGATAACTTAATCACACATAAAAGAATTCAGAGGAGATTCAAATATTTCTCATAGATAAACTTGACCATAAACCCACAATTCATCGGATCTCGACAAACACACCGCAAAAAGAGTTACATCGAATAAATCTCCAAGAAGATCAAGGAGAACATGGTATTGAGATTCAAAGAGAGAGAAGAAGCCATCTAGCTAATAACTATGGACCCGAAGGTCTGTGGTAAACTACTCACAACTCATTGGAGAGGCTATGGTGTTGATGTACAAGCCCTCCATGGTTGATTCCCCCTCCGGTGGAGCACCGGCGAAGGCTCCAAGATAGGATCTCGCGGATACAGAAGGTTACGGTGGTGGAAATAGTTTTTCGTGGTTGCCTCTGATGTTCTCAGGGTACGTGGGTATATATAGGAGGAAGAAGTAGGTCAGTGGACTCCCGAGGGGCCCACGAGATAGGGGGCGCGCCCTCCACCCTCGTGGCCTCCTTGATTGCTTATTGACTTGCACTCCAAGTCCTCTGGATCACGTTTGTTCCAAAAAGATCGCTCTCGAAGGTTTCATTCCGTTTGGACTCCGTTTGACATTCCTTTTCTTCGAAACACTGAAATATGCAAAAAAAACAGTAATACGGGCTGGGCCACCGGTTAGTAGGTTAGTCCCAAAAATGATATAAAAGTGTAAAGTAAAGCCCATAAACATCCAACAATCAAAAATTATAGATACGTATCAAGCATCCCCAAGCTTAATTCCTGCTCGTCCTCGAGTAGGTAAATGATAAAAACCGAATTTTTGATGTGGAATGCTACCTAGCATAATTCTCAATGTAATTTTCTTTATTGTGGCATGATTGTTCATATCCAAATGATTCAAGATAAAAGCTTATAAAACATAAAAATAGTAATACTCAAAGCATACTAACAAATAATCATGTCCTATCAAAATAGCATAGCCAAAGAAAGCTTATCCCTACAAAATCATATAGTTAGGCCATGCTTCATTTTCATTACGCAAAATACTCCCATCATGCACAACCCCAATGATGAGCCGTGCAATTGGTTCATACTTTTTAAAGCGCTTCAGCTTTTTCAACTCTTGCGCAATACATGAGTGCAAGCCATCGACATAGCACTATGGTGGTATATGATGGTGGTTGTGAGGACAAAAAGGGAGAAGATAGTCTCACATCAACTAGGCGTATCAACGGGCTATGGAGATGCCCATCAATAGATATCAATGTGAGTGAGTAGGGATTGCCATGCAATGGATGCACTAGAGCCATAAATGTATGAAAGCTCAACAAAAGAAACTAAGTGGGTGTGCATCCAACTCGCTTGCTCACGAAGACCTATGGCATTTTGAGGAAGCCCATCATTGGAATATACAAGCCAAGTTCTATAATGAAAAATTCCCACTAGTATATGAAAGTGACAACACAAGAGACTCTCTATCATGAAGATCATGGTGCTATTTTGAAGCACAAGTGTGGAAAAGAGATAGTAGCATTGTCCCTTCTCTCTTTTCTCTCATTTTTTTATTTGGCCTTTCTCTTTTTTTATTTGTCCTTTCTTCTTCTTCTTTTTTATTTGGTGGGATCTTTGGCCTCTCTTGTTTAAAGTCCGAAGTCTCATCCCAACTTGTGGGGGAATCATAGTCTTCATCATCATTTCCTCACTTGGTACAATGCTCTAATAATTAAGATCATCACACTTTTATTAATTTACAACTCGAGAATTACAACTCAACACTTAGAATAAAATATGACTCTATATGAATGCCTCCGGCGGTATACCGGGATATGCAATGAATCAAGAGTGACATGTATGAAAATTATGAGGATGGCCTTGCCACAAATACAATGTCAACTACATGATCATGCAAAGAGCAATATGACAATGATGGAGCATGTCATAATAATGGAACGGTGGAAAGTTGCATGGCAATATATCTCGGAATGGCTATGGAAATGCCATAATAGGCAGGTATGGTGACTGTTTTGAGGAAGGTATATAATGGGTGCATGATACCGGCGAAAGTTGCGCGGCACAATAGAGGCTAGCAAAGTGGAAGGGTGAGTGTGCATATATCCATGGACTCACATTAGTCATAAAGAACTCATATACTTATTGCAAAATTCTACTTAGCCCTCGAAGCAAAGTACTACTATGCATGCCCCTAGAGGGATATATTGGTAGGAAAATACCATCGCTTGTCCCCGACTGCCACTCATAAGGAAGACAATCAAAAGAGCACCTGATGCAACAAATTTGTCACATAACTTTTACCATACGTGCATGCTACGGGACTTACCAACTTCAACACATTTCTCAATTTCATAATTACCCACTAGGATGACTCTAGCATTACCACCTTTATATCTCAAAACAATTATCAAGCATCAAATTGATCCTAGTGTTTAATGCACTTTCTATGATAGTTTTTATTATACCCAACTTGGATGCTCATCATTCTAGGACCAAACTCATAACCATAGCAAATACCATGCTGTTCTAAAAGACTCTCAAAATAATATAAGTGAATCATGCAAGATCAACAAATTCTTCAAAATTAAGCCACCGCCGTGCTCTAAAAGATATAAGTGAAGTACTAGAGCAAAAACTATCTAGCTCAAAAGATATAAGTGAAGCACATAGAGTATTCTAATAAATTATAATCAAGTGGGCTTGTACCAAAAGGTGTGTACAGCAAGGATGATTCTGGAAAACATAAAAGCAAAGACTAATATCATACAAGACGCTCCAAGAAAAACACATATCATGTGGCGAATAAAAATATAGGTCCAAGTAAAGTTACCGATAAACGAAGACGAAAGAGGGAATGCCTCCCGGGGCATCCCCAAGCTTAGGTTTTTGGCTATTCTTGAATATCTTGGGGTGCCATGGGCATCCCCAAGCTTAGGCTCTTGCCACTCCTTATTCCATAGTCCATCAAATCTTTACCCAAAACTTGAAAACTTCACAACACAAAACTCAACAGGAAATCTCATAAGCTCCGTTAGTGAAAGAAAGAAAAACCACCGCATAAGGTACTGTAATGAACTCATTATTTATTTATATATTGGTGTTAAACCTACTGTATTCCAACTTCTCTATGGTTCATATCCTTACATACTAGCCATAGATGCATCAAAATAAGCAAACAGCACACGAAAAACAGAATCTGTCAAAAACAGAACAGTCTGTAACAATCTATAACTCTTGAATACTTCTGGAACTCTAAAAATCCTACCAAAATAGGAAGTTCTGGGCAATTTGTCTATTGATCTACATAAAAAATAATCAATGCAAAAGCACGTTCTATGAATTACTAAAATTATTTTCATGCGCGCAAAGTTTTTGTTTTTCAGCAGAATCAAATTAACTATCACCATAGGTTATCCTATAGGTTCTACTTGGCACAAACAATAAATAAAACATGAAAACACATCTAAACAGAAGGTAGATGCAAAATTTATTACTAAACAGAAACAAAATCAAAAAACACAAATAAAATTGGGTTGCCTCCCAACTAGCGCTATCGTTTAACACCCCTAGCTAGGCATAAAAGCGAGGATAGATCTAAGTAGTGCCATCTTTGGCACTTGGAAAGGAAAGAGAGGATTTCCTTTCTATGGTATTCATTATTCTATTTAGGGAAAGCACATTGCCATTAATGGAAGAAGTAAGATTAAGCACATTACGGAAATTTGCATCTAAGCTAGCCTTCATCTCTTTGATAATTTCATTTTGATAAAAGCATAAGAGAGTGGTAGATTCAACCTTATCATTCATAGGGTGCCCAAATATAGTTTTCATTTTTTCATAGGTATCTATAGCATCCCCCTTAAAAAAACCTTCTTCAAAAATAGAGTCTAGAACTTGTTTGAAAGAAGCTGGTAAGCTAACATAGAAACTTTTTAGGTAAGTTTCAATTTGATATTGTGGCACATAGCTAGCCCGAATCCTTAATAACCTATCCCAAGCATCTTTTAAAGACTCATCAAGCAAATAGCAAAAAATTCTAGAGTCATCTTCATCAAAATTATTTAAGCTCTCATTGGTGACCCCGGTGGGTCTTTCTATAGCATCATTGTTTATGAGCTTAGAGAGGATAGAAGGGCTATCCAAGGTACTAGAACCCTGGAAAGGACCCTTAGTTCTTTTTGATTTGGCCATGGCAACGGGGAGGTAAACTGAAAAGAGAAAGAGGAGATTGGGAAAGAGAGGGCGAATAAAACGGCAAAGGTGAAGTGGGGGAGAGGAAAACGAGAGGCAAATGGCAAATAATGTAAATGCGAGGGAGATGAGTTTGTGATGGGTACTTGGTATGTCTTGACTTGAGCAAAGACCTCCCCGGCAACGGTGCCAGAAATCCTTCTTGCTACGTCTTGAGCTTGCATTGGTTTTCCTTCAAGAGTAAAGGATGATGCAGCAATAGTACCGTAAGTATTTACCTCAGTTTTTGAGAACCAAGGTATCAATCCAGTAGGAGGCTCCTCAAAAGTGCCACGCACCTACATAAACAAACAAGAAATCGCAACCAACGCAATAAAGGGGTTGTCAATCCCTTCATGGCCACTTGCGAAAGTGAGATCTGATAGAGATAATATGATAAGATAAATATATTTTTGGTATTTTATAATATAGATTGGAAAAGTAAAAAATGCAAATAAAAGTAGATTGAAAGCTTGTATGATAAAAGATAGACCCGGGGGCCATAGATTTCACTAGTGGATTCTTCGAAGATAGCATAAGTATTATGGTGGGTGAATAAATTACTGTCGAGCAATTGATAGAAAAGCGAATAATTATGAGACTATCTAGGCATGATCATGTATATAGGCATCACGTCCGTGACAAGTAGACCGACTCCTGCCTGCAACTACTACTATTACTCCACACATCGACCGCTATCCAGCATGCATCTAGAGTATTAAGTTCATAAAGAACAGAGTAACACATTAAGAAAGATGACATGATGTAGAGGGATAAACTCATGCAATATGATATAAACCCCATCTTTTTATCCTCGATGGCAACAATACAATACGTGCCTTGCTGCCCCTGCTGTCACTGGGAAAGGACACCGCAAGATTGAACCCAAAGCTAAGCACTTCTCCCATTGCAAGAAAGATCAATCTAGTAGGCCAAACCAAACTGATAATTCGAAGAGACTTGCAAAGATAACTTAATCACACATAAAAGAATTCAGAGGAGATTCAAATATTTCTCATAGATAAACTTGATCATAAACCCACAATTCATCGGATCTTGACAAACACACCGCAAAAAGAGTTACATCGAATAGATCTCCAAGAAGATCAAGGAGAACATTGTATTGAGATTCAAAGAGAGAGAAGAAGCCATCTAGCTAATAACTATGGACCCGAAGGTCTATGGTAAACTACCCACATGTCATCGGAGAGGCTATGGTGTTGATGTAGAAGCCCTCCATGGTTGATTCCCCCTCCGGCGGAGTGCCGGCGAAGGCTCCAAGATGGGATCTTGCGGATACAGAAGGTTACGGTGGTGGAAATAGTCTTTCGTGGTCGCCTCTGATGTTCTCGGGGTACATGGGTATATATAGGAGGAAGAAGTAGGTCGGTGGACTCCCGAGGGGCCCACGAGATAGGGAGCACGCCCAGTAGGGGGGGCGCACCCTCCACCCTCGTGGCCTCCTCGATTGCTTCTTGACTTGCACTCCAAGTCCTCTGGATCACATTTGTTCCAAAAAGATCGCTCCCGAAGGTTTCATTCCATTTGGACTCCGTTTGATATTCCTTTTCTTCGAAACACGGAAATAGGCACAAAAAAACAGCAATACGGGTTGGGCCTCCGGTTAGTAGGTTAGTTCCAAAAATTATATAAAAGTGTAAAGTAAAGCCCATAAACATCAAAAACAGGTAATATAATAGCATGGAACAATAAAAAATTATCGATACGTTGGAGACGTATCTGCGAGCTCCTCCTTCATCTTGACATCACGGACGCCATCAGAGAACGCTAAGATGATGGCCTCCTCGGTCACCTTGGGAATCTTGAGGTGAGCGCTGTTGAAGCGCTGGATGTACTTTTGCAAGGTCTCTCCCGGCTGCTACTTGATGCGGCGCAGGTCACCCATGACTGTAGGACAGTCGCGAGTGCCCTGGAAGTTGGCGATGAAGCGGCTGTGCATCTCATCCCAAGAGGAGATCGAGCCGGGAGGCAGGTTCAGGAGCCAGGTGCGGGCACCATCGTTGAGCGCCATGGGAAACCAATTCGCCATGACCTTCTCATCTCCGTTGGCCGCCTCGATGCCCAGCTTGTAGAGCTGCAGGAACTCCACGGGGTCGGCAGTGTCGTCGTAGCGAGGAGGCAGATCTGGCTCGAACTTGCTCGGCCAGGTGACGCTGCGTAGCTCGGTGGTGAAGGCGCGACAGCCTGCAGTGGCCACTGGAGCCCTTTGTAGACGCGGGACTTTCTCTTGGAGATTCCCGCGTGCCGCCGCCAGGGGCAGCGCGGGGTCTTGACATGCTGGCGCAGGGATGCGGTCTTGACGTGCTGGAGCAGGGAGCATGCAAGCGCCTTCTTGGGGCCGAGGGATTTCTTGGCAGCTCCTTTCTTGTCGCGCGGGCGCTGGATGCGGTGGGTCTCGTCCAGGGGTCGCGCGACTTGGAGCCAGGGCACCTCTTGGGGAGGAGGTGGCGGAGGCACCTCCTGAGCTGCATCGCCTATGCAGGACGAAGGGCGAGGCAGCGTGAGGGACAGCGCAGGAGAGCCCCCTGCGGCGCTGACGAGCTCGGTGATGCAAGCGAGCCACTCCTCGTAGAGGTCGTTGATGGGGCGGTAGTGCAGGAGCTCACCTGCCAGGAGCAACACAGCCTGCGCGTCCGTGGGAGCGCAACGAGCGTGACATGATGAACCGGCCGGAGTTAGCGACGGAGTGGCGGTGCGGCCTTCCCGCCGCACCGAGGGATGCAGCGACGACGCTTGCTTCTCGTTCCCCACCGTGCCGGTGGCGGTGTTGGCAGCAGGCGACGAAGAACAACGAGGAGGCCCACAGACGGGAGCCGTCTGGGTGACGCGGGCGGCAAGAGCAGCCCGACACTCCGTGCGAGCTCGGCGAGCGTACGCCATAGATGCAATGAGACGATGGAATGCGGAACCGCGGAAAGAGGATTTCAGCGCACCCCTACCTGGCGCGCCAAATGTCGGATATCGGATTCCAGCAAAATCCTTAAGGTTCGAACTCTGGGGTGCGCACGAAGATCTTCTCCCTACTGATCCACGCCCCAAAGCCTCTTCGCAAATCTAAGCTACATGATGAACACACAAGGGACACGAGGTTTATACTGGTTCGGGCCACCGTTGTGGTGTAATACCCTAATCCAGTCCGTGGTGTGGTGGATTGCCTCTGGGGCTGATGATGAACAGTACAGAGGAAGGACAGCCTCGCGAGAGATGTTCTTGAGCTGGTGCGGTGTTCTACTTGGGATGGATTCGATCAGCTCTAGATGAGATGATCTCTACTGTGGTGGCTATCTCTATATATAGAGGCCCTGGTCCTCTTCCCAAAATATTGAGCAGGAAGGGAGCCAACAACGGCCATTTTGAAGGGGGGCAGCTAGTACAAGTTATCCTGACTAAAGTTGGTCTTCGACTGCCAAAGGCACTGGTGATGACGCCGTCTTGGGCTCCACGGTGATCTCCGTCCTGTCGTCCTGCTGGTCTTGGTCTCGTTGCACCGATATGGAAACCTTTGCCTGATGCCTCGGTACTCTGCGCCTGCGCTTGCCCCCTTTGCACCAAAGAGGAAACAAGCACACTGTGCAGGCTGGCGCCTGCTTGGCCTCGATCGTCATGGCTTGCGCCATGAGCACCTTGCGAGGTACTCCTTGCCTTGATCTCTCCACCTCCTCGTGAGCCTGCCTGGTGAGGATGCCCCTAAAGAAGCCTTGCATCGTCCGCCCCGTGAGGCTTGGCCCCTCGCGAGGGTCTTGAACTTGGGTTGATGAAGACGGGTCGTACCGGGCCGCTGCTTGAGCCACGCCGCAGGCCGCAGGCAGGCAAGTCTGGGGACCCCCGTTCCCAGAACGCCGACAACTATACTTTCTTGTCCATACTAAATCTTTTTTTTATTTCAAAGCAAACATCGGTTGCTAACTACCCTTTGCGCGGCTTGCAGCTTCAAATCTGCCATCCCAGTGACATGGTCAACACTATACTCATCATGCTTACGGTTTCCCCATTTTATGATGACCACGATCAGCCTACGTGGTTCATGACGTAATAGCACTGCTCCACCCATCGAGCTAAACAAGCTTAGTTGTACAAATTCAAATTTCATATTATGCTGATATTAGTAAAACTGAGAGATGTTTAATTGGTCAGCTAAATGTTCCTACTTTAGTTTTTAAATGCATGTGAACCACATATGGAGAGACCGGAAGGAATAGTATTTCTCTGTGCACTCTGGTTCATCATGGTGGCCAACCAACATTGTATAGAAAGACTGGTAATATCTTCAATCTTTTTACTCTTCTGCTCTTCTTTAAGATGATCCTTTTCTCTTGCGGTCGACTGGTCAGGTCGAGTTATTCTCCCTTAGTATATTTTGAATCTGTTAGGTCAGGTCGACTTGTTCTTCTTTACTATATGTTGAAGCTGTCATCTGCGAAGTGTCATCACTTCTGGAGCTCTCATATTTTGAGTAGTAGGACACGTTATATTAATGCACACACCAAATTACAGCATGCATGGCATCTCTTAGAAGAATTGCAGAGATAGCACAAAGGGGTTTATAGGGAGGCAGTATTGGATTAGAATCGTTTCTGCATTACAAAGATAATCTCACTTGTTTTTATGTTTTCATGCATGTCAGATATTGAACATTATCAAAATGAATATGAGAATGTGCGCACGAGAGGAATATTGCAGAACAATCCACTGGCTAACAAACTTGGCATGGTGGAGGATGGCCTATCTTATTCACCCATCAAGGTGCTTGCTCTAACTTGGCAAGGTTGTATTGGTCGCACATATTTTGCATCTGACCTCTTGCATTACTTCTACTTTGTTACACCATCTTCTTAGTTTAAGCATCATATATGAGTATATGCCATACCTATCCATTTTCTGTACCTATTCCATGTGTCGTCATACTATGTTTTTCCAGTCAAATGTTGTTCTTTCATAATAGATGTCCAAAAGGAAGAAGGTGAGTGCAGATCCTCAAGGAGTACAAACTAGGTATTTGGAAAAGGTAGTGATACCTGTTAAATCAGATAGATCAGCAGCCACAGAAAACACAGGCCCAACTGTACCACATTTCACCCCTACTCCAGTGGCCAAACCCCTATTAGAACTGTTGAGATCCCAGCATCAGGTACTGTCTATGATATCAATTCAAAATTTGAACTCCCAAATTTCTGCATGTGCCTTACCTTCTCTCTGGTATGAAAACAGATTTCGGATGAATCTCCTTGCTCAAAGGATCATACGATCTCACAATAATACTGGGCTCTGCATTGCTCTTGTCAGTACCTCTTGCCCTTTTGCCTTGTAACATTGTACTTAATTAATTGCTATTTGATTATGTATCATCAGTCTGCACCCGAGCTTCATTATCCTCTATTTCTTCCAATATTATTTGATCTATATTTACTCTTTGCAAAATGTAGAATAATGGCAACACTTATAAAGAATTGTCTTTGGGGAATTTATTGAATTATCCTTCCATCAACATGGAGAAGGGCTTTGTCCAGCCCGTGTTAACATGTAATGTAAGTTCATCCTTCTCAAGCCTTCAAACTTTTTTCTAGTATAGATTTGGATAGGCATCATTTCCTCCAATGTTGTTTACTTTGCTGTTTACATCTGATTGGATGTTTGCAACAACTACCAGTTTTAAATTGTAGTTATAAAAACATGTTCCTTATGCAGAACAGATCCATTTATTTGCTTATATAATTGTGAAACCTGTTATGTGTCTCCTTGTTTCTCTTTAAGAGTCGTATCTCTTATGCCAGGCAGAACTTTAGGGAAGATAATGAGCCAAACCATCTTGAGGACACCGAGATGACCCCAAGATCCTGTCTTGATGAAGACAGTGAGTTTAAGCTACTCACCAGTAGGTGTGAGACAACCTCTATGAAGCCATTGCCTCAATCAGTTCGACTTCTTCAGTCTCAACTTAAAGCGGAAAGGCTTGCTTCAGCTCAGCTCTGACTTGAAGTCAGAGATGTAATGAAGATGTGAGAGGACTGCCTTGCGCACTATCGTACCATACAGCTAGGGATGAAGCTTCTATCATTGACACATCTAAGGTCTCATCAGCTTGTCGGCTGCTTGCGGGGCCCGTCCTGGCCAGGCCTAGTGCCTTCTGAAGTGCTCTTAGTTTTGTATATTCTTTTGTCAGCATGTTTATTTGCACTGGTGGCGAACATTGATGCCCAGTGGATGTAATATGTGTGATAGCCATGATAGCCTGGCGTAAGTTGCTTGCTTATTTATTTCCTTGTTGTCTTGTTTATTTGTTTGCTTGTAGTGAGTGCAGTTCTTTTTCTATGGTTTGCTAGTGGCCGCAATAACCTAGTTTTTAAAACTAGGCCACAATAACCACGGGCTACATATTTAATGTAGTGACACTAGGCCTCCTACGGGCCATAGAAACAATGGGCCTTCTACGGGCCGTAGACATAATGGGCCTTCTATGGTCCGTAGACATAATGGGCCTTCTACGGGCCGTATCATCAATGGGCCTTATACGGGTCATATTATCGATTGGCCAAACATGGGCCAATAATAGACCGCATTATGGCCGTAAACAGGCTAGAGTTGGAATCGTCCGTTCATGGGCCAACCATAATGGGCCGTCGTTAATAGGCCGTATTTGATGACGCTATGAAAATGGCCCAATGTATTAATGGGCCACAAACGGGCCGACTGTAACCACGGGCTGAATTTGGCCCACAAGCAGAAAATGACAGTAACGGGCCGTAAGTAACTGAATGCTGGAAATGAATCCAAGAATAAATGGGCCCTGAGAAGGCCGAAAGATAACATGGGCTGGAAACGGCCCAATGGAATAATGGGCCGTTAATGGGTATAAAGAGATACATTGTTCATTACGGACCAATTTCACCACGGGCCGTTAATGGGCCAAGAGTTACAAAAGGCCTCATATGGGCCGAAAGACGTCATGGGCCATACATGGGCCGGAAGTTAAAACGGGCTGGAATCATATTGGACAGCATAGATGATGCTTCTGGGCCTAATTTAGACAGGTCGTAATGGGCCCTGGGTTAGCGGGTTGTAAATGGGCTATATGCTAACAGGCCGTTAACACGCTTTCCGTGGGCCAACCCGCCACCTTTTGACCAAGTCAAACGGGCCGGCCTTTTCACAGGAATGGGCCTTTGTTGGGCCGTGCCACGTGTCGATGTATCATAGGCGCCTTCGGTCTAATGAGTGGATGACACCTGTCCCAACGGCGAGCCGACACGTGTTTCCTCCAGCCAATGATGATTTTACACGTGGAAAATCCCCATTGGTCGGAGCTATTAACAGGTTATCAGATCCAAAACCGGACCCGATAGCTTAACGGCGAGCCGTTACGGTGGATGCCACGTGTTGGTCACCCTTGACGAAAGCACTTCTATGACGCGCGATTTATTGTCATGGAAGTGGACACTTCCGTGATGATAATTTTGGTAATGTCATGGAACACTTCTACGATAGCACAGGTATGACTATCCTGATTCTGTCATAAAATCTTCATGGATGTACATGCATGACAGAAAACGTGACCTACTGTGACAAACACGTATCATCACGGAAGTGTATTTTTTTGTAGTGTAAATTCCAATCACGTGGCTGAACAATAGGTGCAGAAATCAAGGCTTTCTTAAGTATTTCAAAAGCTTCTACACAATCATCATCAAAAACAAAAGGAACATCCTTCTTCAAGAGATTAGTGAGAGGCCTAGAAATTTTAGAGACGTCTTTAATAAACCTCCTATAGAAACCAGCATGACCAAGGAAACTTCTTATACCTTTGATATCTTTAGGACACAACACCTTTCAATAGCATCTACTTTAGCTTTATCAACTTCAATACCTCTTTCAGAGATTTTATGCCCCAAGACAATACCTTCATTAACCATAAAGTGGCACTTCTTCCAATTCAAGACAAGATTAGTTTCTTCGCATCTCTACAAAACTCGATCAAGGTTGCTTAAGAAATCATCAAAAGAAGTTCCGTAAACGGAGAAATCATCCATGAAAACCTCAATAATCTTTTCATGAAAGTTAGAGAATATAGCAGTCATACATCTTTGAAAGGTAACATGTGCATTGCATAAACCAAAAGGCATACGTCTACAAGCAAAAGTACCAAAAGGGCACGTAAAAGTGGTCTTTTCCTGATCCTCTTTTGACACGGGTATTTGAGAGAAACCAGAATAACCATCTAGAAAGCAAAAGTGTGTATGTTTGGATAGTATTTCTAGCATTTTATCAATAAAAGGTAGAGGGTAGTGATCCTTTCTAGTATCTTTATTTAATTTACGGGAATCAATTAACATTCTATAACATGTAACAATTCTTTATGGAATCAATTCATCCTTATCATTAGGAACAACAGTAATACCTCCCTTTTTGGGGACACAATGAACGGGACTTACCCACTGACTATCAGCAATAGGATAAATTATATCTGCCTCCAGAAGCTTTAGTATTTCATTTCTTACCACTACTTTCATCTTAGGATTTAACCATCGTTGATGATCAACAAGTGGTTTAGCATCTTTCTCTAGTTTTATTTTGTGCTGACATAGAGTGGGACTAATTCCTTTAAGATCATCAAGAGTATATCCAATAGCAGCACGATGCTTCTTCAGAGTTTTCAATAATTTCTCTTCTTCATGCTCTGAAAGATAAGCAATAATAATAACAGGATATATGTTCTTTTCATCAAGATAAGCATATTTAAGAGTATCAGGTAATTGTTTAAGCTCAAACACGGGATCACCCTTGGGTGGAGGCAGATCCCCAAGGATTTCAACACGCAAGTTGTGTTTCAAAATAGGTCCTTGCTTAAAGAATACTTCATCTATTTCCCTTCTTTCATTCATAAACATATAGTTTTCATGGTCGAGCAAATATTGTTCTAAAGGATCATTAGGAGGCACGGAAACAGAAGCAAGACCAATAATTTCATCTTTATAGGCAATTCTTTATCATGGGGTTGTCTACGAAATTTAGCAAAGTTAAAATCATGAGACATATCCCCTAAACCAACAGTAACAATATCCTTTCGCAGTCTATCTTAGCATTAACAGTATTCAAGAAGGGACTACCAAATATAATGGGACAAATGTCATCTTGTGGGGAACCAAAAACAAGAAAATTAGTAGGATATTTAATTTTCCAACACAAGACTTCAACATCTCTAACAATCCCAACTGGTGAAATAGTATCTCTATTTGCAAGCTTAATAGTAACATCGAGTCTTCTATCTCAGCAGGTGCAATATCATGCATTTCTTTATATAAGGTATAAGGTATTGCACTTACACTAGCACCCATATCACATAAGCCATGATAACAATGCTCTCCTATTTTAACAGAAATAACAGGCATGCCAACAATAGGTCTATGTTTATCTTTAGTATCGGGTTTAGCAATTCTAGCAACTTCATCACAGAAACAAATAACATGTCCATCAATATTATCAATCAAGAGATCTTTAACCATCACTACAAAAAAAATACACTTCCGTGATGATACGTGTTTGTCATAGTAGGTCGCGTTTTTTGTCATGCTTGTACATCCATGACGATTTTATGACAGAATCAATATAGTCATACCTGTGCTGTCGTAGAAGTGTTCCAGGACATTACCAAAATTATCATCACGGAAGTGTCCGCTTCCATGACGATAAATCACGCATCACAGAAGTGCTTTCGTCAAGGTTGACCGACACATGGCATCCACCGTAATGGAACGCCATTAAGCTATCGGGTCCGGTTTTGGATCCGATAACCCGTTAACAGCCCGGACCAATGGGGATTTTCCACGTGTAAAATCATCATTAGCCGCAGGAAACATGTGTTGCCTCACCGTTGGGACAAATGTCATCCTGTCATGGGACTGGAGGCGCCTATGATAGGTCGACACGTGGCACGGCCCAACAGTGGCCCATTCCGATGAAAAAGGCCGGCCCAGTAAAAATTAGCAGGCAGGCCCATATAAGGCCTACTTGTGTCAGGTCCATTTAAGCCCATGGCCCATACGAGATGTGCCAATTCGGCCCGTCAACGGCCCGTTAAAGATTTGACACCATTGCAGCCCAACGTCAGTTCGAGCCCATTAACAGCCCGCTATATATTTGGGCTCAATATCGGCCCGATCAGATTTCGGCCTGTTAACGGTCCATTCAATGGATGGGCCAATTTTCAGGATGCACATCTTTTTGCCTTTTAGCGACCCATTTAAATGTTGGGCTAATTCCCGGCCTGCTGTGTCTTTCAGCCTATTGACGGCCCATAAATTTGATGGGCCATTTGAAGTCGGACCTAAGTTTCGGCCTTTTAGCAGCCCATTTAAGTGTTGGGCCAATTTCTGGCCCGGTGTCACTTTCAGCCTGTTTATGGCCCATAAATCAGTTGGGCCATTTGTAGTCGGACCTGACTTTTGGCCTTTTAGCGACCCATTTAAGTGTTGGGCCAATTCCTGGCCATGTGTGCCTTTCGGCGTGTTAACGGACCATAAATGAGTTGGACCATTTGTAGTCGGACCTTAGTTTTGGCCTTTTAACGGCCCATGCCCTTCATGGTCCAATACCAGCCCGGTTTTTCTTTCGGGCTGCTAAAGGCCCACAACACAGTTGGGCCATTTACAATATGACCTGACTTTCGGCCTCTTAGCGGCCCATGCTCTTCATGGTACAGTACAAGCCCGTTGTCTCTTTCGGCCTGCTAAAGGCCTACAGTATAGTTGGGCCATATGTAGCCCAAACTTAGTAACGACCTGTTAATGGCCCATGAAATAAATTGGGCCCACCTGTTGCCCGCTTCGATGTCGGCCTGTTAACGACCCGGGAGGTAAGAGGGCCGGCCATTAACTTTCGGCCTAGTAACGGCCCATTAACTTAATGGGCCCACTAAAGTTCGTACATGTCTTTAGGCCAAATTAGATAATTTGAGCCCATTACGACGAGCAATTATGCACAGTACCAAAACCGATCAAGCAAAGGTACGGCATACAGGGAATAACGTTGCACATCCATCATATATTACAGGAAATAACATCCACTCGGCAATCAAATATTGATGCCAGTGCAAATAAATGAGCAGAACCTAACCATCTACAACGTCATAATCTGCAACCTCAGCATAGATGACGCCCATAAGCATGTGGGCAAGTTCTTGCTGCTTTGCTACACTGTCTCTGAAAACATTGATCAGTTGTTGTGTCGCACGACTCTGCACCTCTGATTCATCCACCATTTCCATCATTGCTTCAGCCATTAATTGGTTCAGAAACATACATTTATTCCGTTGCATTCGAGATAGAGGATAATGAACAGATTCAGATGGCGATTTTGGCGGGCTTGTATTGTTGATAGTGGAGAGTGTCTCGACCATTGCATCATAACATAAATTAGGACAGGAACCAAACAGATTAATCATGAGTTATTGCCATATTACCTGGCCTAGATTTACTGTAAAGAAACAATGGGGTTGCCTTGCTGTTTTCAGAATTTGTCTTCTTATCTTCAGCAGCCTGCACAAAATTAACACACTAGCATTGCTATCATTGGCCAAGTCAGATAATAGGAAAGCAACATTGACACAACGAACGTTTGGGCAACTAGCCTACACCAAATTAACACAATATGGCACAGCTATCATCAGCCAGGTAAGGTAATACAAAAGCAACATTGACACAATGAATGAATGGGCAACCAGAGAAGCACTACAATTCAGTAATGTGCGTGATATGAGATAGTACACTCATGCAGCTCAGTATGCAAAACTACCAGGCAGTTTTCCTTACAAAAATCAACATTGGCTCCTTTAACATTTTGCTACAACTAATTTTAGATCAGATAAAGGTTAGATTCACGCTGATTAACAAAATACATGCTGATGTAAAAATATAGTGATATACAACAGGTACTTGCATCAGCATTGGAGCACAGAGAATTCTCGCAAGATATTTTCTCCAAAATGATCCCAATGGAGGAAGTCTTCTATCATTTAACCTTATTTTCTAAAAGAGAGATGGGTAAGAAACATGTAGAAAATATGATCAGAATGCTATAAAATTTCATGATGCGAGCATATGCACACGCTTCTAAGAATGGAGTTGTCATTCTTTTGCTGGACTGGAGCGGACTAGTTCTTTGGCCACTAGAATCTGCTTATTACCAGTGGGAGTTGGGTTTCTCTATGCTGGAGAAGTATCTATGAAAAATGGAGTTGGTTTATTATCTCCTGGCGTTTGGATCTTTTGCAAAGACCTGGTTTGTAACCCTTCATATTCTAACATAGCCGTCTTCCCCTTGCATGCCTTATATAGAAGAATGGTGATTCAGTTCTAAAACATGCTACAGCAGAGATGGAATAGGTACTGAAGAATAGAAAGGCATGACATATTGAGATGTATTCCCTCCATTCAGAAATAAATGGATGGGTCTAGGCGTATTTCAGTTCTAGATAAATCCAGTTTTATCCATTTCTGCGACATGTAATCCGGACGGAGGGAGTATGATGTAAGAGCTAGGGATATGACAGGACAACACAGTAAAAAAACACTAAAAACCCACTGCATAACCAAAGTATTCAAACTCACTGATATGAGATAGTACACTCATGTAGCTCAGGATGCAAAACTACCAGGCAGTTTTCCTTACAAAAATCAACATTGTGGCGTTTAATCATACATTTTGCTACAACTAAATTTAGATCAGATAAAGGTTGGATTCACGCTGATTAACAAAATACATGCTGATGTAAAAATATAGTGATATACAACAGGTACTTACATCTACATTGGAGCATAGAGAATTCCTGCAAGAATCTCTCCTCATAAACGATACCATTGCAGAAATTCTTCTATCTGTTAAGCTTATTTTCTAAAAGAGAGATGGGTAAGAAACATGTAGAAAATATGATCAGCATGCTATAAAATGTCATGATGCAAGGATACGCACACGCTTCTTAGAATGGAGTTGACATATTTTTTGCTGGACTAGAGCGGACTAGTTTTTTGGCCACTGGAATCTGCTTATTATCAGTAGGAGTTGGGTTTCTCTGTGCTGGAGCACTATCTATAAAAACTGGAATTGGTTTATTATCTCCTGGCGTTTGGATCTTTTGCAAAGGCCTTGTTTGTAACCCTTCAGATTCTAACATAGTCATCTTCCCCTTGCATGCCTTGTATAGAAGAATGGTGCTTTAACTATAAAACATGCGACAGCAGAGAGATGGAATAGGTACTGAAGAATAGAAAGGCATGACATATTGACATGTATTCCCTCCATCCAAAAAAATGGATGGTTCTAGGCGTATTTCAGTTCTAGATACATCCTTTTTTATCCATTTCGGCAACATGTAATCCGGACGGAGGGAGTATGGTGTAAGAGCTAGGGATACGACAGGACAACACAGCAAAAAAACACTAGTTGAATGTAAAACTGTATGCTAGCGGAATACATACAGAAATAACTAAGGCAACATACACATGTATGATTGGAAACTAAGATGGCATTGCAACAGAGCACTAGCACAGCACTTCAATGTAAAAAAAACATGGTATGGTAGACAGATGAAGTACATACTAATGAATAACAATGCAAAAGATATTCAGAAGCATGGTGTCCAAATTAAGCAGATGGCATTGTGATAGAGTAGAATGACAGTACTTGAATTTGAGAACATGTTATCATGAATGGAATAGGTACTAAAAAACAGGAAGGCATGACATATTTACATGCATGATCAGCATGCTAAGCACATGGCATTGCAACAGAGTAGATACACTCCAGGACATTATATGCATGTTGTACCCATATCACAGGCCAAGTTAGAGCAAAGACCTTGTGGGGTGAAGAGGATTCATCATCTTTATGCAAGTCTTCTGAAGAACTGCCTTTACATGTTCCATCATATTGGGTATCATTGACATCAAGTTTATTGGCCTTTACATTGCTCCATGAGCTTCTTGTGGATATATCAGTGTGTGCAATTATATCGGACATGCATGGAAGACAACTAGTAGTTAGATTTATGTAATGAGTGCCTGTAGGAGATGACATAAATAGTAGGACCGGGGTTAACTAGCAGCAACAGGTCTCATAAACTAAAGGGAGAACACAGATGAAAGCTACAGAATATGTATCGTTTGTACTCGAGATTAACTAGATGGCACACAAAAGTATTAAAGAACAACATAGGTAATACTAGAAGTGGTTTAATACTATAATCACCAACCTGTGGGATAGCATTGGCTGATGGATGATAACTATGGAATAACGTTACCTAAAGAACAAGTATCTTAGCTGAATTATGGAACAACGTTAACTCCTGAACAAGACCCGTAAGAGATCAGCATGAATATACAGTGAAATGTGATGATCCATTTTCCATGCTTAGATGAATAACAAAGCCATAAATGTTGCACTCAAGTAAGATGAGGGTACAACCTATCTAGCTGCCATCCATAGGAGTGAGCATCATGTGCTGACTTGTCGATGGCCATGTAGTTGTTGTGGCTGTCCATGTTAGGCACGCACATTTGATGCAGGGAACTGTTGAGTGGGGACTATAGCTCCCTTCTGGTGTATGATTCCCTTGTTGGAGTAGCTGCGGTGAGTCGGAAGACGGTGCGTCTGAAGATGCGGATAACGCATAATGTTAAGAACGACATATCTCTTTGATCTAAAGAAATACACTAAGAGATCAACAGCAAGGTACGAGAGTGCTCACACGTCTGTTGACTGCAGACTAAATTGGGGTCACACGATTTTATTTTATTTTGGTACTGTCCGATCTATGCTGGATGGCTTGATGGCCGTCTTGTGCCACCTGGCTGACACTGTTCGGAATCTTCCCCGAAGAACCAGTGACCAGCGCCAGAGCAGCCTACCTCTGCCGTCCGTGGCCCCGGCCAAAACCCCGCTCCCCGCCCCACCGCACTGTCGTGGTTGCGCTGCCCCCGGGCCAATCCACAAAGACTCCCCGTCATCCAGATCCGGCGGCAACAGTACCTTCAACCCACGCAACTCTAAAAGATAGCCATCTAAGCGCTACTTCCGCGGCAAACTTGCGGCCCCGCACCCTTACGTTAGACACCAGCCAACAGGCAGCCTAGGAGCTCCGCCGCCTCGAGGGGTGCTGCTTCCCATTGGGAATCGATTGGCCCAGAATAAAAATTCAGACAACTGATGCCTAAATAAAGTGATTTGAGATGAGGGTGCGACCTATCTGGCGGCATGGTGAAGTAGGCAGGTCAGCTGCCGAGTCGGTGAGGCCGGCGCGGTTGCAGTGGCAACCGGCGGCAGGGAAACAACGATGTCGCGATGGTCGATGGCTACGGGGAAACAATGCCAGGACTCTGGACGGATCCGAAGTTGGAGCCGCTCCGGCACCATGAACAACGACGGGGGTGAATCGACTCCGGTATGGTTCATGCGGCCGTCGTCGAGGCAACACCAGCAGCACGGAGTAAGAGGCACACGGCCCAGTGCACGACGGCAAATGGACAGCGTCTCCGGCATTAGGGAGGAGGGAGGCTGTGAAATTGGTGCGGTGGGGGTGCCATGGAGGTGGGGCTGAGGTTTCGTGGCTCAGGAGAAGGGAGCTTCCCGGGGAGAAGGTGATTTGGCGCACACAAGGTATGAATGGGGGGGCAGGGGTGGGAATTGGGAGGGGAGTGGAACCATCTCTTACGGACGCATTTGTCTGAAATGTGAGGGGGAGTTACAGTTCTACCCTTGCCTTTAGGCTTCTCGGCTTGGGTCTGTGTACTGAGCTTCGAGGATAGTAGAGTAACTTTGCTTCTCCCCAAATAGTGGGCGGAAGCGATTTCGAGCGAGGAGGGCGTGTTTTGAACTATAGTGGGCGCGAGCGATTTCAGGCGAGGAGAGTGTGTTTTGAAATAGTGGGCGCGAGCTATTTTGGGCGAGGAGACCGTGTTTTGCCGACCATGGTTTATGAATTATTCGGCACATGTCATTTCAGCCGAGGAGAAGGCACGCTTGGATGAAGTTACGAACCTACCCTCGATGTACAACGGGCCAATTGATGCGTGTGCCACATAGGGCGGTAATTTCGTGTCTCCCATTTATTTGCTCGGGCAAATTCCACCGAGCAGAGAGGATGTTTAACGGTTCATTCAAATTTTGGGAGAACGAGCATCCATGTCTACCTTACCAAGTCGATTCGAATCAAATTTTGAAATATTAGCTTGCCACTTCTTTTTTTAGATGGAGAGAAGATGCTCGGGAATAATGTGTTTTTACATGCTCATTGCTAGCGATTTACTATATGACAAATAGTTGACTCACTCAAAAACGCGAATCAAACCCAAAATGAAATATCTCGATTCAATGAAATAGCTCGTTCTCTAGGTTAAAATAGTGAACTAAATCCAAAATTGAACACCTCAATCGAGTAGCATGTTATTGTCGGTGTTCTGGGAACAGGGGTCCCCAGACTTGCCTGCATGCCGCCTGCGGCGTGGCTCAAGTGGTGGCCCAGTACGGCCCATCTTCATCAGCACAAGACCCAAGACCCTCGCGAGGGGCCGAGCCTCACGGGGTGAATGACACAAGACTTCCTCAGGAATGGCCTCGCCGGGCAGGCTCGCGAGAAGGCGGAGAGGTCAAGGCAGGGTACCTCGCGAGGTGCTGATGATGCAAGCCATGACGATCGAGACCAGGCGGGCACCAGGCGGGCGCCGGCCTGCGCAGTGTCCTTGTTTCCTCTTTGGTGCAAAGGGGGCAAGCACAAGCGAGGAGTACCGAGGCATCAGGCAAAGGTTGCCATTTCAGTGCAACAAGACCAAGACCAGTAGAGCGGCAGGATGGAGGTCACTGTGGAGCCCAGGACAGCGTCATCGCCAGTGCCTTTGGCAGCCGAAGACCAATTTTAGTCAGGATAACTTGTACTAGATGTTCCCCTTTGAAATGGCCGTTGTTGGCGCCCTTCCCGCTCAATATTTGGTAAGAGGACGAGGGCCTCTATAAATAGGACTAGTCACCACAGAGTAGGCACGGATCGGAGAGAGCCCTAGCCAGAGAGAGAGGCGATCGAACTGCCCCAAGCAGTTCATCGCACCAGTTCAAGAACACCTCTTGTGAAGCTGTTCTTCCCTTGTACTGTTCATCATCAGCCCCTGAGGCAATCCACCACACAACACACTGGAGTAGGGTATTACACCACAACGGTGGCCCGAACCAGTATAAATCTCGTGTCCCTTGTGTTGTTCATCGTTTTAGCTTAGACTCCCACGAGGCGATCAGACGTAGGTCGGTAGGGGAAATATCTTCGTGCGCACCCCAGAGTTCGAACCTGAAGCGTCTGCCGGAACCCAACATCCGACATTTGGCGCGCCAGGTAGGCATGCGCCGGAGCTCTCCCTTCCATCGACCCGTTCTCCATCAGTGCCGCGCTCCACCCTCATGGCGGCCAATGCACAGCCTGCTCCGGCTATCGACGCCGGCACGGGAACCAGGGGGCTCCGAGCCCTGGCCCCCGCCTTGCGACAGGTGCGGTGGCCAAACAATTTCAAGTCAGACATGCCTCCGCGCTACGACGGTGCGAGCGATCCACTGGCCTTCCTGCTAGCATATGAAGAAGCCGTCCTCAAGGTCGGAGGCGATGACAAGGTCATGGCTAACTGGCTGCCCATGGCCCTCGCCGGCATCCCGCGCACGTGGCTGCTCCACCTGCCAACGGCTTTTGTGGCCTCCTGGGAGGAGTTATGCAACCTCTTCCTCGCCCATCATGCTGCGCCAGCACCCCCAGTCGTCGCAGCCCTCCTAGGCGGATCACAGACAACACCTTCAAGCCGCCACGTCAATCCGTTCATCCGCCAGATCGGCGCCATCCTCAAGCGCCGTGAAGCCCCTCGGGCTGGGTGGCACCCAAGGCTGATCTGAATTTCGGCTCGGACGATCACCCCTCCAACATTGCATGTTCGGGCGCCCTCCCGATGCTATGCACCCCCACCATCTGCCAGGTGGCCGTCACCAAGACCCTCATCGACGGTGGTGCCGGCCTCAACATGCTCTTGGTTGAGGCCTTCAGCCTCCTCCACGTGCCGCTAGAGCGGATCCAACCCAGCAGGCCCTTCTCGGGCGTTGGAGGCAGTTCCACCGGCTCCTTGGGGCAGATCCGCCTCCCGGTGACCTTCGGCACCCACTACAACTTCCGCACGGAGCTGGTCGACTTCGACATCGCCCCCATCGGCCTCCCGTACAACGCCATCCTTGGCTACCCAGCCTTGGCCCAGTTCATGGCAACGACTCACCCGGCGTACAACCTCATGAAGATGCCCGGGAGCAGCAGCGTCCTTACCGTGTCCGGAGACACAAGGGATGCGCTGCAGGCACTCAAGCTCGCCTTCAAGACGGCCGCGGTGGTGCAGCCTACCAGCGCAGATACCCTCAAGCCCAAGGGGGCTGCGCCGGCCAAGAAGAAGCAGCTATTCACCCAAGACAAGGCGGAGACCAAGCAAGTATCGGTCGACGAGGATGGATCCTCTGGCGCCACCTTCACTGTAGGCGCTAACCACGATCCTGAGCAGGAGGAGGCCTTGGTGAAATTCCTGCGTGCAAACACGGAGGTGTTTGCGTGGGAACCTAATCAGCTAGCAGGGGTCCCAAGGGATGTGATTGAACACCATCTCAACATGTGCCCCAACGTGCGCCCCGTGAAGCAGAAGGCAAGGTGACAGTCCACTGAGAAGTAGACCTTCATCATCCAAGAAACCCGCAAGTTAGAGGCAGCAGGCGTCATTCGCGAAGTTCGCTATCCTGAATGGTTGGCCAATCCTGTTGTTGTGCCAAAAAAGGGAGGAAAGGAACGCATGTGTGTCGACTTCACCAACCTCAACAAGGCCTGCCCTCATGATCCATTCTCCCTCGCATCGACCAGATCATCAATTCTACCGCCGAGTGTGTCCTGTTATGCTTCCTGGATGCCTTCTTGGGCTCTCACCGGATCAAGATGGCGGTAGAAGACGTGGAGAAAACGGCCTTCCTGACCCTGTGTGGAGTATACTGCTATACCTGCATGCCATTCGGGTTGGGCAATGCAGGCGCAACCTTTTAGCGGCTGATGCACATCGCCTTGGGCCGGCAGCTCGGGAGAAACGCTGAGGCCTACGTCAATGACATTGTGGTGAAGTCTCGGGAGGCGAAAACCCTGATACAGGACCTGGAAGAAACCTTCGCGAGCCTTCGTGAAGTGGATCTGCGGCTCAACCCGAAGAAGTGCGTATTCGGAGTCCCCTCGGGCAAGCTCTTGGGCTTCCTCGTGTCTCACAGGGGCATCGAGGCTAACCCGGAGAAGGTCAAGGCAGTCGAAGACATGAGTCCGCCGAAGACCCTTAGAGAAATGCAGAAGCTCACCGAGCGGGTAACCGTGTTGGGACGCTTCATCTCCAAGCTGGGGGAGCGAGCACTGCCCTTCTTCAAGCTGATGAAGAAGAAGGGCCCGTTCGAATGGACTGAAGAGGCCGACAAGGCATTCCAGGGTCTCAAGAAGTACCTCACCAGCCCTCCGGTGATGGTAGCTCTGCGCCCTCAGGAGCCCTTGGTGCTCTACCTTGCAGCCACACCCTACTCCGCCAGCGCAGCCCTGGTGGCGGTTAGGGAGGAGCTTCGGGACAAGGCCGTGCTAGCCGCAGCCCCGGACGAAATGGAGCAAAGCCAAGAAAGCCTCGCGAAGACCACGACCGCAGCAGATGAGGATCAGCCTCAGTAGGGGGACGCAACCAGAGCAGAGGAGGCCCCGCCAGGCGACCAAGCGCTGGGGGCTCCGTCATCTCGGGAGGCGCTTCGACCTCCGGAAGATGCAGGCTGTGCCAGCACCCTCAACCTCGTCGAGCATTCTGTATACTTCGTCAGCACGGTGCTACGGGACGCAAGGGCACGATACCCGATGCCCCAAAAGCTCCTCCTTGCGCTGTTAGTGGCTTCACGCAAGCTGCGGCACTACTTTCAAGGCCATCCCATCAAGGTCGTCTCGGCATACCCCTTGGAAAGGGTACTCAGAAGCCCCAACTCAGCTGGAAGGGTCGCTGAATGGAACATTGAGTTGCAAGCATTTCAGTTGGAATTCAGCACGACCAGAGTCATTAAGGGAGCCGCACTTGCAGATTTCGTGGCAGAATGGACGGAGGCACCAGGACTCGAAGCGGGCGAGGATTGGTCGCTTTCCCCAGGAAGTGAAGCGCTGGACGGCTGGGTCATGTACTTCGATGGGGCGTTCTCGCGACATGGTGCGGGGGCTGGCGCGGTGCTCATATCTCCCACTCAGGACAAGCTCTACTATGTCGTGCAACTCTGCTTACAGCATGGAGAGAAGGTCTCCAACAACATAGCAGAATACGAGGGCCTGATAGCGGGCTTGAAGGCTGCAGCCGCCTTGGGGGTAAAGCGCCTCATCATCAAGGGCGATTCACAACTCCTCGCCAATTTCTCCAACAAGGTGTACGAGCCGAAGGACGAACACATGGAAGCATATCTCGCAGAGGTCCGCAGGATGGAGAAACAGTTTTGGGGGCTGGAGTTGTAGCATGTGCCTCACGGCACCAATCAAGAGGCTGATGACATCGCCAGGAGGGCGTCCAGTTGGTTGCCTCAGGAGCCTGGCGTCTTCGAGGAATGACTCTTCAAACCTTCAGCGGCACCATCACTATCGAGCACAGCACAGCCTCGAGAGGAGCTCCCTCAACCGCCTGCCTTGGGAGCCCCGGCCTGTGGCTCGACCTCAGGAGCACGCCTACTCCTGGCGCTGGAGCCTCAGGAGGGATGTTGGACCACGAAGTTCAAGGATTACTTGGCGCAAGGGATTCTGCCAGAAAAGGAGGAGGACACGAAACGCGTGGCGCGGCAGGCCACGACCTACTGCATCCAAGACGAAGAGCTCTACCGGAAGCGGTCGAATGGCGTTACCCTATGTTGCATCTCTAGGGAGTAGGGGAAAGAGTTACTGGCAGACATTCATGGTGGAGACTGCGGGCACCACTTCTCTTCACGCACACTCGTCGGCAAGGCGTTTCGTAGGGGGTTCTATTGGCCAACGTCACTCAACGACACAGTCGAGCTGGTGAAGGCTTGTGAAGCTTGACAATTCCATGCCAAGCAGATTCATCAACCAGCTCAGGGCCTTCAGACCATTCCCCTCTCATGGCCAATCGTTGTTTGGGGACTGGACATCCTTGGCCCATTTCCTCGGGCGCCGGGGGGTTATCGCTACCTCTACATCGCCATTGACAAGTTCACAAAGTGGGCAGAGGTGGAAGTTGTCCGCACCATCCTAGCTGGCTCAGCGGTCAAGTTCATCAAGGGCCTCGTGAGCCGGTTTGGGGTACCTAATCGCATCATCACCGACAACGGTTCACAGTTCACCAGCAATCTCTTCAAAACATATTGTGCTAACCTTGGAACGCAGATAAGCTACGCTTCGGTGGCACACCCTTGGAGCAACGGCCAAGCTGAACGCGCCAACGCGGAGGTCCTGAAAGGCCTCAAAACTCGGACCTTCAAGAAGAAGCTGGAGGCCTGCGGCAGGGGCTGGCACGACGAGCTTTAGTCCGTGCTATGGTCCATCCGCACTACTGCTACCAGGTCGACCGGCGAAACCCCGTTCTTCCTCGTCTATGGTGCTGAGGCGATCCTTCCCCACGAGGTCAGGCATCGCTCCGCGCGGGTCCTGGCTTTCAACGAAGCACAACAGGACGCCATGCGGGGGGGTGGACCTCGTGCTTGGGGAGGAAAGCCGTCGGGAGGCTGCTCTTCGGGCTGCGAGATACCAACAGGCGCTGCGGCGGTACCACTGCCGCAGCATCCGCCCCAGGACCCTCGAGGTAGGTGACCTCGTGCTCAGACGGGTGCTCTCCAGGGAGGGGCTGCACAAGCTCTCGCCTATGTGGGAGGGCCCGTTCAAGGTTGTTCATGTCTCCAGGCCTGGCACCGCACGCTTGGAGACTCAGGAGGGGGTGCCCATCCCGAACACGTGGAGCATCCAGCACCTCCGGAAGTTCTACCCTTGAAGAAAGGCCCAGAGCCTGTAAAGAAGGCCCGGCGCCTGTGAAGCTAGACGAACCAAGAAAGGCCCGGTGCCTATGAAGAAGGCCAACGCCTGTGAAGCTCATCTCCCCAAGAAAGGCCCGGGGCCTGTAAAGAAGGCCAATGCATGTGAAGCTCGCTGCCCGTGACACTCTCACATAATAGTGAGTTGGGGTTGTACATGCCCCGGAGTCTCCGGAGAGCCGCCCTCGGGCCTCGGGGGCTCCCGCCCACGCCCAGTGGCAGCACTTAGCTCCGCGCTGGTGAGAAGACGTCGAATACTAGATTAGGTGCCGGACGCGGCTTTTTCATTTGCTTTCTGCAGTTGGCTTGTTTGTCCCTATTTAAAGTTTTATTGGAGTTGCTTCCGTCCCTGACATGTGGCTCTTTGTCTTTTCCACCCACTTGATTCGTTTTCTCTCTCGCACATCTCGTGAGGGGGCTACGCGGGTGCCCTCGCGAGCATTTTCTAACCCAGTCTTGTGAGGCTTTCCTATCCAAGTCCACTACAGGAGCCCCCCTCCTAGTTCGTGCCCCACGGGCATCACGACACGAACACAGGACATGAGTCGGTCTCCCTCGCGACCAAGACCGGAAGTTACCTCTCGTGACTAATCCTTGCAGGACACAAAGCACGCGATGAGGCCTCAGCCTCAGGAAGCGAAGACTGCGGCAAGTCCCCCCGAGCTAAGTAATTCCTACACGCAAGCATGCGGCCCCAAGACACAACATAGAAATAGCGGAGACATCATAATAGTTAATGGCAACAGTCCAGCAGGCCCCCGCGGGGCCCTACACTACTCTCTCTTTGCGCAGGGAAGGGAGAAAACAAAAGAGACTCGGCTTGCTCGGCACCGACTCGCGGCGAGGGCTCGTACTGCCTCCGAAGCTTAGTCAGACTCCTCCTCGCGCTTCACCGAGGCGCGGCGGTGGGCTGACCCGCTACCTCCCTCAAGGCGAGCGCGACGGCACGGAGGCTGGTCGCGGCCACCGCTGGAGGAGCTGCCGTCCGAAGGGGAGCCGCCGAAGCTTGGCGAGCCACGAATGCCACTGACCACGCGCCCGCCTTCATCTTCATCCCGACCATCGCCAAAGCTGGGTACCCGGCCGCCATCATCGTCTTTGGGGCAGCACTCAGCGCGGCGGCCGTCTTCTCCGAACACCCTCACATAGAGGGTGGCATCGCCGTCGAACTTGAAATGCAGGGTGCACCGCTGGCTTAGGCCATGCGCGCGGGCAAACGTTTGCCAGCCACGGGTCAGGGCCACGTTCCCGGTGACAGAGATCTCTAATGAGGCCTAGGAGGCCCTGCTGCCGCAACCGTCTGCCTGAAGCCAAAGGCCGCCAGGAGCACCAGCCGGGAGTTCACCTGCAAAGAAGCGGGGAAGCTGGAGCCAGCTGCTGGATGGGTTCACTGACCACACGACGAACTCCGACAGCACTTCCGCCGAGTGGAAGCGCGGCCTGGGGGGCCGCGCAGCCACGACGCGCCTACCCTCACCCACCAGGCGCCCATCGCCGCGCGGGAGATCGCGGCCGCGACCGCGGGGAGACGCTGCAGGCGACGCAGGATGCTTGCGGGGACGACCCCGGCCGCGCTTGGGCGGGGGAGAGTCAGGCCCTTCCCGGCGAGCCTTTCCCTTCTCCGCGGCCGAGAACCTCTTCGGCGGCACCATGGAAGACGGCGAGCAGCTAGGATGGGGAGAAAGAAGGGAGTGGGGAGGAAGATGTACAGTGGGGGCTTGCGCTCTCCCGCATTTATAACCGGACGGAGGCCAACCGTCGGCCTCCACGATCACAGGTAATCATGACCCATTTCTGCATGCAGGGACTTGTCAAGTCGGGCGGTTGCCGAGGCAGTGTGGGGAAGCGGAGACGCACACGTCCAATCAACCGCCACGCGGTGCCCAAGGCCGCAGGCTCATGGCGCCCGCGGCGCTCTGCACTTGCCCCTTCGCTTCTCTGCTAAGCCAAGTCTGAGCGCGCCTTGGGCCCGGGGGCTACTGTCAAGGTTCAGGGATAGGGGGTGAGGGAGTCCTGGATTAGGGGCTATCCGGACAGCCGGACTGTGCACAACGTCCGGACTATTGAAGCGTGAAGATACAAGACTCAAGACTTCGGCCCGTGTCCGGATGGGACTTTCCTTGGCGTGGAAGGCAAGCTTGGTGATCCGGATATTATATTTCCTTCCTTGTAATCGACTCCATGTAAACCCTAGCCCTCTCCGGTGTCTATATAAACCGGAGAGGTTGGTCCTGAGAAGACCGATCACAATTACATTCATACCATCATAGGCTAGCTCCTAGGGTTTAGCCTCTACGATCTCGTGGTAGATCTACTCTTGTACTACCCATATCATCAATATTAATCAAGCAGGAAGTAGGGTTTTACCTCCATCGAGAGAGCTCGAACCTGGGTAAACATATGTGTCCCTTACGTCTTGTTACCATCAGCCTTGACGCACAGATCGGGACCTCCTACCCGAGATCCGCCGGTTTTGACACTGACATTGGTGCTTTCATTGAGAGTTCCTCTGTGACGTCGCCGTCAGGCTCGATGGCTCCTTCAATCGTCATTAACGACGCTGTCCAGGGTGAGACTTTCCTCCCCGGACAGATCTTCGTGTTCGGCGGATTCGCGCTGCAGGCCAATTCGCTTGGCCACTTGGAGCAGATCGATAGCTACGCCCCTGGCCATCAAATAAGGTTCGGAAACCTAAACTACACGGCGGATATCCGCAGAGACTTGATCTTCAACGGATTCGGGCCAGCACCAGAAGCATCGGACAGTCGCGATGAGCACGGCTTAGACTTGCTGCCGGACATCGCTCGGGATATTGTCTCGGCAGAAGCCTCGGATATAAATCGGGGACAGGTTGCTTCGCCTAAGGACGGAGGGCTGGACCCCGCCCCGCAGGCCGTACCATCATCGGCGATGGAGCCGAACACAGGTTTCACCTCTGAAGGAACCTGTGACTCTGGACCCCCGGATTCATATCCGGACGCAGGTTCCAGTCCGCGCGCCAACGAGCCCGCCGATCCTGGTTGGGCTCCGGTGATGGAGTTCACTGCGGCGGATGTTTTTTAGCACTCACCCTTTGGCGACATGCTGGACTTATTGAAGTCTCTCTCCTTGTCAGGAGACTCCGGGCCGAAATATGTCCGGCTCGAGTGGGAAGCAGACAACAACAGAATTCGTTGCCCACCCACCACCCACTTCATTGCCACGATCGATGATCTAACCGACGTGCTTGACTTCGACTCCGAAGACATCGACGGTATGGACGACGATGTAGGAGAATCACAGGAGCCACCACTCACCGGGCGGTGGACGGCCACCTCCTCATATGATATATATATATATATGGTGGACACTCCGAAGGAAACTAATGGCGATGAGGCAATGGAGGACAACCCCTCGGGAAGAAAATCAAAGAATGCGCGTCGTCGGCGCCGCTCCAAGCCCCGCCATAGCAACACCGGCCCCGGAGGCGAAAATAATCCGGATGGCGCCGAAGAAGAATATGACCCTGATCAGCCCGCCTTTGAGCAGGCCGAACAGGAAGACGAGCAGGTCACCCCAGAAGAACAGGCGACAGAAGCATACCCGGAGAGGACAATTACATGACCCCCTCCGAAGACGAGATCAGCCTCAGCGACGAGGAGTTCAGCGTACCTGAGGATCCCGTGGAGCAGGAGCGCTTCAAGCGTAGGCTTATAGCCACTGCAAGGAGCCTGAAGAAGAAGCAGCAACAACTACAAGCTGATCAAGACCTGCTCACAGATAGATGGACTGAAGTCCTGGCAGCCGAGGAATATGGACTCGAACGCCAAACGGCTGATCGGCCACCCCGTTGCCGGGACAAAACCGGATACCAGCCCGCACCCCCACGCTGATACACTACGGCTCAGGGCAACAGGCACGACCTGCAATATATTCTGGACAATAAAGCAGGACAGCCAAGATCGATCTATGGATCGAGGGGGCGCGCCCCAGCGCGCGACGATGACCATCACGCCAGATACATCATCAACAAATCCGGCCGGGCCGAACATAGCAACCCAGACCAACCCGGCCTGCGTAGCCACATAGCCCAGCACAGAGGCGCCGCACACCCCCTCTGCTTCACGGACGAAATAATGGATCATGAATTCCCAGAAGGGTTCAAACCCGTAAACATCGAATCATACGATGGCACAACAGACCCCGCAGTATGGATCGAAGATTTCCTTCTCCACATTCACATGGCCCGCGGAGATGATCTACACGCCATCAAGTATCTCCCCCTTAAGCTCAAAGGACCAGCCCGGCACTGGTTAAACAGCCTGCCAGCAAATTCCATTGGAAGTTGGGAAAACCTGGAAGATGCATTCCTTGACAACTTCCAGGGCACATACGTGCGACCACCGGATGCTGATGACCTGAGCCACATTACTCAACAGCCCGGAGAGTCAGCCCGAAAATTCTGGACTCGGTTCCTCACTAAAAAGAACCAATAGTCGACTGTCCGGACGCCGAAGCCCTGGCGGCTTTTAAGCATAATATCCGTGACGAGTGGCTTGCTCGACACCTCGGCCAGGAAAAACCCAAGTCTATGGAAGCTCTCACAACCCTAATGACCCATTTTTGTGCGGGTGAGGATAGCTGGTTGGCTCGTAGCGGCACCACGCCACATTCCGGCACTCCGGACGGCCGCGATGCTAACGGCAAGCCACGGCGCAACAGACATAAGAGATGGAACAACGGCGACAGCACGGAAGACATGACAGTCAATGCCGGATTCAGCGGACCTAAATCCAAACAGCGGAAAAAGCCGTTCAAAAGAAATAATCAGGGAGCGTCCAGTCTGGACCGCATACTAGAGCGTTCGTGCCAAATTCATGGCACACCGGACAAACCAGCCAACCACACCAATAGAGACTGCTGGGTGTTCAAACAGGCCGGCAAGATAAAGGCCAAAAACAAGGACAAGGGGCTGCACAGCGACTGACGATGAGCCCCAGCGTCCGAATATGGGGGGCAGAAGAAATTTTTCCCCCAGGTGAAAACGGTCAATATGATCTACGCCACCGACATCCCCAAGCAGGAACGGAAGCGGGCACTATGGGACGTCTATGCGATGGAGCCAGTCGCCCCCAAGTTCAACCCATGGTCAGCTTGTCCGATCACCTTTGACCGTAGGGATCACCCTACCAGCAT
Source organism: Triticum dicoccoides (assembly GCF_002162155.2). Taxonomy (NCBI): domain Eukaryota; kingdom Viridiplantae; phylum Streptophyta; class Magnoliopsida; order Poales; family Poaceae; genus Triticum; species Triticum dicoccoides. The sequence continues at coordinate 561,798,674 of NC_041391.1, read as the reverse complement.
CCGTCACGGCGGCTCAGCCGCATTGGACTTAGACCCAATCATCCACGAATTCCACCTCACGCGTGTCCTTATGGATGGCGGCAGTAGCCTGAACCTGCTTTATCAGGACACAGTGCGCAAGATGGGCATTGACCCTTCAAGGATCAAGCCCACCAAAACCACCTTTAAAGGTGTTATTCCTGGAGTAGAGGCCCGCTGCATGGGTTCTATAACGTTGGAAGTGGTCTTCGGATCCCCAGACAACTTCAAGAGCGAAGAGCTGATCTTTGACATCGTCCCTTTCCGCAATGGCTACCACGCACTGCTTAGATGAATCGCATTCGCAAGATTCAATGCGGTGCCACACTATGCATATCTCAAGCTCAAGATGCCGGGACCGCGCGGGGTCAGCACTGTCAATGGAAATATGGACCGCTCCCTTCGAACAGAAGACCATACGGCAGCCCTCGCGGTATAAGTACAATGCGGCCTCCTCCGACAAACCAATCTGGCGACAACTTCGAGCACTATCAAACGAGTCCGGAGCACCCCTCAACAGGATCAACACAAATGTCAAGATCATGATTAGTAGTTCGGCCTCCGCGCAAGCCCCTCCAAAGCAGCATTCGTGCCATGCGTACACAATTACGCACTCAAGATACCTTGGGCATAGGCGGAGGCGCATCAACGACCCAGTCGGTAATGCGGGTAACCGCTAAATACCTTCATAATCTTTCCCTTTTACCTTTCAGGACACCGCGTTAGTGCAGCATCCTCAGAAGAGCCGAATTGCCGGATTCATATGGAAGAGACACCCAAGGAGGCAACAGACGTTGTGCACAGAAGGAAATACCCAGGTGGAATCTATTTACGATCATTATACCTGCTTCATCTATCTGCGCACGGCTTGCCCCTGGATAGGACATGTCAAATAGTCCTACTTTTTATCTCTGCCTAATGCATCCATTGTAAACATACGCTTAAACGTATTTTTCGTCAAATGGAGATTATATATAGTGTCATCTTATTATCCTTATTTGAGTATTTTTCTCTTATAAATGTTTATTTGGTATTGCATCCATACACCTTGGTACGGCCAGTTTGCCAGGGGCTTCTTATGACACCCCGTAAGATGGCAACTAAAAGTCCGAACACTTTCAATAGTGCGGCACCCTGAACTTATAGCACTATATGCATCAGCTCTGAATCATGTCTTGGGTCTACAGTTGGGATAGCCCGGCTCCCTTGTTTTGGTGCCTTACATTCCGTTATATCGGGTAAGGTAGCACAGGGAGAACTACTGCGATTGTGTCCCGGTTCGTCTGGACGAGCACCTCAGTAGAGAAAGCCGAAAACTGACCGACATGATGTGGCGAGAGCTGGTCGCTGTACGAGAGGTACTAAAATCTTTAAAGATTTTCCGCTTTAGGCGATAAATCGGCTTCGTCCGATCAAGGCGTATATAGCGCCCCAATTCGGTCTTCCGGATTCTAGGGGCTTCGCCGAAATTTAAAATTGTAGACTTCTATGGCCAAGTGAAAGTTATAAAGCCGCATAGTCTGATTGCCTCGTTCGCTGCGCTGGACACCTCCTTAAGGGACCAAACATTTGGATAAAGAGTGTCCGGGTTTTCCACGAACACCCCAGTGCTAGTCGCGTGGGGGCGGAAGCCGACGATTGGCCTACTTTCAGGATTTTATAAACAACTGCACAGAAGGTAATATTTTAAATAACAAAAGCGCTACAAATTGCAAGTAACTTTGTCCTTAAAATACAACCATGACAGAAGCAAATTCATTCAAAAATGGTGTCTTTGGTACATTCGTCAGCCATGAGGCGAGCACCCTTCATAACGCCATCATAGTACAGCTCGGGATGGCGATGCGCGTTGCCCTCTGGCGGTCCGTCCTTGACCAACTTCTCTGCATCCATCTTGCCCCAATGCACTTTGACACGGGCAAGGGCCCGGCGGGCACCCTCGATGCACACGGACTGCTTGATCACCTCAAGCCGCGGGCAGGCATCCATCATCCGCTTGATCAGGCCGAAGTAGCTACTGGGAGTGAGCTCACCAGGCCACATCCGGACTATGAACCCCTTCATAGCCAGTTCGGCCGCCCTGTGGAGTTCGACCAACTGCTTCAGTTGGTCACTCAGAGGCATCGGGTGTTCGGCCCCAGCATACTGGGACCAGAACAGCTTCTCCGTTGAGTTCCCCTCCTGGGCACGGTAGAACTCTGCAGCGTCTGATATGCTGCATGGCAGAACTGTGAATGCCCCTGGAGAGCTCCGAATTCGAGTAAGTAAAAGAAATGCCTCCTCCACATGTTTGCTTTGCATAAAGAACTTCTTACCTGCTGCTATCTTCTTGGCCTCCTAGATCTCCCACTGTGCTTTCTCGGCTTCGGCATTGGCGTCTTTTAAGCTCATAAGGGCCTTCCGCAAGCTCGGCCTCTTTTTCCTTCAGATCATGCTCCACGGACTCGCATTTCTTGCTGAGGTCCTGGAGCTCCTGCTGTACATCACCTACCCTAGCACTTTGCTTTTCGCGCTCCTTACACTCTGAGGCCGCCTTGTCTTCGGCCTCGGATAGTGCCTTCTTCAGGGCCGCCACTTTGGCGGGGGCCCCTGTTACACGGTCACGGCGCTTAGTTGTTAGACTCACCAAATCTGGCTATCCTCAAATACATAAGAACAGGAATTACTTACCCTTGTTCTCTTCGAGCTGCCTCTTCGTGAGGTCAAGCTCTCCCTGCGCCTCCTCCAGGTCCCGCTTCAGATCGGCAACCTCGGCAGTACGGACAGCAGCAGCAAGCAACACAGCCTGCTTATTCAAAATAATACTTATGATTTGACTCCTGCGGATTTTAATTGACCCTCTGTTTGGCTTTTCCTTCCGAACGCCAAACAGGGTATTAGGGGCTACTACCTATCGGGTGGTAATTTTGCACATATTTATTACTTACCTCGAAGCCCGTTAGGAGGCTGGTGCAAGCTTCGGTTAGTCCGCTTTTGGCGGACGAAACCTTCCGAATCACCGTACTCATAAGAGTACGGTGCCCTTCGTCCAGGGAAGTGCCGCAAAGCGCTTCCAGCAGACCGTCCGGTGCTTCATGCGCAACGGAAGTCCACGACACAGACGGCTCGCCCTCCTTAGCGACGGGTCGCCTGCCTGAGTCCGGAACCATCGAAGGTTCCGGAATTGTGTTCGGCTCAGAGCCCGGCTGGCCGTGGCTCTCGTCGACACGATCCACGGGGATCTTGAACCCCACGTGTCCGACGACTGAGACCCCGCCTCGGGGCGTCTCCAGGGTCACCTCCCCTGGAGCCTTTGGGACAACACCTCTGTGTCGTCCGCGGGCTGAGGAGTGGTGGCCGTCAGAAGCGAATTCATCTCCGAATTGCTCAAGGACCCGAAGGAGGATACCTCGGGGTGATCCCTGCCCGGACTGCATATATGTTCGGCATTATAAATACAAAAACTGTGAAGTGAAGTCATGATAGAATGTAAACACTTACGATCGCGCTAGGGGCTTCCCCCTAGGCAGCCACCCCTCCTCGCTGAGAGCGGCTGTGGTGGAGTAATTCGGAAGGGGCCCCTTCGCCTTCTTGGATGCCCCAGCCTCCCCTCCTGGGGCGGCTTTCCTCTTC
>NC_041391.1:561753505-561794833 GCF_002162155.2 Triticum dicoccoides | reverse complement strand
GCAGGAGGAATCCGACTCGTCTTCATCGGACGACAGGGGAATGACGGCCCGGCGCCGAGGACCTTTTCCGGCCCCCGGGTCCGCCTCCCCGGACCCCTCGTCCTTTCAGGATGGGGCGTCTTCTTCTTCTTCCTCCTCCCCTTCATGGGAGGAGTCCGCCTCGTCGTCTTCGGACGAGGCTTCCGGCACAACCTTCCGCCGGAGACCCTTTCGGATCCTCGGGGCCTTCTTCTCGGCCTTCTTCTCCGGCACCTTGTACGGCGCCGGGACCAGCATCTTCGTCGGGAGAACATCGGCTGGGTCTTCTGGCAGCGGAGCCGGGCAGTGAACCCACTCCGCTATCTCCATGTAATCCTGAAATAAACATGCACAATTACTTAAGGCACTCCCATGAATATATCGGGAAGAACTGGGTCCAGTGTCAGTCTAAGAACTCACCGGCCTAGGAGCCCACGCGGCGTGAAGCCTGCGGTCCTCGGATATCGGAGGAGGCACTTCGGAGGCCTTGAACAGCTCCTTCCATGCGCCTTTGTGCGTCATGGCGTAGAGCCTCTGGAGCGTTGGGTGCTCGGCGGGGACGAACTCCCACAGATTGACTGCCCGCCTCTGGCAGGGCAGGATTTGGCGAACAAGCATGACCTGGATCACATTGACAAGCTTGATGTTCTTGTCCTTCATGCTTTTGACGCATGTTTGGAGTCCGACCAGCTCCGTGGAATCGCCCCAGGACAGGCCCTTCCTCTCCCAGGAGGTGAGCCGCATGGGGGCTCCGGATCGGAACTCGGGGGCCGCCACCCAGTTGGCGCCGTGCAGCTCGGTGATGTAGAACCACCCCGATTGCCATCCTTTTACGGTCTCCACAAAGGAGCCGTCGAGCCATGTGACATTGGGCATTCGGCCCACCATGGCCCCTCCGCACTCCACCTGTTGGCCTCTTACCACCTTCGGCTTCACGCAGAAAGTTTGCAGCCATAGGCCAAAGTGGGGTCGGATGCGGAGGAAGGCCTCGCACACGACGATGAACGCCGAGATGTTGAGGACAAAATTTGGGGCTAGATCATGGAAATCTATCCTGTAGTAGAACATAAGCCCGTGGACGAAGGGATGGAGTGGAAATCCCAGTCCACGGACGAAGTGGGCGACGAATACGACCCCCTCATGGGGTCCTGGGGTCGGAATGACCTGCCCGGAGTCTGGTAGACAGTGCGCTATGTCCATGGCCAAGTATCCGGCCGCTCGAAGATTGGTGATGTGCTCCTCCTTGACGGTGGAAGCCACCCACTTGCCTCCTGCTCCGGACATGTTTAGCTGTGCGGGGAAGACTTGGGCTTGGGCGTTGGAGCACGAGGGGGCAAGAGTGGGCAAAGGAGGAAGAAGGCGTGGGTGAAAATGGGGGAATCTTATCCCTTTATAGAGGCGCCGGAAGCGGTACGCCTCCCCACTTGCCCGTTGGAAATCACTTGTTTCCCAAGCGCCACAGTTAATGGCGTGGTGAGATTACCCATGCCCGTATTGATGAGAATCCCGTAATAAGGGGACACGATCTCTGCTTTGACAAGACGTGTCACAGAAACCGCCTCGTGATATGCGTTGTACCTAGTTGTGTGGAAATGGTTCGAATAAAGGATCCGATCATAACAACGTGTCACGTCGTCGGGAAAAGTTGTCAGCAGATTGCATTTGTGAAATATCGTTCTCTCTACGGTGGTATGCAAAGATCATTTTTCAGATCCGGACACGATTTGAGTGTTCGATAACCATTTTGGAGTATTCGGGGGAGGAACCCGCCTTGCAATGCCGAAGACAATACTGCGCGCCGGACTCATCGTCATTGAAGCATGGTTCAGAGGCTACTGAGGGAGTCCTGGATTAGGGGGTATCCGGACAGCTGGTCTATGCACAACGTCCGGACTATTGAAGCGTGAAGATACAAGACTCAAGACATTGGCATGTGTCCGGATGGGACTTTCCTTGGTGTGGAAGGCAAGCTTGGCGATTCGGATATTATATTTCCTTCCTTGTAACCGACTCCATGTAAACCCTAGCCCTCTCCGATGTCTATATAAACCGGAGAGGTTGGTCCTGAGAAGACCGATCACAATTACATTCATGCCATCATAGGCTAGCTCCTAGGGTTTAGCCTCTATGATCTCGTGGTAGATCTACTCTTGTACTACCCATATCATCAATATTAATCAAGCAGGAAGTAGGGTTTTACCTCCATCAAGAGGGCCCGAACCTGGGTAAACATCTATGTCCCTTACTTCTTGTTACCATCAGCCTTGATGCACAGATCGGGACCCCCTACCCGAGATCCGCCGGTTTTGACACCGACAGGGGGTCCCCAGACTTGCCTGCCTGCGGCCTGCGGCGTGGCTCAAGTGGTGGCCCAGTACGGCCCATCTTCATCAGCACAAGACCCAAGACCCTTGCGAGGGGCCGAGCCTTGCGGGGCGAACGACACAAGACTTCCTCAGGAATGGCCTCGCCGAGCAGGCTCGCGAGGAGGCGGAGAGATCAAGGCAGGGTACCTCGTGAGGTGCTGATGACGCAAGCCATGACGATCGAGACCTGTCGGGCGCTAGGCGGGCGTTGGCCTACGCAGTGTCCTTGTTTCCTCTTTGGTGCAAAGGGGGCAAGCACAGGCGAGGAGTCGAGGCATCAGGCAAAGGTTGCCATTTCAGTGCAACGAGACCAAGACCAGGAGAGCGGCAGGATGGAGGTCACCGTGTAGCCCAGGATGGCGTCATTGCTAGTGCCTTTGGCAGCCGGAGACCAAATTTAGTCAGGATAACTTGTACTACATGTTCCCCTTCGAAATGGCCATTGTTGGCGCCCTTCCCACTCAATATTTGGGAAGAGGACCAGGGCCTCTATAAATAGGACTAGCCACCACAGAGTAGACGTGGATCGGAGAGAGCCCTAGCCAGAGAGAGAGGCGATCGAACTCCCCCAAGCAGTTCATCGCACCAGTTCAAGAACACCTCTCGCGAGGCTGTTCTTCCCTTGTACTGTTCATCATCAGCCCCTGAGGCAATCCACCACACCACACACTGGAGTAGGGTATTACACCACAGCGGTGGCCCGAACCAGTATAAATCTCGTGTCCCTTGTGTTGTTCATCATTTTAGCTTAGATTCCCACGAGGCGATCGGACGTAGGTCGGTAGGGGAAAGATCTTCATGCGCACCCCAGAGTTCGAACCTTAAGGGTCTGCCGGAACCCTACATCGGACAATTGTACAGTATTATAGTACTCCATGAACATGTGGAAAGTCAAATTAATGAACTTGTTTGATATACGCATATATCCGTTCATGTGTGGATTGCAGACAACATGTTCTCCAATTTAAATATTTGAATGCAAGTTTATATCGAAACATGGTTTATATCAGTCTTTGATGCATAAAACGCGACCTCCCCCTCTCCCGGACTCCTGTTCTCTCTCTCTCTCTCTCTCGCCGACAATCTTCAATTCTGTCACACGCATCCGACACAAAAACCTTGTTGGTCCCTCTCCCTTTCTCTCCATCTCTCTCTCTCTCTCTCTCTCTTTGTGTGTGTGGTGGGGGTCTTTCTAGTTCACATGCATATATACACCATCTATAGGTCTCTCTCGCACACTATGTATGATACTCTAGCTAGTCCAAGCTAGATATCTTGGGTGCACTCATCGTACGCACACAAATTCCTTGGCTCTTTGCCCGTAACTCTCTCACGCACCACTTTGTCGTCTCGGAGCTCTTCCCCCTCCCTCTCTCAAACTCTCGATCCACCTGGGTCACACATACACATGCATATCTCACTCACACTCGATAGGCCCATCTAAAACTCTATCTCTCTCCCTCATTCTCTCTCCATCTCACACGCACGCACACACAATCTCATGCCTAGCTAGCCAAGTATGATGGTCTCTCACTCAATTGTAGGCACACGCAGTCCCCTCCTATATGTATATGCCTAGCTAATCTTAGTCTCCATCACAAACATGTGCATGGTCTATCTCGATTTCTCTCAGGGCATCTTTCTATCGCGCACGCACCTCCCTTGATCTCCCACCCATATAGTCCTCTCACGATCTCGAGGGGGTCTCTCTGTCACAAACACACCCTCTCTCCCTCCCCATGCGTCCATGTCCTCCATGTGTCCCTCTCGACCTTTATTCCTTGTTGGCAAGACCTCTATTGGACATGTGCTATAGGGGTGTCTCTCTCTGTTGCAAACAATCACACACTATCTATCTTCGTGTATCTCCTCGCCTCGCTTTTCTATCTCGGAGATGCATGCGTGATATGTTCGCATAAGAAATGAAAAAACACACGCACTCTCTAATTTATCATTTGTTGTCACTTTCTCTTTCACACACATACTCTTTTTGCACACTTACTCATTCTCCTTCATAGGCACTTGATCTGTCTCGACTTAGGCACTCTCCTCGGTCCATAGCATATAGATTTATTGAAAAGTCAAACATCACAAAGTTTGACCATGTACCTGGAGAAAAACAATTACATCTAGTACGGCAAACATATACCATTAGATTCACCATGATATGTAGTTTTGTATGATGTATCTTTGGTATTGTAGATATAAATAACATTTGCGACAACCTGATCAGAGTTTCCAAAGTTTGACTTCTAAAAAATTTACATGCACTGCATTATCAAGCGGATAGAATATCTCTTTCCCCCTCTCAGCTATCTGACGCACCACTCAGCCTTATCGGGGCTCTTCAATCTCTCTCAAACTTTACTGGTCAGTTTGGTTCGTGACCTGACCCTCATGCCTTGATGGTCAGTACTGCCTGGTGTGGACGTGAGATGTAAAATATTTCTGCCTGGCCAGGCTTGTGTGGTGCTGAAGCATTTGGTTCATGCCTGGGCCAGGCAAAGCATCAATGTCCCATCAATCAATCCAAGCAGTAATTATTTAATGCTAATATCCATCCATGTTGTTGTTACCCTCATGGCCGCACGACCAGGCACGGCCAGGCGTTCGAAATCGGTCGCCTGGGCCAGGCTACTTGCAGTGTCTGGAGTCCAGCCAGGCTAATTAAAGTGCTAGGGAACCCAGGCCAGGTGGGCTTTCTTTTTCACAGGGTAGCAACCAAACAAGCGTGCATGAAATCTAGCCACAACCCCAGGCTAGGCACAAAAGATGCTCAGGACGCAAGCCAAACTGACCTTATATCTCCCTGGTTCACACATACACATGTCTCGCTCGCGCTATACATATAGACCCATCCAACACTCTCCGCCCTTGTTCTCTCTCCATGTCACACGCACCCCCCTAAGTACCATAATCCCTCACTCCATCATAGGCGCAAGCACTCCCCCCCCCCTCCTAAGTATGATTATCTCTTACTATCCATCAGGAACACACGTATTGTCTCCTTCCCTCCATACATCTATCTCGATATCTCTCGGGGCATCTTCTATCACGCACACACCTTGTCACTTGATCTCCCACCCATGTAGTCCCATCACGATCTCCAGGGGATCTCTCTATGACAAACATACACTCTCTCATCCCCATGTCTTCATTTTCTCCATACGTCTCTCTCGACCTCTCTCCCTTGTTTGTCAGACCCCTCTTGGCCACGTGTTAGGAGTCTTGCTCTCTCAGTTCCAAACAACCACACACTATCTCCACACCTTGCCTCTGTTGTCGAAGATGCATGTGTGATATGTTTGCATAAGACACGCATGCCTTTTCTTTACTTTTATCGTGTGTTGTTCATGTCTCTTTCACACACGCACACACACTTTTTTCACTCACTCTTTCTATCTATCTCTCTCTCTCTCTCTAGTTAGGGACTCTGTCATGTCCATAAGCATATGGATGTTTTGAAAAGTCAAACCTCAGAAAAGTTTGACCAGGTATATGTCGAGAAAAACATTTACATCTGGAACAATCATTAGATTCATCACAACATGTACTTACTTCATACTATCATTTATCTTTGGTATTGTAGATATAAGTAATCTCTTTCTAAACTTGGTCAAAGTTTCAAAAGTTTGACTTTAAAAAATGTTGGAACTACATTATCGAACGAAGGGAGTAGCTCTTTCTCTCTCTGCTATCTCTCACGGGCCTTCCCTCTCACTCGAACTCTCTATACCGACGGATTATACACTCATTGTGTCAGCGTATAGCTCCGTATATTGTTTAGTTGACCGGTCAACCAATCCACATGCTGCCTTGTCAGCTCGTGTTCTGTACCTTTGTGTGCTGGCCCATGTGGCAGTGGGTGAAAATAAGTAAACTAGAGGCCCATCTGACACGCGGTGAAGTAAACAAAGTTGAAACCACTTCGGGTAGCACCTCGCTCGCTAGTAAATTGAGGGCGCATTGAGGACACACTTCTTGCGCGTGAAGGACGCACTCGCGCACAATTCACCACTGCGCGGCGGCATGCACAGAAGGACGCACTCGCGCACACCCAGCACACAACACACACCAGCACACGTGTACACCGGCGTCACCGCCAGTTGAGACGGATGGCGAGGCAGCCAACAAGCGGAGGCGGCTTGAGCCAAAACCGCATCCGGCAAGCCTGGACTTCATCAGCAGCCTCCCCGATGACATGCTGCTCGTCATCATCGGCCTCCTCCCCACCAAATCTGCCGTGCGGACCGCCCTGCTCTCCCAGCGGTGGCGCCCCCTCTGGCGCTGCGTCCCCCTCAACCTTACCGTCGACAGCTGCCTCTGTGACGGGGATTGCAAACGAATGGCCGCAGTCTCCAAGATCCTTTCATCGCACCCTCGGCCAGCCAGATGCCTTGACATCCGCATGTTCAGTACCAACTGCAAGGTCCAACCCAAGTTCGACGAGTGGTTCCTATCCCCCCTAGATCAGCTCGAGGAGCTCAGCTTTGAAGCTCGACGATGTCGCTCTCTGCCGCCGTCCGTGCTCCGCCTCACGCCAACGCTGCGTCGCGCCAGCTTCAGCTCCTGCTATCTTCCCCAGATTAATGCCGCGCCCGCCCTTCTTCTCCCTCAACTCAAGCAGCTCGACCTCTTTGATGTTGTCATCTCGAAGAAGGCTATGGAGCACCTGCTCCGCAGCTGTATTGCACTCGAGTACCTTTGTCTTGAGCAGATCCACGGGTTCATTAGCCTCCACATCGCCTCGACGAATCTCCGATGGATTTATCTGTCTTGCTGGCCCTGCAACAAGACGTCAATTGGGAAGAGATCACTCCAGCTGTTCCATGTTATGGTCATTGAGAATGCACCTTTCCTTGAGAGATTGCTTGTATCGGATCTAGAAGGTCCAACAAAAATCAGGGTCATTGACGCGCCGAAATTGATAGCGTTGGTGTACTCGTCTACCGAATTCTCCGAACTCTTTATTGGATCCGTAATCGTTCAGGTACAGCACTCATCTTCTTCTCCGTCTTCTTGAAATTCACATTTTTAAATTTCTTCTTGATGTATTTATGACCATCTTCCAGAAAATGATTCCCACAAGCTTGACCCAGTCCATGCGCACAGTGAAGATCTTGGCACTAAAATCTATCGGCCCCAATCTGGATCAAGTTGTTGGATTCCTTACATGCTTTCCGCGCGCGGAGAAGCTACTCATCAAGGTGAAACTTCTTTCCTATAAGTAAATGGTAATCACAACGTAGCTCAATTTTTTCGTAATTTTCCCAAATTACGATGACAAGTGTAGTGTTCAAAACTGCATCTACGCACTTCACCGAAAGAAATGTTTTTAGTATTTTTTTTCTCACGTGATCACCTGCATCGTTTTTATGCTGTACTACTATAGTAGCCTAGGCTAGTCATAGTGGAAAGTAACTTAGACTACTCCAGTAACTCTATGGTTACCCTAAGAGCAAGTACTACCTCCGTCCTGGTTTACTCTTCCAATTTTTTCGTATCAAAATTTGACCATAGATTTAAGTGACAAAATGTTAATACATGTCACTAAGAACTATATCGTTGGATTCGTATTTGAACATAATTTCAAATGGTGTAATTTTTAGTGACATGCATTGGCATTTTCTTAGGTAAATCTATGGTCAAAATTTTATACTAAATACGAGGTAGTATTCCCTCTGTCCCAAAATTCTTGTCTTATATTTGTTTAGATACGGATGTATCTAACACTAAAATGTAACTAGATACATCCGTATTTAGACAAATTTAAGACAAGAATTTTGGGACGGAGGGAGTACAAAAGTGGGCTATGTAGGCCAAAACACGTGCCAAATTCACTTGTGATGCATTTGGCATCGATGCCCCTCCATTGCTCACCTGGTGCCCCAATCTGGATCACCTACTTTGCTCCGGTGCCAAATTAACTCACGCAATGAAAAAACACAGCGTGGGAGAGAGAGAGGACTGAGGCAATAAAAAACACTTGTTTGGGAGAGTGAGAGGCTGGTGTAGTTGGTTTGATTAATTTGTTTATACATGTGGGTCTGTGTGCACAGCTGTGCCAACTCTCTCACATTGCGAGAGCGGTGCCAAAATCTTTTGATTTGACATTGATGTGTATTATGTGGCATACTTTTGCGAAATATGGCATCAGCCACATAGTGTAAGGCAACAAATGCCCAAGCTCTTCATGTGCTCCTAGTTAAATGAGAGGAAACAGAAAGAGAGAGAGAGAGAGAGAGAGAGAGAGAGAGAGAGAGAGAGAGTGAGAGAGTGAGTGAAAAAATATCACTAGCCAGCCAACCCTATCATATGAGCGAATGATATTGGTACCGCTTGATGACATGGCAATCTTATACAGCCAGCTGCTCTAATATGTTCTCTTCTTTTGCAGATAAAAAAAGACCCGAAAGTAAAAAAAAATGTGCTGCACTATAACAATCTCATCGAATGCCTTGATCTCCATCTTACAGAAATTGATTTGATCGACTACCGAGGCAGCACATCTGAGATTAAATTGGCCAGGTTCTTTGTTCTGGAGGCAAGTGTGCTCAAGGTAATTAGGTTTGGCGTTCTCTGGCGCAACATTGAATGGCGTGCTTGTTGGAGATATGCCCTAGAGGCAATCATGTATGATGATATTTCCTATGTGTTTATGAATAAAGATAGTCCTTGGACATTATCAATGATGTGTATCGGCAAGTACGTGACTTGTTTGAGGGACTATGCATTGTATGGTGACTGTCCTAAAAGGTCCCTAGTCAAAAGGGCTGTGTGGATGCGCAGCCGACTAGACTAGCATATGACACGGTCGATGGCTTGGTCTCACTGGCCATGGAGCATTGGATGCTAACCGGATAATATGGACTTGGAAAGGTCTGGTCGGATTCGACGTAGTCGGATTCGAGTCGAGATAAGGTCCAAGTCGGACAGACCCAACTATGAGACGCAGCGCTATGTCATCTATGAGTCTCTAGTACAACATGCGTTCTATGTCCTAAGACCTGAGCTGACGCATGTACTCGGGATGGTGATAGACTTGCTTTGGGCCGACCAAATGCTACTCTGTGACTGGGTAGTTACAAAGGTAGGCTTCGGGTTTGTCCAGTCCCATGCTGCGAGACATGGTCGAGCAAGATGGAATTTGCCCCTCCGATCAGGAGAGATATACTCTAGGCCCCTCGTGTGATCCGACCAGGATAAGCATGGCCATGCGACAGGGATTATGAGATAATCCGGTTTGTGGTCGATATCACTGGAACGAGAAAGAGGTCGGGATACCACAAGGATGATAGACTCGCCTTGAGCCTGACAACATATATCGTGTGGAAAAGGGAACAGAAGTATGATGTATAGGTTCGCCTAACCAGCTTCATGGTCTGCTTGGTGTCCAGCATGCCTTGCTAGAGGCTGCTACCAACCGTGCATTTCTGAGGTAATCCGAACTGCAACCAAGCCGACTTGAACCTAAGGGGTCGCGTGCTTAAGAGAAGGAACCTACGAGGTCGGTTCATAGGACACTGGTCGGATGTGATCCGAACTGGACTAGGAACGTGACCGAGTAGACTTTGGGCTTTAGAGTCCGTGCGAGGCCCAAGTGTTGAGCCTGCGATGGACGCCTATATAAAGTGGAGGTGCGGCACACTCATGCGGTTGATCGCTTCGGCGCTGTGACTAGGGTTTGCATGTGTTGCGAATAGCCACCTCCACTCACCGCCGACTGTGTGATCGGACCTAGCAGTTTGCCGCACGGTGTTCCTCCTGCACGCACGGATACCGTTAGAGGCGATGCACTTGCGCCGCTCTGACGAACTTGTACGTGGGATCGGACGACCGGCTGTTCAAGGGAGATCGAACGAGGAGGAGACGATCCACGCAAACGCGCTGCCCCAACTCTTCTTCCGTTGCATGGCACTGCACGTCTAGTGGTAACAAACTGTGATCCATCTCCCGTAGCATGTTCTTGGTTGTTCTGCACATAGGAAAATTTTAATTTGCAGTCGACGCACCCTACCGTAGACCCCAACAGTGGTATCAGAGCCTCTGCTATAGGATTTGGATTCAGATCGTATGCATATTAGATATGTGGAGGCAGCATATGAGAACTGTTATCATTGATAAGATCAGCTATGTGCACGGTTGATGTGATCAACTACACATGGGGATCATACAGGCTATGTTTTCTGTCAATTGGGATTGATGAGGTCGTGACATGATCTACCCCTACCGGTCGGTCATCCGCCATCGGGGTTAACAGTGAAACTAAATCCAAATCGGATTCGCGATGATTGATATGATCGGTCAAATCAGAAAATTCAGCATGAACGGAGTTCATATGCGATCTGTGATTTCTGCCGTGTGCGTAGCGCCGTGTATTTCATACCCGACACACAAACCGGTAGAATGCGATTCTATGCACAACTTCGTTTTGCAGGTTTGATGTGAATTGTATGGCTCATGTGTATGTGATGCATGTGTGTAATTTATACATGGTCTGCGTGTCATGTTTGTCAGTCGGCAGGAGCCAAAGTGCTGTCATTATATTGTATAACGACCTGCTTGTCGACTTGTGACTCTATGTAAAATTCATTACTACTTGTAGTAGTTGGATAATAGAGATCAGGTTGGTGGCTTGGCGTCCCGGCGTGACAAACAAGATGGAGTTTATAGATGGTCATCGGAGTCGGTGCTGACCTGGAAGAACGTCCATGAAGGAGCCATACTATTTCACAATATGTGTTTATTTGTGATTGTTATGCTTCTTTGTTTCTATGCATGTAAGAATGGTAGAAAGATCCCTCATGAATATCAAGCGAATTGCCATCCCCGATGTTGCACCTTCGCACGTCAAGTACGTCTAGTAGTGGGCTCATAAAATTGGGGTGCTGTTGGGTGTCCTTGAACTGAAGGGTTCGTGTAGGACACGGACATGCACTACATCAGGTTAACTTGACAGGGCTATCAAAACGGTTTTGGGCCTTGTGGCAAAGAAGGTTGGGATCCGGGGTATGAGATACCTTCCCAACCGACAGGAGTCGTATAGAGATATGATTAGCAAGGAGTTGCTTACCGGATAGGTATGTTGGCTAGCAGTGATGCTAAAGCTCACTAGTCGCATGCACTAGTCGGATCCTGAATCACTGAGAGTTTGCGGAGGGATGCTGACTTCAGTGGGAGTATTTCTGTTTAGGCTAGAACTACTCTACATAAACACATTGCTTAGTGATTGCATATTTTCTGTTGTAGATCAATGGAACCACCTGCTCAACCCAACTTTGCATTGAAATCAATTCTGGAAAAGGATAAACTGAATGGAACAAACTTTACCACCTGGTATAGAAATCTGAGAATTGTTCTCGAGCACGATAAAAAGGAACATGTTCTAGAGGATCCACTTCCAGAGGAACCTACCGATAATGCTAATGCCACAACTAAGAATGCCAACCAGAAACTCGTTGATGAATCAACGGAGATCAACTGTCTGATGCTGGCTTGTATGGAGCCTGATTCGCAACAGCATTTCGAAAATGTTGAGGCTTACGATATGATCGAGAGTCTCAAGAGCATGTTTCAGACACAGGCTAGGACCGAAAGGTTCAACGTCTGGCGATCCTTGATGGATTGCAAGCTGAAGGAAGGTGATCCACTGAGCCAACATGTGATCAAGATGATCGGATATGTGCAAGCTTTGGATCGTTTGGGCTTTCCGCTCTTGGATGAGCTGGCTACTAATGATGTTCTAGGTTCTCTTCCACCCAGCTATGGGGCGTTCATCTCGAACTATCATATGCATGGCATGGATAAGAAGCTCACTGAATTACATGGGATGCTCAAAGTGGCAGAGCAGGATATTAAGAAAGGCACTCATCAAGTGTTGATCGTGCAGAAATCGGCTAAGTTCAAGAAGAGTTGGTCCAAGAAAAAGGCTAAGGCAAAGGGCACGGAGACGGTAACCTCTGCCGCTGCGCCGAAGTCTGGACCGGACTCGAAGACCGTTTGCTTTCACTGCAAGGAGACCGGTCACTGGAAGACGAACTGTAGCAAGTGGCTTGCAGAGCATGGCAAGAATGCCGGAAATGCTTCTTCAGGCAAAGGTACACTTGTTGCATATGTTATAGACATTTACCTTGCTGACATACCTAGTAGCTCTTGGGTATTTGATACCGGATCGGTTGTTCATATTTGCAACTCGATGCAGGGGTTGGTAAGAACTAGGCGTGTGGCACAAGGGGAGATTGACATCAGGGTCGGCAACAAAGCAAGAGTTGCTGCGTTGGAGGTCGGCACGATGCAGCTCCAGCTTCCTTCCGGATTCATTATGGAATTGTATAATTGTTATTACATTCCTGCACTTAGTCAGAACATTATTTCTGCCTCATGTTTTATGAGTCAAGGTTATGAATTCAATTTAAAGGACAATGGTTGTTCGATATTTTTGAATGGTATGTTCCACGGCTATGCACCCATTGTAGATGGGCTATTTATATTTAATCTAGAACAGGGACCAGTCTATAACGTGAATGTCAAGAGGCATAAGCCAAATGAGATAAATCCGACATACTTCTGGCATTGCCAGCTTGGACACATTAGTCTGAAATGCATGAAAAAGCTCCACGATGATGGGCTCCTAACTTCATCTGACTTCGGGTCGTTCGAGACATGTGAATCATGCTTGCTCGGCAAGATGACTAAGTCTCCTTTCGCAAAGAGTTGCGAGAGGGTGTTTGAGCTGTTGGAGCTTATACATAGCGATGTGTGTGGTCCAATGAGCACAACTGCCAGAGGTGGCTATCAGTACTTCATGACTTTTACCGACGACTTGAGTAGATATGGAAATATCTATTTGATGAGGCACAAGTCAGAAACTTTTGAAAAGTTCAAAGAGTTTCAGAACGAGGTTGAGAATCAGCTCGGCAAGACAATAAAGCTTCTATGATCAGATCGTGGAGGTGAGTACATGAGCCAGGAGTTTGATGATCATCTGAAAAGTCGAGGTATAGTACCTCATCTCACACCTCGGGTACGCCACAGAGAAACGGCGTATCGGAACAGAGGAATAGGACCTTGTTGGACATGGTCCGGTCTATGATGAGCAAATCGGATTTACCCTTGTCATTCTAGGGATACGCTCTAGAAACTGCAGCGTTCACACTTAATAGGGTACCATCAAAATCCGTAGACAAGACACCACATGAGATGTGGACCGGGAAGAGTCCCAGTTTGTCTTTTCTAAAGATTTGGGGTTGTGAAACATTTGTCAAGCGACTTATGTCAGACAAGCTTACACCTAAATCGGATAAATGCATATTCGTGGGATATTCAAGGGAAACCTTGGGATATAGCTTCTACAACCGGGAAGAGAACAAAGTGTTTGTTGCTCGGAATGGGGTTTTCCTTGAGAAAGAGTTTCTCAGTCGGGAGGCTAGTGGGAGGACGGTTTGACTCGAAGAAATTCGAGGACCACTCAGGGACAGCTCGGCTAGTGATGAGATCATACCGGAGTTAGTCAGGGAACCTGTAGTGGAAGCGGCACCGAAACCACGGAGGTCGGAAAGATTGCACAGAGTGCGTGATGTATTGTTGCTACAAAGTGACGAGCCGGCCACGTATGCGGAAGCGATGGTGAGCCCAGATTCCGAGGCATGGTTGGAGGCCATGAGATCCGAGTAAAAGTTCATGGATGAGAATCAGGTCTGGGACTTGGTTGATCCGCCACCTGGCGTAACTGCCATTGGTTGCAAATGGGTCTTTAAGAAGAAAACCTATGTGGATGGAAATGTTCAGATCCACAAAGCTCAGCTTGTTGCTAAAGGTTATGGACAAGTTCAAGGAATTGACTACGACGAGACTTGCTCGCCGGTAGCGATGCTAAAATCGGTGAGGATCATACTAGCTATAGCTGCATATTTCGATTATGAGATATGGCAGATGGATGTCAAAACGGCTTTCCTACACGGAAATTTAACCAAGGACGTGTATATGATACAGCCCGAGGGTTTTGTTGATCCGACTAGCACTAGTAAGGTATGCAAGCTCAAGAGATCTATTTATGGGTTGAAGCAAGCATCTCGGAGTTGGAACATTCATTTTGATGAGGTCGTCATTGGTCTCGGTTTCTTCAAAAGCAAAGAGGAGTCTTGTTTATACAAGAAGATAAGTGGGAGCTCGATAGTGTTTTCGATCTTGTATGTGGACGACATACTACTGATCGGAAATAATGTTTCGATGTTGAACTCGGTCAAGGAATCATTGAATGGCAAGTTTTCGATGAAAGACCTTGGTGAGGCAGTGTATATTTTAGGCATTAAGATCTATAGAGATAGATCGAGGAGGCTGCTCGGCTTAAGCCAGAGCACGTACATAGATAAAGTGTTGAAGCGGTTCAACAGGAGTGAGGCGAAGAAAGGGTTCTTGCCACTCTCACATGGTATAAGGCTAAGTGAGACTCAGAGTCCTTCGACATCTGATGAGCGAAGCAGGATGAGTAGGATTCTGTATGCCTCGGCAATCGGATCCATCATGTATGCCATGATATGTACAAGGCCTGATGTTGCTTTTGCAATAAGCCTAACAAGCAAATACCAGGCCAACCCAGGTGAGAGTCACTGGGCAGCGGTAAAGACTATTTTGAAGTACCTGAAAAGGACTAAAGAGATGTTCCTAGTTTATGGAGGTGAGGAAGAGCTCGTCGTAAGGGGTTACGCCGATGCTAGTTTCCAAACCGATAGAGATGATTGTCGATCATAGTCCGGATTCGTGTACGTCCTGAACGGAGGAGCAGTGCACTGGATGAGTTCCAAGCAGGATACGGTGGCCGATTCTACCACACAAGCCGAATACATTGCGGCTTGTGAAGCTGCAAAGGAAGGTGTTTGGATCCGGCATTTTCTGGATGATCTTGGTATTTTCCCAGCCTCGGTGAAACCGTTGGACCTTTATTGTGATAATTCTGGTGCCATCGCACAAGCCAAGGAGCCGAGGAGTCACCACAAGGTCAGACACATAGATCGGAAATATCACCTGATACGAAAGATCGTAAAGAATGGTGATGTAGAGTTATGCAAGATTCACACGGATGCAAATGTTGGAGATCCGTTGACTAAGCCGCTTCCACAACCCAAGCATGAGGGGCACGTTAGAGCTATGGGCATTCGATGTCTATTTGATTAACTCTAGTGCAAGTGGGATACTGTTGGAGATATGCCCTAGAGGCAATCATGTATGATGATATTTCCTATGTGTTTATGAATAAAGATAGTCCTTGGACATTATCAATGATGTGTATCGGCAAGTACATGACTTGTTTGAGGGACTATGCATTGTATGGTGACTGTCCTAAAAGGTCCCTAGTCGAAAGGGTTGTGTGGACGCGCAGCTGACTAGACTAGCATATGACACGGTCGATGGCTTGGTCTCACTGGCCATGGAGCATTGGATGCTAACCGGATAATATGGACTTCGAAAGGTCTGGTCGGATTCGACGTAGTCGGATTCGAGTCGAGATAAGGTCCGAGTCGGACAGACCCAACTATGAGACGCAGTGATATGTCATTTGTGAGTCTCTAGTACAACATACGTTCTATGTCCTAAGACCTGAGCTGACGCATGTACTCGGGATGGTGACAGACTTGCTTTCGGCCGACCAAATGCTACTCCGTGACTGGGTAGTTACAAAGGTAGGTTTTGGGTTTGTCCAGTCCCATGCTGTGAGACATGGTCGAGCAAGATGGGATTTGCCCCTCCGATCAGGAGAGATATACTCTGGGCCCCTCGTGTGATCTGACCAGGATAAGCATGGCCATGCAACAAGGATTATGAGATAATCCGGTTTGTGGTCAGTATCACTGGATAGAGAAAGAGGTCGGGATACCACAAGGATGACAGACTCGCCTTGAGCCCGACAACATATATCGTGTGGCAAAGGGAACAGAAGTATGATGTACAGGTTCGCCTAACCAGCTTCATGGTCTGCTTGGTGTTCGGCATGCCTTGCTAGAGGCCGCTACCAACCGTGCAGTTCGGAGGTAATCCGAACTGCGACCAAGCCGACTTGAACCTAAGGGGTCGCGCGCTTAAGGGAAGGAACCTACGAGGTCGGTTCATAGGACACTGGTCGGATGTGATCCGAACTGGACTAGGAACGTGACCGAGTAGACTTTGGGCTTTAGGGTCCGTGCGAGGCCCAAGTGTTGAGCCTGCGATGGACTCCTATATAAAGTGGAGGTGCGGCACACTCATGCGATTGATCGCTTCGGCGCTGTGACTAGGGTTTGCATATGTTGCGAATAGCCACCTCCACTCACCACCGACTGTGTGATCGAACCTAGAAGTCTGCCGCACGGTGTTCCTCCTGCACGCGCGGATACCATTAGAGGCGGTGCACTTGCACCGCTCCGGCGAACTTGTACGTGGGATCGGACGACCGACTGTTCGAGGGAGATCGAACGAGGAGGAGACGATCCACGCAGACGCGCTGCCCCAACTCTTCTTCCGCTGCACGGCACTGCGCGTCTAGTGGTAAAGAACTGTGATCCATCTCCCGTAGCATGTTCTTGGTTGTTTTGCGCGTAGGAAAATTTTAGTTTGCAGTCGACGCACCCTACCATAGACCCCAACAGTGCTGATCACCGCAAGCGTCTAAGCCTAAATGACAAAGTCTCCGCAGAAGCTGAATTTTTTTTGAAACATCAAGTGGCCAGAGACTCGAAAACTTATTTGCCCATTAGTGACTTGTCAGGGCGGTGGATTTTAGTTTGTATGAATGCTGCATCCACCTAAAGTAACAAAAGTTCTTACGTAAACTTCCTAGTAATTCCCTCTTCGTAGGTGAAGCATTACTCCTAACATTTGTAATATCAGTTTGAAACTTGCAATATTGCCGTGTCCTATTCCTGCGTTTTCAAAATCCTACGAATCAAACAGGTCCTGAGTTGGTGATGATGTTGTGCCTCCCATCTTTCACCAATAGCCATCAGATCTAGATCTGACGCATACAAACAAAGCTTCTCCATTTTTGCAAAAAGATGCCCGCACTTGTTCCCTATTTACAAACAACTCCTTGTCTCTCACAATCAGCCTTATCTCCTCCCCACCACATCTAGAAGGCCATTGAAAATCTGGTGCGATCGCCGCTGCTGGCGCCGTCCACCCCCAATCTTGGTGTTCCGTGCAATGCACGGGAAATTATGTCGAACAGGGCTAGTTGTAAGTAGGCTAGCTCTACAGCCATGATGATAGTGATTGCAGACGGTGAGGCTGACTATGGTATGCCAAACACGGCGCCTATACTCAGGTGTCATCTCCAGCGCAGGGTCTTGTCACTTCACTGTGAGGAGCATCACGTAATAATTTGACCAACGGGTAGTACAGTGCTAGTACTCCTGCTACATTGGTAGTACTACTACTAGTACTAGTAGCACCACGGTCTGGATTTAGGAGTACTACCACGTCCATCTGGATTTTAGTATTTGACTAGCAATATCTAGTAATGCATGTCACAAAAAATGTACTACTCCCTCTGTAAATAAATACATGGTGTATTGTTTTATTCCTATCGACGAGAGAACTTAATGTCTTTTTGCTAACTAAACACTGCATGTCATGTTTGGTAGTCTCAAGTCATTGAAAGCATGCACGACCCACATCTCTCATTGGTTGATATGTCACGAAATAAGAAACAAGGAGGGAGTTAATGCACCGTGCCTAAGTGTTTTGGGATTATTTGGTTTTCATAAGGTGACTTACACAACATTTTTGTTTACATGCATTAACATTTTATTAGTTAAATCAAAGGTCAAAACTTGGCGCAACATGCAAAGGGGACCAATAAACCAATAAACATCAAACTTCTCTCGTTTGGCCCCAACTAGAGGTGTGGTGAGATGACTATACTACACCGGCACGTAGGGGGACGCAGCTTCATTGACTTACTGCAACTGCCTTCGGGTGAATGACACATGGGCCCAAGGGGTGGCTGGCCCATCTATCATACAGCCAAAGGCAGGTGCAGTAGAGGGCCGAGGAGTAGTACGAAATCCTACGCACCTACACACGCTAACCAAAGGCAAGAGTTATTACTCGAATCGCAAGATCAGTTGACTAGAAGCTAAGCTAGACCCATGGAGGCGATGAGCGCGAGCATCAGCCGGCTGTGCCAGATGGTCCACGACGCCGGCCTGCGGCCCGGCACCGAGGAACGTCTCTAGGTATTGCTTGAGGCCGCCAGGGCGAGGGGCCGCTTGGACGATAGCTTTGTCTCCTTGTTCGACGAGGTCCTTGTCGGTTTCCTCGACAAGTTCACCGTCGTGAAGAAGCTCGCGGACAACTTTGACGTACGCCTCCAGCCGACGCGCCCAGGCTCTATGATGCCTGCCACCCTCAACGGCCACTATGGTGACAACCCCTTCGACGCACTGGTGGACCTGCGACTGCCCGCCGTCACACCGAAGAATGTCCACCTCGAGGCCGCGCTCGCCGCGCAGTGCCTGGCGCAGCAAGACACCATCGACATAATCACCCACGTCTATGCGCAAATCATCCACAAGGACTACTACATGCAAGAGGAGGACGATAGAACACTAGCCTTCTTGGACCGCATGGCAACCTTGGATGGCATTGTTCAGATGCACGTTGAGCTTGCCGCCTACGTCGCTGCTCCTCACACGTCGGTTGGTGACTCGACGCACTAGGGCGTGAGGATGTCGTTGATGGATCCGTATGTATTTTTATCTTTCTGTCAAACCCATGTAGTAGTATATGGTACTACTAGTAATTATCTTACCTTTCGCATCAACTTCATAATTTTCGTACGTACTCCATGCATGAACGGCGCCAGAACCAAACTTCTCATTACTCTAGGCAAAATCGTTATTTTCTATCTATCGGTCGCGCCATGGAGAAGAACCAAATTTTACGAGTTATGAGTTCAAAAGGAAAAGCCTGCCGTGTTCACGTCGCACCCCCACACGGTTGGTCCGGCACGCTGCTCAAGGGGGAATGTGTGTGGTGTTGCATTTTCACTTACAAGTGGGACCGCAGTTGAGCAAACCAGCTATCGACAAACCCCCACCCCTCCCACCGCGTGATGGCTGAGAAAATAGGAGGGAGAAGAGACGGCTGTAGCACGGACTCCAAGAAAATTAGTGTCAGATGGGACTCGTCTGGGTGGCGTGTGCCGTACTACTAGATGTGAATGCTAGTTATGGCCCATGCCACCCCACTATATCGAGCCTATATCGAGGTACAGTACGTAGAACAAATTTCCTGGAGTTCGTGCTCAACCCTCCTCTATCTCTCTTCTCAGCTAGCCAGCGGACGCACGGAGCCCATCGTCTGTTTGCTCACATGCGGTCCCACATGTCAGTGAAAATGCAAGAGGACCCACTGAACCTGCACATCTTTCACCTCGACGTGCTAGTGATGAAAAACAAATTCAATAAAGATCTTCGGTGGCTGCTTTTGGAGTTACTCAAGAGTAGTAAGATTCTATTTACAGTTTAACCCAAGATGCACATCACGTGGCTTCAACTACCACTCTATTTTCTTGCATGACACGACCCGGATGCTGGATGTCCCATGTGTCGGCAAAAGGAGGAAGAACCCGACCAAATCTTCGGTTGTGCTCTCGGATTAGACTAGTTGTGCTAACTTAAAAAATTTATTATGTACTCCCTCCATTCCAAAATACTTGACTTCCATTTGTCCAAAAATGGATGTACCTATATACTAAAACATGTCTAGATACATCTATATTTTGACAAATAGAAGGCATGTATTGTGGAATGGAGGGAGTAGAACGGATGCAAGTTTTGGTATTGGGAAGAAGAGTACATCAATATATTGATAGAGCGTAGTTTAGTAGATGTTCTAGCACTTTTAGCTAGCATATAGAGGCTAGAGATGAGACTAGTGCACTTGTTGATACTCCTACTAGAATAGAGGCTAGACATGAGACTAGATGCGAGGAAGCAACGTCTACTTCTTTACACTCGAATAAGAAAGAAGCACGCAAGATCGAGCCTCCACAGATCAACAATGAATGCATCGAGAAGGCACTAATCCAACTAATAAGAGCAGTTATGGTAGTTGCATATCTTCTAGAGTAGTAAAATATATTCTTATGGTTCTTGTTTTCTTTGGTCTTGCTTTTCTAGTCAAAATTATCGTTGGAGTTCGTGCAAAATGGAGATCCGTTTGGGGTCGTGCGTTGCAGTTGGTCTTACAAGTGGGACCACAGTTGAGGAAACTGACTATCGGCAAACCCCCACCTCGCCTGCCGCGCGACGGCTGAAGTTAGAGAAACGACGAGGTTGAAGAAATTGCTCTAGCACGGACTCCAAGAAATAATATGGTGTCAGATGGATGTCGTGGTGGTGGCGTGTGCCGTACTCCTGGACGTGAATGCTTGTTCTAGCCCATGCCACCCTACTACTCCTAGTACTACTTATATAGTACTAGTATCGAGGATTCGAGGTGCTGGTTACGTACAGCGAACGGGTGATGCTTCGGTGCCTTAAGGCACCTACCTTTGTGTCTATGACATGTGGGCCCAACAGGTGGCTGGCCCACACGTCAGTGACCCAAAGGTAGGTGCCTTTAAGGCACCGAAGCTGTGTCCACAGCGAACACATTAACATATGGCTACAGTAAAAACACCCGCCCGACGCACGAAGCATGTGAAGCTAGTACAAATAGTGTACTACTGTTGTTGATTGGCCTCATCCGATAACATGTTGCAATGCATGTACAATTATCTATTCAGAAAATATATTTTTGCCTCGTCACACCACTCACTCAGAAAAGCGACTCGAAAGCCATTCATAAATTTAGTAAGTTTATCACAGGCATATCATTTTATTACATACAACAGGTCATCAACCCACATCGACAACGAGGATACATTATAAATACTAAAGTTTTCATCACACAACAAATAACAAGCAATGAAATGAACTTCAACTCAACCATTCCTCGGTGTTGGAAACGCTTGCTTTGAACCACAAGTGATTCTCTGGGACGGGCCATCCATTGTCGATCTTGAGACCACCGCAGGACTGATCATCCAGGCTGAAGCGGCCTACTATATCAGTACCAGGGTAGGGAACCACCCAAATGTCCGAGGTATAGACACAGTTGCTTCTCATAAATGGTAGTAACATTGTGTCAACAGCAGTTGGATCGCCTTTCACCATCATTGGATAATTTTGTCCAAGGAAGAGCGAGTTTTCTCCAAGACTATCAATTCTGTACCAGGGAGAAGGAGTTGGCGCTAACACACTAGTATCCATCCCGAATACCATGCAATGGGTGTTGGAATAGGTCCGGAGAGTGCGACCATGGGAGACTACACCTGCTTCCTTAGTAGTAACATCATCAGTGGGCTGTATACACACAAGAAGAGGTGATCCCTCGAAATTAGTTGCTAGGCGCCACAGAGTATGGGTGCTGCTCGTCCTCATGCTCGTGATCATCACCATCGTCATCTCCCCCTTGGTTATAAAATTTTTCAAGTATAGGTGGTGGAATGTTCATAGGACCTTGGAAACACAAGAAGAAGGTTAATTAGTAAAGGGAAACTTGCTAACCCGCATGTATGTGGATGAAATAATTATAATTACGGGAGAAGACAAACATACCAAAAGCATAAGGATTCCATGCAAAAACAGTGACACGAGTGGTGGCAGGAAACACAAGGCCCTCGTATTGAATTGCATCACAATACTCATCCGTGTACAGAAACTGATTTTTGAGCAATATCCATCCAGTCGAACCACGAAGGACGGCAACAAGCTTATCGAAGATAGCAACAACTTCATAGTTGTTGTAATTCCAAGAGCGGTTGGGAACTCGACAAATTGCTATCTTTCATAGAAGACAGTCACCATGATCGTATTTGTACGTGCGTACAATACCGGTGTGCTCAACCTCTGGGCAGTCTGCTAAGATTTTTGGAAGTGGAACCCGGCGAGTGTACACATTCACAAGTTCCCACTCGCAGTTGGACCCAATGTAAACAACCCAATCTCCATTTGCGCCTACCCAAGCCTTACCCTCAAGCGATGGCATCTTAACATCATACGTATCATTATCAAGTGGCATCAACTTGCACAAGGCGAGGCCTCCGTCATCCCCGCGCCAGTCATCAGGGTCACGGCAAAGAAGATAGGGGAGATCAAACCGCTCATTGACTCTTGGGTTCCTTGTAATGATGTTATTAGTTGAGCCGAGAATGGTCTTGAATGAACCTGCCATGCTAGCCGAGGTGATGACGTCACACCGATCAATGAGTTCCTCCACCATGTCATCTTTCAGATCGGGGCAAGAATAACAGGGTCGTTTCCGGCCTGTTCCCTCCATGGAGAAGACGATCGAACAATGGCAGAAGAAAGGGTGAAGGGCTAAAGGAAAATGGAGGAGGGAGAGGAAGAGCGTACGACAGCAGTTCCAAATCGAGAGGGAAAGGCGAAGAGTCGGTGGACGGTTGCCATTTTGCCACGGTTCACGAAGAGGCACCCCGGCCTACACGTTCGTTCAGAAATACTAGTAGAAAAGGACTCGCCGTCGTCTCACTGATATGTTGGAACGGGACCACATGTCAACGAAACATGGTGTGTAATTTTTCGTGCAAAATGCGATCTGGCCGCGTTGGCACGAGGTGCCGCATTAGTTATCGACCTTTTTTTTAATGGCGTGTTGTTCAGTTTTGAAGCACGACTAACTGGTACTGTACACAGAGAAAATATAAACTACTCTACCACTACTCCACCTCCAATACTAGTAGTATAAAAAAGATATATAGGCTGGAGCTTCAGCGCTTTCTTCCTAAGGGCTTCCCACTTGCTTCTCACACTATCACCCTCTCTCCAGATCTAAAAAAGACGGCCTCTCTCTCCCTCCTCACCGATGGTCACAGAAACACCGGGGAAGAAAAGGACGTGCAGCGTTGACGCACTCGTTGTCGGCGAGCGAGGTCACGCACTGACGACAAGGCCGTCCTCTCAGACCTAGCGCCCGCGCGGGATGGCCTCCGTCCCCAAGCTCGCTGTCGTAGTGTGTGCGGAGGACGACGACCACGAGCGAAGCCACTTCCCGCCGACCCTCAGGCATGCTACCTCTTTTCAAACCATACCCTTGTTCTATTGCCCCATCTGCCACGTCGTTGCATGTGGATCTTTTTCCACTCCACCGTCTTCCCAATTTGCTATCCTCTGCTGTGCTGGCAACGCAGACAAAAACCATAATTTGCACTATTAAAGGAAACCCTACTTCATGCAGACTAGTCCATGTCTGGGTTGAATAAGGAAAGGAAGGGAGACTGTATTGTCCAAGAGAGTAGGCATCGAACCCGCATCTAGGTTGAAAAGGGCAAAATCGGTAGCTAAGGAATGAGTCTTGTGTCTCTTGGTTGAAGAAGGGTAGAAAGGCATGACTACGCAATAGAGAATGACCAGGTCGATCAGTTTGTTGTCCTCACATAGGAAAAAGGTGGCTAAAGAGAACAATAATGGGACGTAATCCACATATGCTGCCTAGATATTTGTTGTTCTGGGCAACCATACCTCCCTCACCACTCTGCGTCCGTGGAGGTACATCGTACTAGTGCGCCCATTGTCCGAATGGGCCTCCCATGCTCTTATTGCCACTTTTTTTGCTGTTAGTATAATGCCAGCAGTCAAGTCAAGCAATGCTACTGCTAAAGTGATGCCACATTTAACTAATGCCGCTCTCAGTCTAATGCCACCGATAAATTTAAGCAATGCCATTTAATGTCACTAGATTATTTCAGGGTTAGCTGTTGATTGTGGATGTATTAAAGATTTTTCAGCTAATGCATTCTAATGTTGTTGCATAGCCACTATACCAACGATGAAACTTGTTACTACCTTCAGATTTTTGCACTGTTAATGCTTATAGATTACATACCTCACTTTCATGAGATGAGTTAATTTTTTTGTACAGTGTCACCAAAATGCCAAGGCGCTGATGTCATTTTATTTTGGTTAAACTGCACAAAAAGTTATGAAGACAAGAGGAAAGGTCAAGAGTGGGCACCTCCTCCTCCGGCTGTTCTCTTGATTCGTTCGATCAAGTTTTTATGTTTGATCGATTATCAAGATTGGGATAGCAATTTTTAAGGCCCCTCGAGTTTGAAATGATATTTACCTTGGAGATACATGGTTTGCAATTTTTTATACTGTCATTAGTTAATAATGCTAGTTACCTTCAGACTTTTGTATTTGGTTTAATGCTCATGCACAGCTAGTATACCAATGCTGAAACTTGTTACCTTTACATTTTGTATTGTTAATTCTTATAGAAATCTTCCAGTGCTAGAGTTTATTGAAATCTGTTCAGTAAAACCATTGTACTGTACCCTATAATAAACTAACTACTCTACTGTTGCACTAGCCACTGGATTAGTGTATATTTCTAGTATTCGAATGGTGTTGCATTAGCGTATGGACATAAATAAAGTGTGGCAAGCTTTCCCACATATGTGCTCAAGAAAACTACTACCTGTTTTTCTAAATACTAGATGTTTGGGTACTTTAAATTGAACCACAAAAACGTCTTATATTAAGGAACAGAGGGCGTAGAGTTCACTCAAATTATCCCGGTAAAGCTAGTCACACATTTGTTAAAATTAATGTTCATTATGTTATCAGAGGAGGTCTGTATGTTTGTCTCTAATGCCTATCGACTACATACCTGACATCATGATGTAATGTTAAGTCATTTCCTTTTGTACAGTGTCACTGAATTGTCAAGGCGGTGATGGCATTTTATTTTAGTAGAACTGCACAAAATATGCTTAAAAGAAGAGGAAAGGTCAGGAATGGCTCAATTTTTCAGAAAAAACTATGTATGCCTTCCTGACATCAGCCGTTGTTGCTTTATTTATTCCTTCAAATAGGTGGTTAGAAACAGTCTTGCTACCTTTTCCCATTAAGAAATTGGAATGCTTATATTTGTGAGTCTATGCTTCAACTAGTGCCACTTTTATAGTAATCACACTTTCAATATCTATGCAAACAGGGATGCTCGATTTTAGTGGAACTGCACAAATAGTCCAACTGGTTCAACATTAGGAGCATGTTTTTTTCCAAACCTTTATATCCAATTGGTGGCACTATGAGCTGTTCATTACGAAGGTACATGGTTTGATACTATCTTGCTACTCTTTTTGTACTGTCATTAGATAGTAATACTAGTGGTTTGCATGTGAATTTATTAGCAGGGTGGACCTACATTGGAGGTGCAGGACAGGATTCAATGATTGGATGCTCAATTTCGGTTGTATCGATTTCACCTCTTCCATCACTGCGAACATGGATATCCTTGGTCTGATGAAGAATAGGCGCTATATTTCTTCTCTGAACCAACAAATCAATTCAGTATGAAATTGTCCAGGGCAAAACATAACTGTATCAGATTGTCCAATGCAGAACATGACAGATGCTAAGCGGAAGAGACATGTTTAAACCAAAAATACATGGTGTGGTATATGTTTACTAGTTGCTTGATATTTGTGCAGACAGAGATGTCTGCCCGTTGCTATTTGGCAAACAAACAAAGTGTCCGCAATTTTGGTTGAACTGCACAAGAGAATAGTATAGTCACTGCATGCAGTGCCATTTGAAAATAGACACAGAAAGATTGGATAGTCACTTCATGGACTGCAAAAAAGTAGTATTGTACTATTTATTGGCCAACACTAGGTGCTTCATTGCTTTGGTCTGATTATACAATGGGCATCATTTTGCCTAAGTTAAAGTTTGTATTCCGAAAATAGTCTCGCAGTGTGATCGAGAGAAGACCAAATCATATTGCAGTGGATGTTCCTCCATCATGTGTGGTTCATTCTCATGGTTCCAGCTGTTGGTGAAACCACTTACGTTTGCAAGAGGAATGGTAGACTTCACAAACAAATTTGTCTTTCGGTCTGTACTGAATGTTGGCCAAGAGAAGCATCCATGTTAGTAGGAAGAACAGATGTTTTTTCTAGATCTTTGCTTTTGGAGCTACATATTTGTATATGATCTGTGAATCATTGAGATGCATTAACATGTTGATCTTATGTATGGGAATCGTACTAGTTATTTTTAGTTGTGACGCAAGATCCGAAGTGGCTGATCTTTGCTTTTAGAGCTACATATTTGTATATGATCCTTGAATCATTGAGGTGCATTAACAGTTACTTATTTTTGTTCGCTCAGTGTTTACAAGTTACTGATCGATCACTAGCTAGCCTACTAATGCACTCCTGGCAGTTTTATTTGCGACGCAAGATCCGAAGTGGCAGTTTTTTGAATAAAAATGCCTACCTCTGAAGAAATTGACAAGCTACACTATCCTACCTACTCGATCCTACACGGATAAATAGCGGATCACGCACGTACTACCTCCTTTCCGGTTTGCAGCGCTCAATTCAAGAAACGACCTACTCGATCCTACACGAATAAATAGCGGATCATGCACGTACTCCCTCTATTCGGGTTTATTAGTCCCGTGAGCAAAGCAGCAAGACCAAGGCATGGAAATAATTAACGGCATGCATAAGTTTAAGCCTAATTAATTCCAGCGATTTAAGTGGCTACATGCGTGCCCTCGGCTGCGACTCGTTGCATGCTGCTCCGCATACTGGCTGCGAGCGATTCTGAGTGCCTGCATGCAGCCGGCCGTAATTAAGGCAGCTAACTGATGCGAAAAAAGATGCACTTTAATTGTTGCGGACTTTTTAAATCCATGGAATCATTATTGACAAGGAGGGAGATGATTCGAGTGCACTCGTTTGACTGTCATGCCAGCGTGCGACCCA
Source organism: Triticum dicoccoides (assembly GCF_002162155.2). Classification (NCBI taxonomy): domain Eukaryota; kingdom Viridiplantae; phylum Streptophyta; class Magnoliopsida; order Poales; family Poaceae; genus Triticum; species Triticum dicoccoides. Next base: position 561,767,629 of record NC_041391.1, on the reverse strand, counting down.
GACGGGACGGAACGGCATAGTCATAATTTCAGTTTCTCTAGTTTTCCACGGCAAGCTGGCGCGCTAAGCCATTATGCATTGAATTTCGATGACCGTCGCGCTACCTTCCGCCTATAAGTATTGTTTCCCGGCCTTCTCCGGTGGCACCGTGACCCAACTCGCCATATCCTCATAAGCCCCCACCGACCCGATGTTGCTCGCCACGTCCGCCATGCCCCCGCCCGTCCATGGTAGGTGACGCTGGAGGGGATCACCGCCGGAACTAGTGTTCAGTTTTTCACCGGAAGGCAGACAGAGGGAGGAGGCATTCTATCTGTCTTTAGATGGCAATGCGGAGATCAAGGAGTTGTTGGAACGCGACCGCTTGGCGGAGGAGCAGGAGTTGTTGAAGCGCGACCGCCTGGCGGAGGAGCAGCGTATCGCCGATTTGCACCACCAGCGGGACATGGAGCAGCAATGCACCGACGCTTTGAGTCGCGAGTAGAGCACCCACAACTGGGCTGACTACATGGAGGTCGGCGCCCGGCAAATAGCCCTGGAGGCTGTCGGGCATGCACGCGTTCGCGATGCTGATTTTTACTACCAGCTCGTCAAGTGGGTTTCCCGCTTGGAAGCCGAAGCTTCGGTGGACCACGCGGCATGGAAAGGGCCAATGCGCGCGAGCAACGTGCCCTATCGCACCTCTTGCAAGTCCGAGGCGAGGCGCAGGACGCCGGTGCCGGAGTTTAGCATGTACCACAGATGGCGGCTGGCATCGTCTAGTTAGCTAAGAGTAAGTTAGTACTTGTACGCTACTAGAGTATTAGTGGGAGTAGATAGTTAACTTGGCTATGATGGTTGTCAACGTGGAAGTTCGGTACTCTATATGTGGATCAGACATGTTACTTTTCTTTGAATGTTGAACTTTCCGTTTGAACATATGGAATGGGCTGTTATTTTTTTAAATGGGTTGTATTTGTCCTCCACGGGTTTAGAGGCTGACTTGTGGGCCTACCAAGTTGACGCGTACACAATCAGAAGATGATTGTACGTGGAGAGGATGACAGCAGGGACCCGCCAAGGTCATGGCAGTACGCAAGCAAGTGCCTCCTTATTCAAGCCAATAAAAAAATGGCTCCTCCTAGTGGATTTCTGACATCTGGGTCCCATGCCATTGTCAACGTAGTCAATAAACGAGAGAATTGCACAACGAGCGGCTGACACCAGGGACCCAGCAGCTCGCCCAGTTATTTTTGTTTTGGGTTAATTTGATAAATGCCACTCCAAATCTAGTGTTTCCGAGAAATGCCACTGCAATTTCCAAACTTTGAAAAATTCCATTTCATGCCATTTCTAGTGGCATTTTTCGAAGTCTGGAGTGGCATTTTTCAAGGTTTGCAAACTGCAGTGGCATTTTTCAAAGTTTGCAAAAATTGCAGTGGCATTTTTCAAAGTTTGGAAATTGCAGTGGCATTTTTATGAATCGCCATATTTGGAGTGGCATTTATCTAATTTGTTTTTGAGACGGAAGCAGGGTGTCAACTGGGCTGTGCGGGACACTCTGGCCTGTCTTGACATTCTTTTCTTTTATGTTTACCACAGACCGGCCCAGTAGTTTTTTTTTCTTTCTGAAAATGGCTAGCCCAGTTTTTTTGTGATTTGTCAAGTAAGTCGCTTTATCAGGCCTGTTGGGCTGCAAATCTTTCAAGACGAGGAGAGCTTCATTTAGCTGGCCGAGAAAATGAATGGCCTATCAGTAATGCGAAAGTTTTTAAAACACATCAAACCGACAATTAGTTTCAAATATCTTTTTTTTCATTTCGAGATTGATTTTTATGCGTGGACAATTTATTGGATTTTATATTGATATACATTTATTTTTAAAATCAGCCTAAATGTGACTCGAAATTTCAGGATTAAAAACAGTTCAGACCGCACCGACATATGCAAAATTTCGTATAATTTTTTAACCGTGGCCACAATATGGGCTGTAATACTAACAAAAAGAATATGGGCTCCAAAAAACCCATAAGAATTAGCAAATGGGCTGTAAATTATTTGAAATAATGGCAGATGGCCTGTATGCTATTTTCCACAGATTTGAGGCTTTCCTAAAAAAAAGGTTTACGCATAAGCAGTGACTGTTGGATGTCCATCCAACGGCCGTCGTGCTTCTTCAATCTCTGCTCTTCCCGCTCCAGTCGCTCAAACAAGCGCCGGCGAGACTGCCTACTCCCTCCTCCCCGCGGCCGGCTATGCTGCCGCGCAGGTCTCACCGCCCCACTGTACTCCCATCGCTAGCCTAGCCATACCTCTACTCACCCATAGTCCCACACCTGCTGTTATTCTCTAGCGAGGGCAGACGAACCAGTAAACCCTCGTACAGTCGTACTCCCCTCCGCGTGGGAAACAACTTTCGAGTCTTCCCTGGCTCTGTGTCGTTCCCTTCCTAGGCCTCGCCGTCGTCCATTGCCCTGGTGCTCTCGGCGTGGCCTGGTCAATATGGTCAATGACCGACATGCATCTGACGTGAACTGTACATGGAGAGGCTGACAGCTGGGTCCATGGCCGCACGCAAGGAAATGCCTCCTTATTACACGCAAAATAATGATTCCTCCACCTGACATCTGGGACCCACCGAAAGGGCCTCTGTATTTCGCAAAAAAAGCGTTACCGCCGCTGACAGCTCGGACCCACCAGCTATATCTTCGCACGCAAGGAAGTGCCTCCTTATTACGCACAAAAAATTGAATACTCCCCCTGCTAGCTGGGACCCATTATAGTGGGCCTACTAAGTTGACGGGGATGAAGGGCTTTGTCAACTTAGTCAATATGCATGATTCTAGCTCAACTGACCATACAATGTACATCCAACGGCCGTAGTGCTTCTTCAACCTCTGGTCTTCTTACTCCACCCGCCCAAAGCAGCGCCGGTCGTGCCGCCTGCTCCTGCCTCCCGTGGCTGGCTGTGCTGCTACGGAGGCCTCACTGCCCCCATACTACTCCCACCGCTGGCCAGGCCATCCCTCCACTCCACTCACCCACACCCCCTGTTATTCTGCGGCGACGGCAGCGCAGCCGAACCAGTGAACCCTCGTACTCCTCTCCGCATGGACATCCACTGTCGCGTCTTCCCCGGTGAAAGATCGTGGATGTCGCCTAGAGGGGGGGTGAATAGGCGTTTTAAAATAATTACAGTAGAGGCTTGAACAAATGCGGAATAAACCTAGCGGTTAATTTGTCAAGCACAAAACCTACAACAACTAGGCTCACCTATGTGCACCAACAACTTATGCTAAGCAAGATAAGCAACTATGTGATAGCAAGATATATGACAAAGAACAATATGGCTATCACAAAGTAAAGTGCATAAGTAAAGGGCTCGGGTAAGAGATAACCGAGGCACGCGGAGACGACGATGTATCCCAAAGTTCACACCCTTGCGGATGCTAATCTCCGTTTGAAGCGGTGTGGAGGCACAATGCTCCCCAAGAAGCCACTAGGGCCACCGTAATCTCCTCACGCCCTCGCACAATGCAAGATGTCGTGATTCCACTAAGGGACCCTTGAGGGCGGTCACCGAACCTGTACAAATGGCGACCCTTGGGGGCGGTCACCGAACCCGACAAATTGCTCGTGGCGATCTCCACAACCTAATTGGAGACCCGACGCTTGCCCGGAGCTTTACACCACAATGATTGAGCTCCGAACACCACCAACCGTCTAGGGCGCCCAAGCACCCAAGAGGAACAAGCTCAAGGGCACCAAGCACCCAAGAGTAATAAGCTTCTCAACTTGTAACTTCCACGTATCACCGTGGAGAACTCAAACCGATGCACCAAATGCAATGGCAAGGGCACACGGAGTGCCCAAGTCCTTCTCTCCCAAATCCCACCGAAGCAACTAATGCTAGGGAGGAAAATGAGAGGAAGAACAAGAAGGAGAACACCAAGAACTCCAAGATCTAGATCCAAGGGGTTCCCCTCACATAGAGGAGAAAGTGATTGGTGCAAATGTGGCTCTAGATCTCCTCTCTCTTTTCCCTCAAAAACTAGCAAGAATCCATGGAGGGATTGAGAGTTAGCAAGCTCGAAGAAGGTCAACAATGGGGGAAGAACACGAGCTCAAAGGATTAGGTTCATTGGGGAAGAAGACCCCCTTTTATAGGACCTCCCGAATCCAACCATTATGTGCTCAGGTCGTGCACAAGCGGTACTACCGCTTGGAGGAGCGGTACTACCGCTTAGCACGGTCAAAACTGCCCAAACGAGAGAGAAAACACGAGATTTTGGTATGGGGCAGTACTACCACTTAGGAGCCACGGTAGTACTGCTCTGGAGCGGTACTACCACTCAGGAGCAGCGGTAGTACCGCTCTGGAGCGGTAGTACAAAATTACATCCGCTCTAGTCGCGGTAGTACCGCTGCAGCCTTTACCAAAACAGCCACAACTTTTGCAAACGGACTCCGAATTCAACGAAACCAAGTTTTTTGGAAAGCTAACGACATGGGCTAACACAATATTGATAGAAATATCAAGAATAAGCAAATGAGAAAAGTCCCATAAGAAAATGGCGAGAACCCTTCATCGGATAAGACCGGTAAAACCTTCAACACCGAAAACATCATAGAAGACGCATGCAAACTCCGTTTTCGATGAACTCAAGCTTGTCATCAGGATGACCATAAGCTCTAAGACTCACAAAGATAACCAAACAAGAACCAAGAAACATGATGCAAGGATGCAATGGTTTGAGCTCTCTACTAACGATACGATCAAGCTACTAACTTGGGGGCCCCCTTGATAGTACGGCAAACGATCCTATAACTCGGTCTCCCAACTACCACCACAAGACCGGTAAAATAGAAAACCTATCAAGGGAAAACCTTTGCCTTGCACATGGTCCACTTGAGCTAGATGAAGACAATCTTGACTCCCTCAAGTTGGACCACCTTTCTTGATTGCGTTGGCTCGATGAAGACTAGATGATTGCTCCCCCATAGTTCACTATGGGTGAGCCACTCTTCGGCACATCTTCACAAGTCCATTGACACCACAATGGTTGGCAAGATTCAAGCACTTGATCTCTTTGTGATGCTCCACTTGAACTTGCACACGGCAATCTTGATGACGATCACCACTTGATGTCATCCTTTCCATGGGTTGTATGATATCTTCCTCTTGATGTAAGCCCATGGATACGTACCTAACCCCACATACAACTCTCACATAGACCATGGGTTAGTACATAAAGTGTAATGGACAATGCTTACCATACCATGGGATCACTTGATCCCTCTCGGTACATCTTCTACGCTTTGTGAGTTGATCAACTTGATTCACTCTTGACTTAGTCTTGATCAACCTTGAATCTTTGCAACTCTCTTCATTTGGATGATGTCTTGAAGGTAAACATGAATGATCACACAACCTTCTTCTTCAAGACATGCTTGCAATAAGCTCAACACTCGCATGACCAATCTTTGGATAATTCCTTAATAGCACCTTGGTCAACTCAAAAACTCCTTAAAACCAACACATGGACTTCAAGAAAAGCCTATGGACAAATCCTTCAAATATAACTCAAGACAAGCATTAGTCCATAGAGATTGTCATCAATTACCAAAACCAAACATGGGGGCACCGCATGTTCTTTCAATCTCCCCCATTTTGGTAATTGATGACAATCACTTTCAAGAGAGTTTATATAAGGAATTATGCATCACGATGCAATGCAACAATAGTGCAACGAATGAGATGCAAATGCTAAGGAACAAAACCAAAGCAAGAGCTCCACAAAACTCTCTGAAACTCCTCCCCCATTGGCACCGATTGCCAAAATGGGTGAAAAGCTGAGAAGGCCAAAATAAAAGGTGTTCCTCCATAAATTGTGTATTTCTCAACAAGAGAGTGGAATGCAATGCACATATCCAACTGCCGATACTTGGAGGAAGACAAACTATATTTACGCCCAAAGATTGCAACAAAAAGATATGACATAAAGACATAACAAAGAGAGACACAAGCAATCAGAAGATACCAATTGAAGCAAGCAATTAATGGATATCAATTGAACCAACTAGACCAATGATCCTACATGCCACAAGAATAAAAATATTATGATAAGCGCAAAGGAGTGTTCTAAAGAAACTAGAGAAGCTCCCCATGATTTGTGCATACATAAGAATTTTTTGTATTTGAATACAAAGTGCACAAAATAGGATCATACCTCCCCCAAAATCAATAGAAACTCACATCCAGTGCAAGTGAGCATATAGGAAACAAAGCCTAGCGCTTGCAACAAGCATATGGTTGAGCAACATGTAAAAGAGGTAACTTAAGAATAGGCTCAACCAAAATGATGTGTTTTAGTCATGGCGAAGCACTTGAGAAGACTAAAATTAGGATGAGCATTAAGCATCAACATAGTCTTGGAAGAATGAGGCACACGGTGCAAGGCCTATCATTCCCACACACAACTAGCAAATGGGTTCATAAGCTTACTAATAAGCAGAAGAGAACCTATGCTTGTGACAACCCGTGGTGAAGATAGAAAATGAAAGCCTCATCAAGACGAGGGATACCAATTAGGATGGCAAAGGCCTCATCAAGATAAGCATGAGGAAAAAGATCTTCACCACCAAAGAGTGCATCAAGATGCAACGAGATAAGACCCGCACTCAAGACAAGGTCTTTCACAGAGCCACCAAAGAAATAACAAAAGAAAGACAAGGTGGACGTGAAAGAAAGGATATCATCTAGAGATGTAATTTCTCTCAGGTGTATAAGGTTCTAGGTAGATGAAATCATGATGATATATGTCTACAAAGAAGGATGTACACCCGAAATAGTTACAACACGAAGGAACAAGATATCCACAAGGAAGTCATAAATATACCAATAAGATATTTGCTTGAAAGCATAGCACTTGGCTAGATATGGTCTTATTGTATATAAATGAAGTCCAAACACACATCCATCAAGGGCATCACAACTAGTAACAGAGATCATCGTTGGAATGCTTTGAGAAAGGAAGCAAGTATCACAAGATATGAAATGAACATCATGCCAAGATACAACCTACACAAGGTTGAATGCAAGAAGGGAAAGCATGAATAGATACTTGTTACCGAGATATCATTGGAAGGATGTAGTAGATACCAATTGAAGGTAGATAGTAGTTCATTGATCATCCTAGCTTGACTCCAATATGCACATGGTGACAACACCTTCCTTGTGAGTGAGCCGAGCATCCAATGCATCTCAAAATGTTCCTAGAAGAACAACACAAACTAAACGGTACCCAAACTCATCGGGACCAAATAGTTAGAAACACCAATACATAGGACAAACTACACATAAATATGTGCATATAGATATGAAAATGAATTTCATGCACATCTCATCCAAATTGAGAGTAGGTGGAGTTTCCCCAATATATTGAGTCAAAGAAAGAAAGCATGCCAAAAGAAATACATGAAGTAAATATGCATGCTCAAGACTTTCCAAAACCTGAAACCAAAAGACAAAGAAATGCCATGTGAAAAGGATACCAAATGGAGAAATCATCACTTGGAAGATATCATTAAAGATACATCAAGGAATGAGATATCCATTGATACACACTAGACTAAAGATGTCAAACTCCCAAAGAGAGGATGGTTCCAAACAAACCAAGCTCTCAACAAAGTTTGCACAAAGTACCAAAGAGAAATGGCTTGCCTTCCACCAAAACACACTTGATAAGGATCACAAGAAGAGTGTTCTGAAGAAAATAGAATAGCTCCCCCACGAGTTGTGCATTATATAGGATTTGTATTTGAATGCAAAATGCACAAGGTGGGATCACCGCTTTCACTATATCTAGAAAACACTAGACAAGAACAAGAAATAACAAGATCCACAAGTGGTATGGAAGACAACGGGAGTTGACACAATCCTTGGCAAGAGAAAAGGCAAGTAAAACAAAAGCCAATGTAAAGATGATCAATAAATTCTACCACACAAGTGAGTACCAATTGTCATAAGACAAGAAGTATTTGGAAATAATTCTCGTTGGTAGATAGCAAGGATATCCAACATCATCTTCACACAACACACAAGCAAATTTCAACTTGTAGAGCTAACATGCCACCTAGGAACAAGATAATCTACAATATCAACACTAGGTGACAACATCTCAAATGTACACATTTTCTAGGCTAGTAATATACATAGCATATTACTCCCCCATAATGTGATACCAATGAAGAAAACTTAACAAGAGGCAATAAGAGGATCCAACACGAGATAATCAATGGAATTTTTAGAATTTGAATTTCTCATGAGAGATATACCACCTAGCGACTAGATAATCTGGAAATATCAATACTAGATGGTATTACTCATGTGCACACATTTATAGGATTGTGAGGTGCACAAAGCACACCACTCCCCCATAATGGATATTCCATTAATCTCTCACAAGAGCCAACTAAGAAATAAACAAGATGCACTAAGGCTCAACAAACGACACACAAGAACATGATGTGCAAACCAACATACACAAAGGCAATTTGAAGACACATCATATACAAACACATGCAAGGAACAAAACCAAAACATGCAAAGGGGCAAGTAACTTTCAATGTAAACAATTTAAGTACAAGTTACCGCAAGGAGGCACATTGGATATAAGATAGAAACTTGACAACCCAATTGACTTGGCTTGAGACAACAAGAAAGATGAAGTCCCCTTAATTCTTCATAATGTAGCCAAGTCTCCAATGACTTCCAAAAACACCTATTGATCAAGTTTGAGCTTGTTGGTCCCCAACCAAGTTGGGTCCTAAGAGGTTAGTCACAATAGGCTTGGCTACCCAAATGGTTCTTTTCTTGACACCACTTTGAGTACCAACAAACTTGGCAAACACATTGCCAACCTTATCCTTCCCAAGAGAATAGATATCATCAATAATAATTGGGTTGGATAAGTTACCACTAGTGCATGAAGAAGCGAGGTGACCTTTCTCATGGCATAGGTAGCAACGTCTACTCTTCACTTTCTTCTCACTTGATTTCTCAACTTGAGAAGCATTAACTTGAGTCTTCTTGGGAAGAGGCCTTTCTTCAACTTGAGGTTGAGCATGTGATTGAACTTGTGCCCTCTTCCCTTGTTGCTTGACACTAATGGCCTTCTTCTTCAATGGGCAAGATCTAACATGATGCCCTTCTACTTTGCACTTGAAGCAAACAATCTTGGCCGAATTCTTGACTTGTTCTTGGCCCTTCTTTTTGTTCATCTTGGACTTATTCTTCTTATTGGAGTTGAATCCAAGTCCACCTTTGTCATTGGGGGATTTTTGCACACTCAAGATATTGTTGAGTGTGAATTTCCCTTCATGACACTTTTCCAAGTCTTTCTTCAAAGAAGTGACTTGGGCCTTGAGCTCTTTGATTTCCTCTACATGGTTAGTCTCAACACAAGTACTAGAGGAAGTATAAGCTTCATCGTTAGAGCAACAAGGCAAGGAAAGCAATTCATCACAAGATGTACCAACATTGTGAGTAGATGAATTACAAGGACTAGCACATGGCAATATACTATTTTGACTAGAAGTAGTGCTAGTATCCACATGAGGCTCACTAGATGTTACCTTAGCAATCATGGCCTCATGAGCTATCTTTAGCACACTATGGGATACTAGAATATCATCATGAGAGCTTGAGAGCTTTTCATGACTTTCTTCCAATTTCCCATAATTGCTAGATAGCACCTCAAGTTGAGCCCGTAGCTCAACATTCTCCTTCAAAATGGATGCTTCACAAGTAATAGAATTAGTAGCACAAGCATCATCATTAACAACAAGAGGAGAAGGCAACTTGGCAAGCTCTTTTATATAAGAAGCTTCAAGTTGGCCATGAGACTCGGTGAGTTTGATGAGCTCACCCTTGATGACCCTTGAGCCATTTTCGAGGTGCTCAAAATCCTCAAGGAATCTAGCATGAGAAACTTCAAGCTTAGCATTTTTAGTTTTGAAATAATTGGCCACCTCAAGAGCTCTATCATGAGATTCCCTCACTCTAGATAATTCTAGAGCAAAAGTCTCCTCAAGAGATTCGGAGGTGGTTTGTTCATGTTCAAGAGCTTGAGATAGCTCCGCGATCTCATTTGCGTAATCACGCCCATGAGCTTCCATTTTCTCATTGGTGACCTCATGCTCCTCGAGATGAGATTCCAACTCCTCAATATATTTCTTGACCTCAATGGAAATGGACATAATTTCCATGAAGTTGGAACGAGCAATTTTATTTTTATGAAGAGCTTTAAAAATCATCTCCCCCTTAGTTTTTAAGGAGGCAACATTATCATTCTCTTCATCATTATCCTCATCATCATTAGCATCAACATCATCATCAAGAGACATATTGGGGTACAAAGTAGGAGATACCTTTGATGCCTTAGCCATAAGGCAAAAAGCAATAGATGATGATGTAGGATCCCTTGAAGCACCATTAAACACCACATCTTGTTCCATGGAGTGTTCGGTTTCCTCTACATTGTTAGCACAATAATTCGAGGAAATAGATGCATTTTTATCATGGCAACAAGACATAGCAAGCATATCATCATGTGATTTAGTCAAGAAATTTCTATATGATATGCAAGGACTATCAACACAAGCATGTGAAACATTTGGAGTGCTTGAAGTGTTAAATCCCAAAGAAGGAGCATTGCAATAATATAGTGATGAAGGATCATCCACAATAAGCATACTATCATCATTGCAATGACCAACACTACTCACCATATCATTACCTTATGGCAAACCACATGTAGGTGAAGTAGAAGAAGTTGAGAAGACTATACGACCGGAGGTGGAGGGAGAACAATCATCCCCACAAATCTTGGACACACCATATTTATCTTGAAGGTTTGTCCACAACTCATGAGCATCCCGGAACGGCATGAGTTCAAATATAACTACATTGCTCAAAGCATCGAAAAGCACATTAGAAGCTTGAGCATTGAGATAAGAGTTTTTCTCATCCTCTAAAGATAATCTTTGGGGATCCTTTGGAGGAGAAAAACCCATATCTACAATTCGCTCTAAATTCGGGTCCATGACCCTAAAGAGATTAAGCATGCGAATTACCCAAACATCAAAGTTTGTGTCATTAAAACTAAGAGTGTCAGAGAATCCTAATCCCCTAGTCGACATCTTTACTCTCTAGGCGGTAAAGCCAAATAAAGAGAGACGAGGCTCTGATACCAATTGAAAGATCGTGGATGTCGCCTAGAGGGGGGGTGAATAGGCGTTTTAAAATAATTACAGTAGAGGCTTGAACAAATGCGGAATAAACCTAGCGGTTAATTTGTCAAGCACAAAACCTACAACAACTAGGCTCACCTATGTGCACCAACAACTTATGCTAAGCAAGATAAGCAACTATGTGATAGCAAGATATATGACAAAGAACAATATGGCTATCACAAAGTAAAGTGCATAAGTAAAGGGCTCGGGTAAGAGATAACCGAGGCATGCGGAGACGACGATGTATCCCGAAGTTCACACCCTTGCGGATGCTAATCTCCGTTTGAAGCGGTGTGGAGGCACAATGCTCCCCAAGAAGCCACTAGGGCCACCGTAATCTCCTCACGCCCTCGCACAATGCAAGATGCCGTGATTCCACTAAGGGACCCTTCAGGGCGGTCACTGAACCTGTACAAATGGCGTCCCTTGGGGGCGGTCACCGAACCCGACAAATTGCTCAGGGCGATCTCCACAACCTAATTGGAGACCCCGACGCTTGCCCGGAGCTTTACACCACAATGATTGAGCTCCGAACACCACCAACCGTCTAGGGCGCCCAAGCACCCAAGAGGAACAAGCTCAAGGGCACCAAGCACCCAAGAGTAATAAGCTTCTCAACTTGTAACTTCCACGTATCATCATGGAGAACACAAACCGATGCACCAAATGCAATGGCAAGGGCACACGGAGTGCCCAAGTCCTTCTCTCCCAAATCCCACCGAAGCAACTAATGCTAGGGAGGAAAATGAGAGGAAGAACAAGAAGGAGAACACCAAGAACTCCAAGATCTAGATCCAAGGGGTTCCCCTCACATAGAGGAGAAAGTGATTGGTGCAAATGTGGCTCTAGATCTCCTCTCTCTTTTCCCTCAAAAACTAGCAAGAATCCATGGAGGGATTGAGAGTTAGTAAGCTCGAAGAAGGTCAACAATGGGGGAAGAACACGAGCTCAAAGGATTAGGTTCATTGGGGAAGAAGACCCCCTTTTATAGGACCTCCTGAATCCAACCGTTATGTGCTCAGGTCGTGCACAAGCGGTACTACCGCTTGGAGGAGCGGTACTACCGCTTAGCACGGTCAAAACAGCCCAAACGAGAGAGAAAACACGAGATTTTGGTCCGGGGCGGTACTACCGCTTAGGAGCCACGGTAGTACTGCTCTGGAGTGGTACTACCGCTCAGGAGCAGCGGTAGTACCGCTCTGGAGTGGTAGTAAAAAATTACATCCGCTCTAGTCGCGGTAGTACCGCTGCAGCCTTTACCAAAACAGCCACAACTTTTGCAAACGGACTCCGAATTCAACGAAACCAAGTTTGTTGAAAAGCTAACGACATGGGCTAACACAATATTGATAGAAATATCAAGAATAAGCAAATGAGAAAAGTCCCATAAGAAAATGGCGAGAACCCTTCATCGGATAAGACCGGTAAAACCTCCAACACCGAAAACATCATAGAAGACGCATGTGAACTCCATTTTCGATGAACTCAAGCTTGTCATCAAGATGACCATAAGCTCTAAGACTCACAAAGATAACCAAACAAGAACCAAGAAACATGATGCAAGGATGCAATGGTTTGAGCTCTTTACTAACGATACAATCAAGCTACCAACTTGAGAGCCCCCCTTGATAGTACGACAAACGATCCTATAACTTGGTCTCCCAACTACCACCACAAGACCGGTAAAATAGAAAACCTATCAAGGGAAAACCTTTGCCTTGCACATGGTCCACTTGAGCTAGATGAAGACAATCTTGACTCCCTCAAGTTGGACCACCTTTCTTGATTGCGTTGGCTCGATGAAGACTAGATGATTGCTCCCCCATAGTTCACTATGGGTGAGCCACTCTTCGGCACATCTTCACAAGTCCATTGACACCACAATGGATGGCAAGATTCAAGCACTTGATCTCTTTGTGATGCTCCACTTGAACTTGCACACGGCAATCTTGATGACGATCACCACTTGATGTCATCCTTTCCATGGGTTGTATGATATCTTCCTCTTGATGCAAGCCCATGGATACGTACCTAACCCCACATACAACTCTCACATAGACCATGGGTTAGTACATAAAGTGTAATGGACAATGCTTACCATACCATGGGATCACTTGATCCCTCTCGGTACATCTTCTACGCTTTGTGAGTTGATCAACTTGATTCACTATTGACTTAGTCTTGATCAACCTTGAATCTTTGCAACTCTCTTCATTTGGATGATGTCTTGAAGATAAACATGAATGATCACACAACCTTCTTCTTCAAGACATGCTTGGAATAAGCTCAACACTCGCATGACCAATCTTTGGATAATTCCTTAATAGCACCTTGGTCAACTCAAAAACTCCTTGAAACCAACACATGGACTTCAAGAAAAGCCTATGGACAAATCCTTCAAATATAACTCAAGACAACCATTAGTCCATAGAGATTGTCATCAATTACCAAAACCAAACATGGGGGCACCGCATGTTCTTTCACCCGGCTCCGCGTCGTCCCTTTCCTAGGCCTCGTTGTCGTCCACCGCCGTGGTGCTCTCGGCGCGGCGTGGTCAATGTGGTCAACGACCGAATTCCATTGGAAGAGTCCTGTACGTGGAGAGCCTGACAGCTGGGTCCACGGCAGCCTCAAGGAAGTGCCTCCTTATTACGCGGAAAATAATTATTCCTCCACCTGACAGCAGGGATCCACCGGACGGGCCACTAGTATTTCGCAAAAAAAATGTTTCCCCCTGACTGATGGGACCCACCGGACGGGCCACCGTATTTCGTGAAAAAAACGTTTCCCCCTGACTGTTGGGACCCACCGGACGGACCACCATATTTCGCGAAAAAAACATTCCCCCCCC
>NC_041391.1:561751554-561753149 GCF_002162155.2 Triticum dicoccoides | reverse complement strand
TCCTTATTACACACAAAAAAAATGAATACTCCCCCTGCTAGCTAGGACCCACCATGGTGGGAGGCTGACTTGTGGGCCTACTAAGTTGACTGGGATGGGGGCCTTTGTCAACTTTAGTCAATATGAATGATTCTAGCTCCAGTGACCGTACAATGTCCATCCAATGGTCGTAGTGCTTCTTCAACCTCTGGTCTTCTTGCTCCAGCCGCCCAAAGCAGCGCCGGTCGTGCCGCATGCTCCTGCCTCCCGTGGTCGGCTGTGCTGCCGCGGAGGCCTCACCGCCTCCTACTACTCCCACTGCTGGCTAGGCCATCCCTCTACTCACCCACACCCCCTGTTATTCTGCGGTGACGGCAGCCTCACACCACAGCCGGACTAGTGGACCCTCGTACTCGTCTCTGCATGGGCATCCACTGCCGCGTCTTCCCCGCCCTGGTGCTCTCGGCGCGGCGTGGTCAACGTGGTCAAGGAACGACTTCCATCGGACGTGGATTGTACGTGGAGAGGCTGACAGCTTGGTCCACGGCCGCAGCAAGGAAGTGCCTCCTTATTACACAGAAAATAATGATACCTCCACCTGACAGCAGGGACCCACCGGATGGGCCACTGTATTTCACGAAAAAAACATTTCCCCTGACTGCTGGGACCCACCAGCTACATCTTCACATGCAAGGAAGTGCGTCCGGGCAAAAAAACGATTCGCCCCCCTGACTGCTGGGACCCACCAGCTACATCTTCGCACACAAGGAAGTACCTGACAATCGGGACCCACCTGGTCGAAGCGTACGTAGCGTTGTCATTCTGGTCGCGAACGTATAAGTACATACTGGTGGATGTAGAGGCACGCACGTGTCATAGTAGAGGCGCGCATGTGTCATAGTAGAGGCGCGTACGTGTCGTAGTAGAGGCGCGCACGTAGCATGTACACGTACGTTCAGCGGCCAGTGTGCAAGAAAGAAAATACATCCACGTATGTGTACATGCGGGCGGGGTCTCGAACGCCTACTCGCGCAGATGTACACCCAGGGCTCGTGTACATGGCTGGGTCAGAACGGAGAAACAACGTTGTCGTCGTGTTCATGGGGAGCTAACCGGCTGGGTCAGAACAGAATGCATCATCGTGTTCATCGGGATGGCTTGGACGGAACAGGCGATGGAAATGAGGCCTGGCGTACCGCAGAATGAAGGAAACGGCCTTATGTTCGACCGGCCACATTCAAAACGGGATCTTGTTCATCGGGAGGGGTCTGGTGTACCGCAAAACGGAGGAAACGGACCTCCTACGGTCGAAACGGGGGTCCTGTTGATCGGGAGGGGTGTGGCGTACCGCAAAACGGACGAAACGGACTTGTGTTGGAGCGCTACAGTCGAAACGAGGGTCCTATTCATCGGGAGGGGTGTGGCATACCGCAAAACGGGACTCCACGAGATATTGTTCATCCCCACCGTCGACCTCCTCCAGCCTCCATGGGCTACCATCGACCTCCTCCAGCCTCCACGAGCTCCTGTTCATCCAACCTCCACTGCGCGCTACTCCACCGGCTACTGTTCAACCACCCCTCCACGGGCACCCCTTCATCGTCTACTGTTCATCC
>NC_041391.1:561738545-561751075 GCF_002162155.2 Triticum dicoccoides | reverse complement strand
CGGCTTCAGTTAGCAGCAGTAGCGAAGGAATCGCTCGATCGGGTTCAGTTAACAGCCATCGATCGATCGCTCGGGTTCAGTAACGCGTAGCCTGCAGTGCAATTGCTCGGGTTCAGTTAGAGCCCAAGCCTTGCTCAGGTTCAGTTAGAGCCAACGCCTCGCACACACGCGCGTACGTGTATCGGAGAAACGCACATCGCTCGGCCCCCGACCACCCACCGTAACCGGGAACTCCCCAAAATTTTCCTCGTCCTTGCTTCTACCATGGTTTTTTCCGTCATGGACGGCCCAAAGAATATCATGCAGCTGCGTCTCTGGCCCGTCCAGGACGAAAAGCCCATTTTCTGTCATAATTTTTTGTCATAGAAGTAGGAGCCCACCACATCTATGATGATATCGGGTTTTGTCACAATTATCGTCATAGAAGTGTCATAAGTATGACAGAAAAAATTTCGTTCGTCCCAAAATGTCATGGATGTGTCTTTTTTTGTAGTGCATAGAGATACTAGGTTCAACTTTAATTTGTTCAAGGGGTGTAGGTGTTCTAGTATTACTCTTATGAACCACAATTGAAGTTTTAGCATGTTCCTTTATTCTAACAGGGAAAGGTGGTTTCTCAATATAAGCAGTAGGAACAATAGGATCTACATTATAAGTGATAATTTCTTCTTCAACTTTAATAGGTTCTACCACCTTTACTTCAATGGGAGGATTATATTTAAACCACTTCTCCTTAGGGAGATCAACATGAGTAGCAAATGATTCACAGAAAGAAGCTACAATCTCAGAGTCAACTCCATATTTAGTGCTAAATTCACGAAAAGCATCGATATCCATAAAAGATTTAACACAATCAAAGTTAGGGGTTATACCTGAATCCTTACCTTCGTCGAGTTCCCAATCTTCAGAGTTGCGTTTAATTCTTTCCAATAAATCCCATTTGAATTTAATAGTCTTCATCATAAAAGAACTAGTACAAGAAGCATTGAGCATGGAGCGATCATTATGAGAAAGCCGAGCATAAAATTTTTGAATAATAATTTCTCTTGAGAGCTCATGATTGGGGCATGAATATAACATTGACTTAAACCTCCCCCAAGCTTGAGCGATACTTTCTCCTTCACGAGGCCAAAAATTATATATATAATTCCGATCACGATGAACCAAATGCATAGGATAAAACTTCTGATGAAATTCCAATTTCAATCGGTTGTAGTTCCATGATCCAATATCATCACATATCCTATACCATGTCAATGCCTTTCCCTTCAAAGATAAAGGAAAGACCTTCTTCTTGACAACATCCTCGGGCATACCTGCAAGCTTAAATAATCCACAAACTTCATCCACATAGATTAAGTGCATATCGGGATGTAATGTTCCATCTCCTGTATAGGGATTAGCTAGCAGTTTCTCTATCATACCTGAAGGAATTTCAAAGTAAATATTTTCAGTAGGTTCAGTAGGTTGAGGAGGAACTCTTTGCATTTCTGGTTGGGGTGAAGATACCCCGAACAAGCCCCTCAAAGGATTATTTTCCATAGTAACAAGTGACAGTAAATTTCAGCACACTATATAAATGTTTCCTTACCAAATTCCACTTACCAAAGGAGCTTTACTCCCCGACAACGGCGCCAGAAAAGAGTCTTGATGACCCACAAGTATAAGGGATCTATCATAGTCCTTTTGACAAGTAAGAGTGTCGAACCCAACGAGGAGCGGAAGGAAATGACAAGCAATTTTCAGTAAGGTATTCTCTGCAAGCACTGAAATTATCGGTAACAGATAGTTTTGTGATAAGGTAATTCGTAACGGGTAACAAGTAACAAAAGTAACTAAGGTGCAGAAAGGTGGCCCAATCCTTTTTGTAGCAAAGGACAAGCCTGGATAAACTCTTATATAAAGCAAAGCGCTCCCGAAGACACATGGGAATTACTGTCAAGCTAGTTTTCATCATGCTCATATGATTCGCGTTCGTTACTTTGATAATTTGATATGTGGGTGGACCGGTGCTTGGGTACCGCCCTTCCTCGGACAAGCATCCCACTTATGATTAACCCCTCTCGCAAGCATCCACAACTACAAAAGAAGAATTAAGGTAAACCTAACCATAGCATCAAACATATGGATCCAAATCAGCCCCTTACGAAGCAACGCATAAACTAGGGTTTAAGCTTCTGTCACTCTAGCAACCCATTATCTACTTATTACTTCCCAATGCCTTCCCCTAGGCCCAAATCATGGTGAAGTATCATGTAGTCTACGTTCACATAACATCACTAGAGGAGAGACAACATACATCTCATCAAAATATCGAACGAATACCAAATTCACATGATTACTTATAACAAGACTTCTCCCATGTCCTCAGGAACAAATGTAACTACTCACAAATAATATTCATGTTCATAATCAGAGGGGTATTGAATAGCATTAAGGATCTGAACATATGATCTTCCACCGAATAAACTAACTAGCATCAACTACAAGGAGTAATCAACACTACTAGCAACACACAGGTACTAATCTGAGGTTTTGAGACAAAGATCGGATACAAGAGATGAACTAGGGTTTGACAGGAGATGGTGCTGATGAAGATGTTGATGGAGATTGACCCCCTCCCGATGAGAGGATCAATGGTGATGATGATGACGGTGATTTCCCCCTCTTGGAGGGATGTTTCCCCGGCAGAACGGCTCCGCCAGAGCCCTAGATTGGTCCTGCCCAGGTTCCGCCTCGAGACGGCGGCGCTTCATCCCGAAAGCTTCCGTATGATTTTTTTTCCAGGGCAAAAGACACCCTATAGCAGAAGATGGACATCGGGGGCCTGCCAGGTGGCCCACGAGGCAGGGGGCGCAGCCAGGGGGTAGGGCGCGCCCTCCACCCCCGTGGCTGGTGGGTGGCCCCCCTCTGGTGCTTTCTTTACCCAATATTTTTAATATATTCAAAAAAATGATTTCCATGGAGTTTCAGGACTTTTGAAGTTGTTTAGAATAGGTCTCTAATAGTTGCTCGTTTTCCAGTCCAGAATTCCAGCTGCCGGCATTCTCCCTCTTCATGTAAACCTTATAAAATAAGAGAGAAAGGCATAAGTATTGTGATATAATGTGTAATAACAACCCATAATGCAATAAATATTGATATAAAAGCATGATGCAAAATGGACGTATCATGGAGCATAGCCAGACTATATGACTTTTGTTTCGAATCTTTCGGATCTGAACATTCATGCCACAATAAAGAGGATTACATGGATAATTATTTTAGGTAGCATTCCACATCAAAAATTCCGTTTTATCATTTTCCTACTCGAGGACGAGCGGGAATTAAGCTTGGGGATGCTTGATACGTCTCCAACATATCTATAATTTTTTATTGTTCCATGCTATTATATTATATGTTTTGGATGTTTTATATGCATTTATATGCTATTTTATATTATTTTTGGGACTAACCTATTAACCTAGAGCCCAGTGCCAGTTTCTGTTTTCTGCCTGTTTTAGAGTTTCGCGGAAAAGGAATACCAAACAGAGTCCAAACAGAATGAGACTTTCGCGATGATCTTTCTTGGACCAGAAGAAGACCAGGAGACTTGGAGATGAAGTTGGAGACGCAACGAGGCGGCCACGAGGGTGGAGGGCGCGCCCAGGGGGTAGGGCGCTGAAAGTTCTAGTATTCGACTAGAGGGGGGTGAATAGGCGATTTTTATGAAAGTCTTCAAAACATGGGTGTTTCGAAGACAAACGATAGAAAAGACGCTATTGATATGCAGCGAAAGGTAGACTACACTAGACAAGCCATAGTCAAGTAAGCAATGAAGTGAAAGCACGAAGACTATAAGCAGCTAGGTAGATTGGATCAGGATGGAAGATAGTATGAAGCCAAACAAACAACAGTCTTCACACAGTGAAGTCAAACAGATAAGGCAAGCAGGCAAAGACTTCACGAAGACAAACTGTAAGTAAGGTGAGAGAGGTAGGATAGAACCAGTTGCTCGGAGAGGACAAGGGGTTTGTTGGACCAGTTCCAGTTGTTGTGACAACTGTACGTATGGTTAGGTAGGCTGAGATTTAACTCAGAAGACCACGTCTTCACCTTATTCCCCTTGAGCTAAGAACACTTAGTCCTCACCCAATCACTCTAGTAAGTCTTCAAGGGAGACTTCCAAACCTTCACAGACTTTGTTCACCGGCAATCCACAATGACTCTTGGATGCTCAAAACACGACGCCTAACCGGCTGGAGGATTCACAGTCCTCAAGTGTAATAAGTCTTCAGATCACGCGGACAGAAAGACTTCAGTGATGCCTAACACTCTTTGGCTCTGGGTGTTTTGGGCTTTGTCCTCGCAAGGATTCTCTCTCTCAAAGGGTTCGGAGGTGGGTTGCTCTCAAACGACAAAAGCCGTGCACTAACTCTAAGTAGCCACCAATTTATGGTGTAGGGGGTGGGCTATTTATAGCCAGGAGGCAACCCGACCTAATTTGTCCAAAATGACCCTGGGTCACTAAGGAACTGACAAGTGTCCAACGGTCAGATTTCGAACACAAGCGGTAGCTTGACTTGGGCTACAAGTAAAGCTGACTCATCCAGCTCTACATAAGATTTGCTCTCATTGTCTTCGCTCGAAGACATAGGATTTGGTTGAGCATCACATCAGTCACTCTGACTTTGTTCACTTGGACCCCACTTATCAGTACGGTGGTTCCTATGACTCAACAAACAAGAAAAGGAAACTACGAAACAACTATGTCTTTGCACTCCATAGTCTTCACGCGATGTCTTCTCCTGTCATAGTCTTCAATGTGAATGTCTTCACAGACCACCATTGTCTTCAATGTCTTCACACATTTTTAGGGGTCATCTCTGGTAGGTAAACCAAATCAATATGGGACTACTACCTGTGTTATCATGCAATTCTCATAAACACATTAGTCCCTCAACCAAGTTTGTCGTCAATACTCCAAAACCAACTAGGGTGGCACTAGATGCACTTATAGGTGCGCCCCTACCTCGTGGGACCCTCGGAGCTCTCTTGACCTGGTTCTTTCGCCTATATATACTCTTATACCCCAAATACATCAGGGGGGCATGAAAATACTTTTCCACCGCCATAACCTTCTGTACCTGTGAGATCCCATCTAGGGGCCTTTTTCGGCGTCTTACCGGAGGGGGATTCGATCACGGAGGGCTTCTACATCAACACCATTACCCTTCCGATGAAGCGTGAGTAGTTTACCACAGACCTACGGGTCCATAGCTAGTAGCTAGATGGCTTTTTCTCTCTCTTTGATTCTCAATACCATGTTGTCCTCGATGTTCTTGGAGATCTATTCTATGTAATACTCTTTTGCGGTGTGTTTGCCGAGATCTGATGAATTGTGGATTTATGATCAGATTATCTATGAATATTATTTGACTCTTCTCTGAATTCTTATATGCATGATTTGATATCTTTGCAAGTCTCTTCGAATTATCAGTTTAGTTTAGCCTACTAGATTGGTTTTTCTTGCAATGAGAGAAGTGCTTAGCTTTGGGTTCAATCTTGTGATCTCCTTTCCCAGTAATAGTAGGGGCAGCAAGGCACGTATTGTATTGTTGCCATCGAGGATAAAAAGATGGGGTTTTCATCATATTGTTTGAGTTAATTCCTCTACATCATGTCATCTTACTTAATGTGTTACTCTATTCTTTATGAACTTAATACTCTAGATGCACGCGATAATCGGTCGATATGTGGAGTAATAGTAGTAGATGCAGAATCGTTTCGGTCTACTTGACACGGACGTGATGCCTATGTTCATAATCATTGCCTTAGATATCGTCATAACTATGCACTCTTCTATCAATTGCTCGGCAGTAATTTGTTCACCCACCATATTATTTGCTATCTTGAGAGAAGCCACTAGTGAAACCTATGGCCCCCGGGTCTCTTTTTCATCATATAAGTTCACTTTTCCATCATACTAGTTTCTGATCTACTATTTTGCAATCTTTTACTTTCCGATCTATAAACCAAAAATACCAAAAATATTTACTTTACCGTTTATCTATCTCTATCAGATCTCACTTTTGCAAGTAACCGTGAAGGGATTGACAACCCCTTTATCACGTTGGGTGCAAGTTTATTGATTGTTTGTGCAGGTATTCGGTGACTTGTGCGTTGTCTCCTACTGGATTGATGCCTTGGTTCGCAGACTGAGGGAAATACTTACTCTACTTTGCTGCATCACCCTTTCCTCTTCAAGGGAAAAACCAACGCAAGCTCAAGAAGTAGCAGAGACCAAAGCTCTGATACCACTTATAGAATCGAAAGTATGTCTAGAGGGGGGTGATTAGACTACTTGACCAAATAAAATCTAGCCTTTTCCCAATTTTAGTTGTGGGTAGATTTTAGCAACTAACACAAGTCAAGCACTCAACCTACACATGCAATTCTAAGAGTGTAACAACGAAAAGTAGAACATTGCATATGAAGGTAAAGGGAATGGTTTGGAGAGTGCAAACACAATGAAGACACAAAGATTTTTGGCTTGGTTCTGATAGGTGGTGCTATCATACAACCATGTTGATGGAGATTTCAACCCACGAAGGATAACGGTTGCGCGAGTCCACGGAGGGCTCCACCCAGAAGGGTCCATGAAGAAGCAACCTTGTCTATATCCCACCATTGCCATCGCCCATGAAGGACTTGCCTCACTCAGGTAGATCTTCACGAAGTAGGTGATCTCCTTGCCCTTACAAACTTCTTGGTTCAACTCCACAACTTGACGGATGATCCCAAGCGACACCTAACCAATCTAGAAGACACCACTCTCCAAAAGGTAACAAATGGTGTGTTGATGATGAACTCCTTGCTCTTGTGCTTCAAATGACAGTCTCCCCAACACTCAACTCTCTCTGACAGATTTGATATGGTGGAAAGATGATTTTAGTGGGAAGCAACTTGGGGAAGACTAGAAATCAAGATTCTTGTGGTAGGATTGGAATATCTTGATCTCAACACATGAGTAGTTGGTTCTCTCTCAGAAAATGTATGGTGGAAGTGTAGGCATGTTCCAATGGCTCTCTTACATATGGAGAAGGGGGTGGAGGGGTATATATAGCATCCACACAAAATCCAACTGTTACACACATTTGACCCATCTCGGTAAGACCGAATAGCTAAACTCGGTGGGACCTATTATTCAAAATGTGAACGTTAGGAATCTCGGTGGGACCGACTGGAACAACTCGGTGGGATCGATGTGCTAGGGCTTAGGGCAAACCTCATCTTGGTGGCGCCAATTGCATCAACTCGGTGAGACCGAAGTGAAACAATAGGGCAACAGAGAATTGGTCAACCCATCTCGGTGAGACCAAAATAAATGCAACTGATAACATGGAGTTGGCAAGGCCATCTCGGTGAGACCGAGATCCGTATCGGTGTGACCGAATTGTTAGGGTTTCTGGCTGTACCAAAAAACTAATACACCTTATATTTTAAAATGGAGGGAGTACCAAAAAATAAATCCCGTGATTATAGGGAGGCTACCACCGATTTATTACCCAAAAATCAATCCCACGCTTAGGAACGCTAAAATGTCGCTCGCTGAGGCCATCTTCTTTCTGAACCACCGCCAAGCCAAGGATTCCCCGTGCTGCTCCTTTGCCTCTCCTATTATTCCACTTTCCATGCAGAAGTACGAAAGCACGGGCGACTTAGGTCATGTGTAGTGGTTGATAAGATAGTCTTATTTTAAGTTTTGCATGTAATTTAGAGATGACAAAAAATGTCTACAATAGGTACCTCTTAGTCTTATCTTCAATAACTAGTCATTCCTAAAAATGTGGTGAGACATATTGTGCTAAGAGATCATCCCTTGTCTTCTCTTAAATAAGATAAGACAAGCCTTTTCTTATGAGTTATCTCTCCTTCACCTCATCATTTATCCGACGTGGCACTCCTAAGATAGGACCATTGTACATGCCCTTAGGCAGCACAGTGAGCTTCTTTGGTTGATGGCTCGACGTCGTTGAATCCGCCCCGTCCGGGCTGCGGAAGGGCATCAACTCCCTCATCTCCCTCGCCGGCAGGGGCGATTTTACCGTAGGGGCACCCTGGGCACGTGCCCGGGCTCGCCACCGTTGCTTATTTGAACTCTGGCGAGCTGCCGAGGCTGTTAATATCGAAAAAATCATTGAAATACGTTGTAAAATCGTGAAAATATGCTGAAAATCAATAAACAACTCTGGCTGGGCCTTTTCTTAGCAGTTATTTGCCTTTTGGGCCTTGGTCGCTGCAACCAGCCAGAGTTATTTGGTATTGTATCTCATGATTTTTACTTCTATATGATCTAATATTAGTGTGTATGTTATATGACGTTTATCCAAATATATATACTAGTGGTGTTTGTGATAGACCAAAGTAAACTTTAATTTACAGCGTGCCCACGCTTTAGCAATTCGTTAGCTCCGCCATTGCTCGTCGGTTGGTCAGTTTGGAAGCATCGCAACGCCGTTGCCTTCGATAACGTGCAGCCCTTACCGACGAACTCTCTCTGCATCAAGGAGGAGGCGCGTCTCTGGGCTCACGCCTTGCGCCAAAGGGTTGGCACACATAATTCCTGTAACAGGATCAGTATGTACCGAGGCTGAGCATCCTCCCTCCCCTACTCAAACTGCTATACCCTAAACGCCAATAGGCCTAAACGCCAATAGGCGAGCAGACAACTATTGTATTCTTTTCTACACTATCAATGCAATGATACGCCCAAGAGCGTATTCACCAAAAAAAACATGGGCGACATCATTGGAGCCGGCGAAAAAGGGAACGTTGAGCGCTTGCCGCCGCCACGGTCGCGCTTATGCTTGGCGTCCATCCGTGGCCCGGCGCATCGCCCGCTGTCGCGCTGGTCATGTTCAGTACGTCGCCCATGTTGAGGGACTCTCGACATGTAGGCTGGGTGAAAGGGTTCTGTACTGGAGACCACGAAAAAGAATGGATATGGTGGGTACGTCTCGCCTGCCGTCGATGAACGCAACACGAACGGGCAAAGCTCCACGCGGTTTCCACTCACCGATCATCTTTGGGAAGCCCAACGTGAGATGAAGACGGCGCGGTGCTGGATGGTGCCATGCAGGTGCTCCAGCCCGCGGGAGATCATCGCGCTCCTTGTAAGTTTTTGCAGTTCTTCACCGATGGGGCAGCTTTAAAATATTTGATTTCCCATCAATTAAAGTACTCCCTCCATTCCAAAATAGATGACCCAATTTTATATTAAAGTTAGTATAAAGTTGAGTCATCTATTTTGAAACGAAGGGAGTAGTTCTTACATCTGTTGGCAGTGGCACACAAAGCTGGAACTAAAAGCTTCTTCCGTAAGCACATGAGGCGAGTGAAGGGATTATTCCATATTGAATTTAATTCCTTACCCTCACCACGATCAACTTACAGTTCTGATAATTTGGTTTCCATCCGTCTTTGTGCTTGTACGCTCCTCTTATTGTGCTAAAAAAGCTTGACTCCTGTGACAACGCACGTGCACATACCTAGTAGTAGCAGTAGAGAAAAAGGGATTAGCATGAACTAGTAAGGTTTGGTTTAGTGTTCCCCAAATTGTATCCTAAATGTAATTTGGGCGGATATCCCGAACTCTTTCGAATAAATGAAAGTGATTGAATCTTAAAAAAACAAAAGAAAAACAAGGAGGCGAAGAAGCCCAGGTGCGGAACAGCAGGTGGCCGTGGGAATGGTCCATGGCCGCCTCGACCGTCCATGAATCCACCACGAGACAAAACTTACCGAAATATACTAGTGGGAGAATAATAACACGGGATCCCCACATCACCCAACCCACATGGTTCCCCTCACGTCGTCGTGCTTCGTTTGCGTGACCACAGCCCGCGAGCCAGCGCGACGAAGCCGGGGAGCAATCCCTCCACCGTCGCCGGCGACCCAATCCCCCGAAGCCGCCAGCGGTACCCGCCCACGCCGCCCTAACGTGACGCCTGACGTCCCATCATGGTGGGTAGCAGGACCACGAAGCATGACCTCATAGACCAATATCACCGAATAGCGACCTGACGCCTCCAGTTCCCGAGAAATCACATCAATGTCCCCACTGAAGGAAATGGAGGCCAACTCCGCACGACCCTGATGTTATGCCTTGAAGTTATGTTGACCTGGTTATCCCGCGACACCACACTAATGCAAATCGTAGGCTCGGA
The DNA here is from genome assembly GCF_002162155.2 of Triticum dicoccoides. Classification (NCBI taxonomy): domain Eukaryota; kingdom Viridiplantae; phylum Streptophyta; class Magnoliopsida; order Poales; family Poaceae; genus Triticum; species Triticum dicoccoides. The sequence continues at coordinate 561,740,867 of NC_041391.1, read as the reverse complement.
GGCAGGGACAAAAGCGGCAGGGTACTTCTCATGTAGGGGTGCTGCCCCAAGCCATTTGGCAAGCCAAAATATGGAGCCGCGGTCGTTCGCCACTGAAAATTTACCGCCCAAACTAAACACCTATTTTACTCTCTGGGTCCCTTTTCCAAAAGTGAGATCCTCTAGAACCAACCAAGAAAAGGGATGAATTGGGGACGTATTTGGCTTTTAGGATCCGCACCCACAATCCCGTGGGATTTTGAGAACGCTTGGAATAACATTTCGTAAGAAGCGCGATGTTCATTTTCTTGAGTACCCCAAACCCCATAACATATGAAGGAATAGCCGATAGACACACATTCGTAGGAATAAGCCTGTCTCCCAACGACATAAACTTACCTTGCTAGGTATCAACTCTTTTGGTGGCCTTATGAGCTACCGGTTTCCAATCCAAACTGTAAACATGCTTATTGGAAGTGTGGAAACCGAAGTAGGTCAGGGAAAGCAGTGAGCTTGCAGTTCAATAGATTAGCAATCATAAATCCCTCGTCCTGGTTCATCCCATGGCCATGACCTGATATTTCTCGAAGTTGATCTTCACTCCCGACATAACTTCAAAGCACAACAGAAGTCGTTTGATGGTGACTATGCTATGCTGGCCAGGCTCGAACACGAGCATGGTATCATCAGCATACTGAAGATGCGAGACCCCCCCCCCTCCCACAAGGATAAGGTGCAACACTGTGCTGGAAAGATGACCCGCTTGTTGAGCCTTGCCCAACAAAGTAGATAAGGCGTCAACAACAATGGCAAGCATCAAAAGGGGATATATGATCCCCTTGCCTAATGCCGCATTTATTCCCTGTTGATGCATATACACTAGTAGAAAAAGGGTCAAATGTGAAGCACAATAGTGCCAGTTGGAATTTCAGCCGGCACTAATGTGTACACTAGTGCCGGTTCGTGGCGGCGATCAATAGCACCGGTTCGTGGCGAACCTTTAGTACCGGTTCATGCCACGAACCGGTACTAAAAGAGGCTGTGTCAGCCTGCGGTTAGGCTATGGCCCCACCATCACAATTTAGTGTCGGTTCGTACCACGAATCGGTACTAATGAGGTTATGGCAAGCTGTTTTTAGTCCCACCTTGCTCCCCTAACAAGCCTTTTACCACCTTAAATATGTTATTTCTCAAACTATCACAAGCACTTGGTCTTCATTGAACTCTATGTGTAGAATTTGTGGCCGCAATATGAGTCTTCATCGGTTTATAAATCGTTGATGACTCATATTGACAATTCAGATTGTACACACAAAGATCATTGATGATCAAAGTATTTTTGATGTTATAAGATCATATTGACAATTTAGACTGTAAAGAAATATAAGATCATGATCTAAATGCTCTTATATTTTTTGCGTTCAGTATGCACCATTCAAAGCGACGCCATCAACTTTCAACCGTTTATGCCTTCATTTGCTATTTTTCATGCATTTAATGATTTGTTTTGAGAGCTAAATGACCTGAAAATTGAAAAGCACTATAAATGAACTCTGAAAAAGTTGAAACTTGGCATGGTATCATCATTTCACCCACATATCATGTTCAAAAAAGTAGAGAGGGTTACGGCAAAAACTGGATGCACTTCGTTTACAAACTGGACAATCTCTTTCGAAGTATTCGGGTTTATGAGGTTATGGCAAGCTGTTTTTTAGTCTCACCTCATGAAGTGAGAGGGACTAGGAGCGGTTTATAAGCCCTGAGTGCAGAGACGATAAAGAAGAGGCTCAATGCTCACGTTGCTTAGCTTCAAGCCTTCAGGATTACGGTAGACTGCATGGAGCTATGCGCAGTGCAGTTTACACTATTCCGAATGGCTTGAAGCAAATTAACGAGCATTGCACCTCTTTTTTATTTTTAATAACTTATTACAACTCCGGACTTCTTCTGATATGGCAAAAATTAATTGCACGTCGACATTTCTTTTTTTTAAGTTATAACTCCAGACTTTGACCATCAAGTTTTGCAGAAAAGAAAAAATAGCAGAAAAGAAGAAAAACTATAGCTGAAAAGAAAAAAACAAAATAAAAAAACTACTCAGAAATAAATAGAAGAAAATAAATATAGCAGAAAAGAAAAAACTATTCAGAAATAAATAGAAGAAAAAATAAAGCAGAAAAGAAAAAAATTTATATTTGCTATTTTTCAATCGTTTACAAAATGACCATGAAATTGAAAATCACTACAAAATGAACTCTGAAAATGTTGAATTTTGGCAAACTAGATGAAAAACTACTCATAAATAAATAGAAGAAAATAAATATAACAGAAAAGAAAAAACTA
>NC_041391.1:561737421-561738120 GCF_002162155.2 Triticum dicoccoides | reverse complement strand
GGAAGAACAAGAAGAGGAAGAAGAAGAAGAAGAAGAAGAAGAAGGAGAATAAGAGGAGGAGGAGGAGGAAGAAGAAGAAGAAGAAGAAGAAGAAGAAGAAGAAGAAGAAGAGTAGAAGAAGGAGGAAGAAGAAGAGGAAGAGGAGGAAGAAGAAGCAGAAGAAGAAGAGGAGGAGGAGGAGAAGGAGGAGGAGAAGAAGAAGAAGAAGAAGAAGAAGAAGAAACTAAATACAGCAAAAAAAACTATTCAGAAATAAATAGAAAAAAAATAAAGCAGAAAAGAAATAACTATATAAAAAATTACTCAAAAGTAAATGTGGGTGACAGCGCACGGGCATTAGTACCGGTTGGAGGTTCCAACCGGTACTAATGTGTTGCCCTTTAGTACCGGTTGGAGCCACCAACCGGTACAAAAGGCCCACGTTTCCCGCCGCTTGGGCTGACCAAAATTGACCTTTAGTAGCGGTTGGAGGCACCAACCGGTACTAAAGGTCCATCCTATATATATGGCACTTACGAAAATTCAGTTATCGTCGCCAGTTCGTTCCACTTTTCTCGCGCGCGCGAGTCTCGATCTCGACGACGCCGCCGCCGCCGCGCCACCGTGCTGTCGCCCTCGCCGCCCCCGCCGCCCGTCGTCGTCGTCGCCGCGTGCCCCCGCCGCCCGTCGTCGTCGCCGCCCCCGTCGCCCGTCGTCGTC